>NW_027223768.1:27496408-27923908 GCF_028538775.1 Myotis yumanensis
GGTTATGGGCTGAGCTGGTGCTTGCCTAATTTGATGAATCAAATTGTTTTCTTTTTTTCACTTCTGTGTTGAAAATAGAAATTTAGGTCAAAGTTTTGCTTGAGGCAGAAAAGCCTTCTCCTTTGGCTCCCTGTCTGAAATGAGAAAGTAACCTCCTTAGTGTCTGGTCATCTACCCAGCCTCATGCTGATAGATTTCATTTGGGAACCTGAAGCAGGACTCTTAGGACAGAGTTTGTGTATGGCTCTTAAACCAGGAAGTGTAGATATAAAAAAAATTTTTTTTAATCCTCACCTAAGGATATTTTTTCCATTGATTTTTAGAGAGAATGGAAGGGAGGGAGGGAAAGGGAAACAGAGAGGGGGAGAGAGGAAGGGGAGGGAGGGAGGGAGGGAGGGGGAGAGAGAGTGAGAGAGAGAGAGAGAGACATTAATGTGAGGGAGACACATTGATTGGTTGCCTCCAGCACATGCCCAGACCAGGGCCAGGGATCAAACATGCAACCCAGGTATGTGTCCTTGACTGGGAATCGAATCTGTGACCCTTCAGAGCGTGGGGCCGACCCTCTAACCACTGAGCAGCACTGGCCAGGGCAGATTAAATTTTAATTTAGAGTCTTTCATCTCCAAGTTCACCTTCAATGAAATATTTAAAAATCCACGATCCCAGAATTCTTTGGTTAAATTTAATAGACGTTCTAAGATCAGAGCTCATTACTTCACTTGCCTAGGGGGACAGTGTCAGGGAAGGCTGCCCAGCAGAGGAGGCATTTGATGGGAATCTTGAGTCTGACTAGAAACTCCCAAGGTGGCGTTCCTACTAAGCAGAGCTCATCTAAGGAACTGCTCTAATAGGCTTCTAGGTTGCTAATGACTCTCCAGTCCTAATCAGCAGTAATGAGCACCTATTTAATCCACCCCAAGTCCTAAGGTGAATTGCCCCTGTCACTACTACTAAGTGGCATAACTTAAAATTGGCAGGTTTTCACTTTCCCACTGTTCTCCTTGGTGCATGAAGCTGGGTGCGGGCTTGATAACCTCAGGCCATAAAGTACTGTAACATGTCAGTTCATGCTGGGTGGCAACAGGTTTGTTTTTCATGATTATGTAATCTGAATTCCTTTTCCAAGAAAGGATCTGGAAATGAGCTATTACATTGGATTGCTGACAAGCCCGGAGTCTCCAAGCCCATCTATGTTAACGATGGTAAGCTCAGACCCTTCCTCAGAAACGGGCTCTTCACGCCTAGGTGAATCTGTAAACTATAAATCAAGTGCGACCCAGGGGCAATGTTGTCCAGTAGCTGGCTGAGGTTTCCGCAAGGCATTCAAATGCCTACTAAGGCTTTTTAGGGAGGGTATTTGATCTGCTGTCTTAAATAGCAACCTCATCAGCCAGGCGACCTGGGCACTCTGTACCCACATTAGATTGGCTTTAAAAACTAATAGGGTGTTAACATACTGTGTAAAGGGCTCATACTGGAGTAAATTCAAAGACCTTAGGTGCTAGGTAGGTATTTATTGACTAGAATGTTATTTAGAAGAAAGTTCAGATTGTCCTTAACTCCCAGGACAAAGCTTAAAACCACAGCAGTAACTGCTTGGGGTTTTGCATTCCATCGCCCTGGACTCACCAGCAAGCTTCCTGTTCCCTCTGGGCTGGCAGACCCGAGGCCAGATAATGAATGGTTTGATTCTTACAGCTGGAGAGTCTACTCTGGCTTTCTGCCCTGAAGGTTCTGGGCCAGACCAGGTGTTTGTGTGGTGGTTGTTTTTCTTTCAAGTTCCTCCTGGAGATTTGGATTTCACTTGAAGATAAGAGCGGGAGGGCAGACTGAGTTAGGCATCTGGGCAAAGACCATATCTAATATAGATCAACACAGCCACGTATGTCCCAAAAAGGAGTATTTCAGAACCTCACGAAGGACCAGAATTGTGCAACTCTAATCGCTCTCTGAGATCTTCCTGGTAGATCTCAGGGAAGAAGAAGAACAATGCAAGATTCTTGGGCCAATGTTATCTTTTTTTTTCGGGGGAGGGAGGGTGGCTTGCATTTTTAAGTGGTATGACAATTAGTTGCTTTCCTCTGCAACTTATATACACACAGCCATATTTGTTTATGAGCTGAAGGTCAGAAGCTAAGATTTCTTCCGCTGCCCTTACCAGCTAGTGCTATTAAAGGGGCCGGATCAGAACCTACTAGAAACTGAGGGAGGGAGGGAGGTTGTAACTCCGGCAGTATGTGTGTGTGTGTGTGTGTGTGTGTGTGTGGTGTATGTGTGTGTGTGTGTGGTGTGTGTATGTGTGTGTGGTGTGTGTGTGTGGTGTGTGTGTGTATGTGTGTGTGTGGTGTGTATGTGTGTGTGGTGTGTGTGGTATGTGTACGTGTGTGTAACAAAGAGAAAGAGAGAGAATGCAGAACTTGTCCTTGTATGGAGCAGTTATGAGTCTGTTTTGAATTTCAAGTGGAAAACAAACGAACAGAATACTAGAACACTAGTTATTCAAATTAATTGCTTAGGGAAAACATGTCAACCGTTTCTTCTCGGCCTCATTATTTTAGCAACGGTAAGGTCTTATGGCCAAAGGACAGGCTCTTGAAGGAGTGGGGGAGGGGAAAGGAGTTGAACTTTAACTCGGAGGAATTGGAAGCTAATTTCCTTGGCAGTTCAAAAAGCTCTTAATGAAGGCTTCCTACCAGACAGACCAGAGCAGGCTGCTACCCAGTCACACTGAGGCCTGCCCCTCACCCTCAAGCTTCTGAGGCTCCATCCTTTTCCTCTGAGGCAGCCCCTCCCTGGGGTAAGGCAGACCACCTTCCTCTGTGCCCCCACCACGGTCACCACCACTGTGCTCATTGTGACCTTTAAATTTTTAAATTTTTTTGTTAATCTTCACCCGAGGATATTTTTCCATTGATTTTTAGAGAGAGTGGAAAGGGGGGGGGGGGGGGGAGGGGGACAGAGAGAGAAACACTGATGTGAGAGAGACACATTGATTGGTTGCCTCCAGCACAGGCCCTGACCAGGGCCAGGGATCGAGCCTGCCACCCAGGTAGGTGCCCTTGACTGGAGTCGAACCTGGGACCCTTCAGTCTGTGAGCCCATGCTCTACCCCCTGAGCCAAACCAGCTAGGGCTCATCCCAACCTTTATGTCCCCTTTCAAACTCTGCTTGGAATTCTCTCTCTCCAACTCTCTTCAGCCCAACCTTTCACCTCTTTCCAGGCCAAACTCTAGGTCCTCAAAAAATATCCAACAAAGGACCTCAACCCATGGCACTCTCTCTACATAGAGCTGTTATAATTTCCACTACCTCTGGTAGAACCTTTGAGCTAGATGGTCAATTAAAGACAAAAGCTCTTCTTTTCTTTTCTGGCTATCCTTTTCATTCTTTTTTTTTTCTTTTTCTCTGCTGACTTTTATAATCATTTACTGTTCCATGAAGGTAGACATAAATGACTTTTTGCTGCTTGACACCCAGCCTCGATGTTATTTCAACTTCTCCCTCTGCGGCACGTCAACAAAGCCTGTATTTGGTTTTCGCAGAGGTTCTCTGACATTAGAATTTAAAAGTATTCTGAAAAAATGAAAGCTATTTCTCCAAAAAGGACAGGAGGAACTGAGGAAGAAATTAGTACATAGGAGGTATATTATGTTACTTACATTCCGTATGCAGAGAAGTAACATGGAGGGACTTTTCAGAAATATGGGTCCAAAGACACTAGGGAAAATCCCTTCTCTCTTAACAAAAATATCTTAAAGGCTTTTTAGAAGAAACAGAAAGTAGAAATGTTTTCTACTCTAGGCCTCCCTAAGTTTTTTGTTTATTTGCTTCTTTTTTTAAGTACGTTTATTAAAGCTGGGGACAGTGAAATGAGAAATGGACTAGGATAGAAGAAGCAACAGGAGAGAGACTAGGCAGGGCTGGTTTGACTCTGAAAATGTATAGGAAAGAAGGGACCCAAGGCGGGGCTGCCGTCAGCTCTCTGGAGAGTTAGAGAAAAAGGGGGCCTTGGAGACAAGTTCAGGGACAAGCTGCTGCTGCCCAATGCTCCCATGATTGCAAGCCTTGTGAGGACTCTTAGAGATTAGGAGAAAGAAAAAAATCACTTGCAAAGAAGATTCAAGTCCAGCTGGTGTGAATCAATGGTTGAGTGTCGATCTATGAACCAGGTTGGATTCCCAGTCAGGGCACATGCCCTGGGTTTTGGGCTTGATCCCCTGTAGGAGGCGTGCAGGAGACAGCCAATCACTGATTCACTGTCATCATTGATGTTTGTATCTCTCCCTCTCCCTTGCTCTCTGAACTCAATAAAAATATACTTTAAAAAGAAAAGAAAGGGGGATTTGAGTAGGCATGCCCCAAGGAGGGTGTGCCAAGCCTCCCTAAGTTAATTAAGTCTCCCTTTAAAATAATAGAGGTAGGTAGAGGGAATAGAGCTTCCATGAGAGACAGGTAATTTCTTCTCATGAGTTTAGGTTGCTCTACCCAGGGAAGTCTACAGGAAATTGCACGTGGTGAGCCTGCGAGGGTGAGCAGAAATCATTGAAATGCATTGATCGTTCAGAATCTCGTTTCCACTTCATTAACTTCAACCCCTGTTCCCCTCTATTGGTACTGCTAAGAAAAAGCAAGGTAGACCAAATTGAAGATAATATCCTGTCCCCACTGCCCAATGCCCCATGCCCCTCCTCCGCCCCCCCCCCCCCCCCCCATGCTCAGTCAGTGGGGTAGATGTTCATTTTCAGAAGAAGGATGCAAGCAAGTGGCCCACATGATCCATAACCCGGTTAGCTTCGGCTCTTTGGGGCTAGGCTTCAACCTTCCAGACTGGGCTCTGCTGTCTGGGACTAATCATTCCAACATTTAGAGATAAGGTGGAGAATGAGTGGCTAGAGAGATGGCAGGTGGGGTGTGAAATAAGTGTGCCAGGAGGCGTTGGGTTTCAAGAAGGAGGCAGTCAACGCTGAAATGCTGCCAAGGAGCCAAGCAAAATGAGAACAGAAAAATGAACATAGGGTTTGGGCCCATGGCCAACCCCCTGAGTCTTGATATGTGGTGTGTCTGCTTATTTACTTAATGCTTTCTCACTTCACATTCACAACCCGCTTACAGCAGGCAGAGCACTGTCATGGCTAATTCTAGGGTCTGGTTTTCATAATTGGATCTAAGTGGGGCCTATTTTTTGTTTGTTTGTCTGTTTGTCTTTTCTGAAGGAGGGAGGGGGGGAAAAGAAATTGGTACCTAGCACCTGGGGGAGAGGAAGGAAGAGAGATGGGAAAAGGAAGGACAGGATGTTCCACATTCCCCAGCCTAGACTCATAGATCATGCTGATTGATAAGAAACACCTTATAGCCTTAGCCGGTTTGGCTCACTGGATGGAGCGTCAGCCTGGGGACTGAGGAGTCCCAGGTTTGATTCCGGTCAAAGGGCACGTACCTTGGTTGTGGGCACATCCCCAGTAGGGGGTGTGCAGTAGGCAGCTGATCGATGCTTCTCTTTCATTGATGTTTCTAACTCTCTATAAAAAATCAATAAAATATTAAAAAAAAAAGAAACACCTTATATAAAAGATGAATTATTTTGAAGATTCAAGTATACTAAATTCTAGGTTAGGAGACATATTTTTCTCTCAATATTATTCCCCCCCCCCCTTTATTATATTTAGCACAATTTGTCCATGTGAATATATTTGGCGTAATAATTTATTTAACATTTCTGTCTGCACTACTTCTGACATTCATGAGACAAAAAGCATGTCCAGCACCCTCTTGTCTCTAGTGTTCAGCACAAGCCCTGGCACATACAAAGTTCAAGATACAGGTGTTGAGCCTTGACCCAGTGGCTCAGTTGGTTAAAGCATCATCCTGATAGGCCAAGGTTGCGGGTTTGATCCCTGGTCAGGACACATACAAGAATCAACCAACGAATGCATAAATAAGTGGAACAACAAATGGATACTTCTCTTTCTCTCGCTCCTGTATCTTCCTCTTTCTCTAACATCAATCAGTAAATAGTATTTTTAAAAAGATACAGGTGTTGAATGAAATGATGATAGTTTACGCAAGAATAAAAATTACAGGCTTAAATTTATAGGCATAAATAAATTAGTGAACTAGAGTCAGTGGTCTTTTATGTATTTCCATATATATATATAAATTGGTACTTGTTTGCACTGCTATCCTCCACTAATAAATAATGTTGGAAGGCACTGGAAATTTAAGAAACTATATGGGAGAAACACAGGAAATTGGGAAAACTTTATGTATTAACTTATTTTTTTCAGAGATTTTAGAAAAGCCAACATTTTTTGTGTGTATTTTACCTCAGTATTCTACTGGTGTTTGGGGATTGAAAGGTTATATTTTTTACTGACATGTCAAGCAAAATCCAGATGTGCAATAGCCATCCATAGTTCTAGAACCACGGGAATTCCACTACTTGTGTAGTTCCTCAAGCACTGGCCCAACCACTACTCTTCCAAATAGGAGGTTTGGGGAAGGGACATATTAGGGAACTGTGAGCTCCTCATGCCACTGGTGCAGAAGGAAACATCTTAGAGAACTACCAGAGAACCATACAATTTTAGAGTTAAAAGGGGCTTTAGGCCAATACCCAGTGGTTACGACCTGTAATAATGTCTGACCTCAGATCCAGATCAGAAAGTGTGTGTGTGAGTGTGTGTAAACACTGAGTTTGTGTAAATATTGAATTCTTTTTAATAATTAATACTTGGTACACATAATACAGACAAGCCTATGGTGATAGCCTTGGTGATTTACTCTAAATGAGATACCACCCCCAAATATACTTATTTCATAAGTTTGGAATTTTTATATTAGGTTTTCTCCAAAGTGAGGCACAGTTGAACTACTCGGATGAAATCCCAATTTCAAGTGAAAATGTCACTTTCTCCCCTTACAAACTCTTGCTAAGACCTGGGTGAGCTCACCATGTGTCACACACTGAGGTCAGAGCCATGTGGCTCAGGCATGGCTACCAACAGCTGGAGTGGAGGGTCTCTTATACATGAATCATATATCCCCATCCTGCCAACTTTTTTATAACTCGCTTATTTTTGTGCATTTTTTAGGAAATTGATAGTTTCGTGTGGCCATATGTTAATATTTACTTTCTTAGTAACAGAATTTGGTTAAGAAATGACTATTCCTCCACAAATATAGGGGAGATTTCTCAAACTGATTTTTCTCAAGTACTTGTCTACACTAAAATTTATACCAATGATTTTGCTGGCTGCAAATCAATAAAAACAAATATTTGGTTTTATATATATATATATATATATATAGTCACAAAAATGTAACTTACTTTACAGAATAGCCATTATTTACATTAAATTTTTTGTTCCTTATTTTAACATTGTTTTCTTCCTTTGTATAATTGTCAAATGTTAGGAATTTTGAAGTTAGAATCCATTTTTATCCTTTTACAGATCTTATAGGAAAGTGCTATTTTTGCAAAAAATGGTGTTTCTGTGCTGAGGATCACTTTTTTAAATCTTAATTTTGTTTTCGTGATTTGATGATGTCATATTATTTTTTGAAGTTTTATGCCAAGTGTCATTTCATTTGAACAATGTTTTAAATTCAATAATACAGAAAATGGCGGTAATAATGTTCTCTCAAGAAAACTAGCTATGCACCATTTTCCACAAGTTCTATAATTAAAAAAAAAAAACAGACCCTGTGTCTTTATCAAAAACCATATATTCATTCAAAATTCTGCGTGAAGTACAGGAAGGTATCTAAAGATGACAACAAGGACTGCTTCAGTCTAAAATAGAAGATGTTTAAAAAGTTCCCCCAAAACATCTTACTCAAGTCTGTATTATCAGCACTTAGCAAATAGTAGGGGGTTATTAAATGTTTTGAATTAATGTTAATATCACCTATGTACATAGAAAAGAATAACATTAGTCAATAGCCATCTATGTATAGTCCTCAATAAATGAAATTTTACACAAACACCATCATGTGTTTATAAGGAGTTTGTAGAAAAACTGGGAAGAAAAGATGCTCTCCTTAATTGGAAAAAAATCACAAAAATATTGCATTGATTTTCTAGAACATATGGAGCTGGCTTGGCAGATGGGTGGGAGTAGGTGGTTCCTGGCACTCAGAGGGGTCCTAAATGTCCATCTTCCTGCTCTTTGTCAAGAGAGACAAGATCAATGCACACACAAAGTGTTTCTCTGCTTTTTAAGTAAGGCCCATGTAGTTATGATACTTGGCTTCTATTTATATTTTTTGCTTGCTGAGCTTTCTTTTCTCCTTCTCTTTCCTCAATGAGTCTACTGTGGTTAACTCATCAGCTACTTTTAATGAAATAATTCTAGTTGAAATGAATGGTTGAAAAAACTGAATTGATAGGATTGGTTAGTTATTTGGTACCCTATACAGAGCTGATCTAAAGACTCAAGTCACCTGACATCAAATCGAGGTCATAGGCCATGAGGTTTGTGCATGTGTGTGCATTTGAAAAGTTACGTAAAAATTTGATAAAATTTAAAAATCAAAGTCTGAGGTGGTGTTCACAATCAATGAAGACATTCGTTATATTTATGGTTACTTGTTTTTATGAAGATTCCTTCTGCCCATGCCAAAACAACTGTGTTTCCTAAGTTTGGAATTCTTATATTGTGTTTTCTCCACAAAGTACTTTTGAACTTACTGATAGATTCAAATACCAAATTGAGCAGAAATAAAAATTTAATTTTCTCCCTTATATTAATAGTTTGGTATGTATACTTATAGACTTAAAAAAAAATCTGTGTGTGTCCCACCCAAAATGTAGGAATGACTGACAGTCTACATATTGTAATAACTTATGCTTAACCTCTGCTTTTTCTTGCACTTAAAAAAAACTCCATATAAATATGTGTGTGTGTGTGTGTGTGTGTGTGTGTGTGTGTGTAGCAACACAAAAAACCTTGTCTGTATCAGTTTAAAATTATAGTGATTACCTTCAGGGAATGTTTAGATAAAAATGGGTTATGAAAACAGACAACCCACTTTTTAAAAAAATATTTTTTATTGAGTTTTAGAGAGAGAGAGGAAGGGAAAGAGAAACATCACTGTGAGAGTGACACATTGGCTGCCTCCTGCACGCCCCCTACTGGGGATCTATCCCACAGCCTGGTGAGGAATCAAATAGGCAACCTTTTGGTGTGTGGGGAAAGGCCCAACTAACTGAGCACACCAGCCAGGGCAACAACCCACCCTTTAATTATGTACTTCAATATTGTTGAAAATGAGAACTTATTATTTTTGAAATCTATATATTTTAAAATTTTTACTATTAGGCTTTTAATGTTATTACTTTTTGCTTATATAGAATTAATCAGAATAGTATAATGAACTCCCATCTTCAACAGTCCACCACCCACCTCCAACAATCATAAACTCATTGCCAATCTTGTTTTATCTATATTTCTATCCATTTCCCACCTCCTGTTTTATTTGGAAGCAAAACCCATATACAACATTTCAGCTATAAATATTTTAGTATTTATTTCTAAAAGAGGAGAACTCTTTATTTTAACATAAACACAATACCAGTTATCACGTCTAAAACATGTTATTTCCTTGATATCTACTCAATGTTCAAAGGCCCGCAAAAGCGGCATCGACAGCTTTTTCATTTTAGACTTGGTTTATGTGACTAGGAGTGTTCTCTTGCGGAGGGACGTCAGAGGAGATGAGAGACCTCAGAGCTGTGCTCAGTAACCAGCAGCAGATAGAAGTAGATTCGGTCCATTGGCAGCGAAGGTGGCCAGGGATGGGGAGGGCCTGGGGTCACAAATAGGAACCAGGTTTGAGAAAACAATTCTTAGTTCTGCCTTTCCCCCACCCCTGCAATGCTGTAGGCAGCTTCCCCCTCCTGGTACTGCGGAGGCAGGGGATCAGAGTACAGGCTAGAAGCCGTGGGCAGCTTCAAGGCAGAGCATTGACTGGCATCTCTATGGGCGCATGGTGGTCAGTGTAGCTGGTCTGCCCAGTGCCTGGAAAGCCCCCTCCACACACGTGCTGCTCCTACCCCTCTGTGGGCATCCATTATAATCCAGAGCTCCTGCCTCCAATAAGAGATGGTTCAGGGTTCCTTGGGTATCTCTCCCATCAACGCACACAGCAATAAACACACACCGTTTCACCTGGGGAAGCACAAGCTGGCTAGACTTCTCCCTGCTCCATGATGCGTCTCACTCATCAAGGCAGCTAATGGTCCCACAGGAACAGAGGTGAGCTCAGAGGGCAAATTCTGAGCATGGCAAGGTTGAGGGATACCAAAGAACGCAGATCTCATGGAAAACAGGAGAGGAGTTTACCACCAGAATAATAAATATGCTTGAAGACATGACAGAAGATACTGGAAACATGAAGTGAGACTAGGCAGTTCAGTAAAAGAATTAAAAATATTAAGTATGAATCCTGCCAGATGGAGAAAGACAAATACTGCCTGGTATTACTTAGATGTGGAATCTAAAAAACAAACCAAACCCAACCTCAAATCATCATGTTGTACATTTGAAATATCTTACAATATCTTACAGTCTTGTCAATTATACCTCAATAAAGTTAAAAAAATTAAATTTTCTTAGAGTTTTATTTATTGATTGATTTTAGAAAGAGAGGGACAGAGAGGAGGTGAGAGAGACAGAGGGAGGGAGGGAGAGAGAGAGAGAGAGAAAGAGAAACATTGATTTGTTGTACCCCCCCATTCATACATTCACTGGTTGATTCTTGTATGTGCCCTGACTGCGGTTAGAATCCCAACCTTGACATATTGGGACGATGCCCTAACCAACTGAGCTACCCAGCCAGGGAAAAAACAAATTAAATTTAAAAGATAAAAAAAGAAAGAATCCTGTAGTTATTGAATAAAGATTTCAATGGGTTGCTTAAATAAAGTATCTAGTAAATATATGAGCTAGAGATTAGATTGAGGGGGTCCCCCAGGAGACCCCAGGAAAGGACAGGGTGAAGAACAAAAGAAAGAAAAAAGAAACTTGGAGAATCAGGTGTCAAAGTGTATTTGTTAGGCACACCAGAAGAGTAAGAGGAAATTGAAGGAGGCCAATCATTCCAGCAGTAATGGCCAAGAATATCCCAAGGTCACACAGTCAGTCAATGGCAAGGCCAGGAGGTCAGCCAGCGATGTGGCTGAAGTGTGTACCTGAACGATTAGTTTCTTTCTTAGACCTACTATGTCAGATGTCAGTTTGGAGAAGAAGAATTAAGTTAGGAATAGGGCCCAAAGGGAGAAAAATTATAGAATAAGTAGAAAGAGGGACAGTTCAAGAACTGAGAAAGACGGTGTGTTAAGGGTGGGAATAAGTCTGGATATGTCAACTCAAGGTCCTTTAAACACACATCACCCCCCCCCCCCCCCAAATAAAAACCAAACCAAACCAAAACAAAAAAACAGGGAAACCACAATCTAAAAATAACAACCCAAACAGGTGAAATTACTTCATCTCACTAATCCTCAATTTCTTTATCTATAAATGGGAGACTGTAACCCCTACCTCACAGGGTGGTTATAAAGATTAAATAACATAATACATGTAGAACTCTAAGCACAGGGAAATAACCACATATGCTCACATAAAAATATTTTTTAAAATTTATTCAAATACTCAATAATATTTGTTGACGATATTCTATGCACCACACAGTAGAATGCACTGGTGAACCAACCAAACAAAAGTCTCTACTGTAATGGAACTTCTGAGGAGGGCGGAGGGTTGTATGAGGAGAGAAAAGTAATAAACTAAAGAACATAAAAAGATCATATAATATGAGGGAGCGTGAGTGCTACCATGGAAACTAGAGCAGGGTGAAGGAATAAAGAGGGTTTGAAAAGGTTCAGGACAGCTGGGAAAGGTCCGTCCAAGGAATGAAGTGTATGCGCAAGCCAGAAAGTGGAGTTCCTGGCAGAGAGGACAGCGAGCTGCAAAGGTCCTGAGGTGAGAGAGTACTTGGCATGTTCAAGGAATGGCAGAGTGTGGGTATGACAGGGGCAGAGTGACCCAGGGAAGGGTAGCTGCAAATCAGATCAGAAATATAGCCAGTGGCCAGATCATGTGTGTTCTCATATGTTACTAAACATTCCGTTTCTCTTTCGCCATTTGAAGACTTTGTTCTTACCTGTCTCACAAAATGAGAGGTGCCAATTACGGAGGGAAGCCCAGCATGTGCCTTCTTGCATTAGTAAACATTTCCTAGCCTCTACGATTTAGTAGGTCAGAAGGTACTTCTGCCTCCTGGTTGTAGTAGAAGACACCTCAGAATTGAGCTTCCTAGGCAATTGCTTTTCCCTGTGAGGATCTCTCGGTCCTCAGCAGTCATTCCAAACCAGTCCTCTAATTGCCCTTGTCCAGGCCCATGGGAATAACTCAGAAATGTTTGAAGTCCCAGAGCCAGTCACATTCTGAGTCACCCCTCAGTCCAGGGGAGGCATCCAGGAAGCAGCCAGGTCTTAGGGGAGGTTTTGATTTACTGCTTTGGACTCTCCTACACAGCCATGCCCATACCCGAGGTAACCCTACCTCACTCCTGCAGGCTGGGGTGTCCATGTTCTTTAGAAAGGCATCCCAAACACGACCTGACCTCTCCCTCCCCTAGCAAAGGTTGTTCCTTGTCGCTAATCACAGCAGAAGATTCCTTTGATGTCCCATACCTCTCAGAGGGGTGCTCTGGCTACAGCTGCCTGTGTCAGAATCAAAGGCACCCCGTTCTTGTTTTTACTTTCCAGCCACCTCTGAATTTGCAATACGTTTGGAAGGCTGTCCAGTTTTTACCTCCATAAATCTGGTAGTTCCATTTACATTATTATTATTTGACAACTTCATTTGGCTGTTTAAATTACATTTAAAAATAAAATAAAATAAGCCCAGAACCCAAAGAGATGAAGAAAAAACAAACTAATGAATTGCCACCTACGGGGCTTTATTTAAATACTAGAGGCCCAGTGCACGAAATTCATGCATGTGTAGGTCCCTAGGCCTGGGTGGCGATCATGGCAGATCGGGGCCCTCCTTCCCCTGGCTGCCAGCTGCCGGCCGGGGCCTTCCTTTGTTCTGCGCCACCCCCTGGTGGTCAGTGCACATCATAGCAAGTGGTCAAACTCCCGAGGGGACAATTTGCATATTAGCCTTTTATATATAGGATGGTGTCAGTGGCCCATAAGATTGGAATCTAGCTTTCTCAGGCTGGATAGATTTCAGATGCAGTTTTAGAGGCTTAGTGTAGCTACAAATATTAGCAAACACAGACAGTATCAGAAAGTAGGCCATACCTGGACAGACCCCTTTATTCTGAACACTGTCATTATGAGAAGGTAAAGACAGACCCCTAGCTCCAAATAGCTTTCTCCTAAAGTTGGTGGAAAAGCACTGAAAAATGTACAGGAATGGGCAAAAGTAGGTTAAATAACCAGCCATCATTAACTAAAAGATCAATCATAAGTAAGAATAGGAAATAATAACAACAATAATAAGACAAATAATACTGTAATAAATAAATACTACAGGAATAGCCCAGCTGGCATAGCTCGGTGGTTGAGTGTTGACCTATCAACCAGGTCACAGTTCGATTCCAGGTCAGGGCACATGGCCAGGTTGAGGGCTCGATCCCCAGTGTGGGGCATGCAGGAGGCAGTTGAGCAATGATTCTTGCTCGTCATTGATGTTTCTATTTCTCTCTCTCTCTCTCCCTTCCTCTCTGAAATCAATAAAAAAGTATATATTTAAAAAAAAGAATTAACTCTGTGTTTTGTGTAAACCTACTTTTTCCCACCCCTGTACATAAAGAAAAGGGGGATCTATTGATTTTTACTCAGAAATGGCTTACTTACTTGGCTTCTTACAATAGTGTGCCTAACCATCCTTTCTGTTATCTCCCATGAACCAAGATTTCAAGATTCCACTCAGAATTTCTCTCTTCCAGTTATTCTCAGCAACCTGGCACCTGTTCCCAGCATCATGCCACAAAATGGCAACAGGCATGTATTTTAGAGATTAGACGGGGATAATTACAGCTATCATTTACCTGCCCTCATGCAAGTCCATGAAGGTGTTGATGGCTCCTTGGCCAGCCATGGTAAATTCTAGAGCTGTGTACCTTCCTGAGAGCTGGCCCAGGTGGGGACATAAATGGGATGAAGAACAGTTTAGCTCAGTTCATGGGTGACAGATTCATAACTATTCTTAGAAATGAGGGTACCTCTGACCTCTTGAGATTAACGTTGTGGACAGAAATGACTCTGCACTCCCAGAAAGTGTGACTTCACCACTAAATCAAAATCTCCCCTAACACCCCGCTACTTCCTGGCTGCCTCCCCTGGACTCAGCCTCACTTAACCTGATCTCCTTGAAAGGCCTTATCTCCAACTCTAACCATATTAGGACTCCAACATATGAATTTTGGAGAGACACATGCAATCCGTAACACTAACACTGTCACAAGGATTACCTCTAATGATGCATATACAAGACCTAGTCTTGTTCCTGGAGCATTGCAAATGTTTACTGGACATTGGTTCCCTTACCTCCTCCCTCTGTCACTCTCCTCCATAGGTTACTTCCTTCTCCACAAGAGAAATCATCTTTGCATAGATGGTGTAGAACAGCGGTTCTCAACCTGTGGGTCTCGATCCCTTTGGTGGTCGAACGACCCTTTCACAGGGGTCACCTAAGACCACCCTGCATATCAGATATTTACATTACGACTCCTAACAGTAGCAACATTACAGTTATGAAGTAGCAACGAAAATAATTTTACGGTTGGGTCACAACATGAGGAACTGTATTTAAATGGCCAGAAGGTTGAGAACCACTGGTGTAGGACGTTACAGAGTGAATGGAGGGATTCCCAGGACTTCTCTTTGACAAGAAGTTTCTCCTTTCGCTTATTGGTATGGTTTCAGATGCCCCTCTGGGCCCCTCTTTGAGATTTGACTTCCCACCCAAAGAGCTAGGCTCAGCCACAGCAGCCTGTCCTTCTTCAAGACACTAGATTGACAGCTCAAGCCATATTCTTTCTCTTGGCAATTTGGATTTGAGACACAATCCCTGTTGGAAGAGAGAAATCCAGCCTGCAGACAGAGAATGAGGTCGATGATAGCATTAAGAGGTAGCATCGAGAGCTCAGTGTGTACCAGGTACTGTTCTAAGGGTTTTTCACACATGGACACATTATTACTACAGCCCCATGAGGTAGATATGTTCACCATTCCCCCTTTGCAGGTGAGGGCATCCAGGTGTGAGAGCCTTAGTTCTTTGCCCAGGATCACATAGCTCTTAACCCTGGCTATGCCCACAAGTGGAGGCTACCCCCAGCCAGGAGGAGAGAAGTAGAGTATCTTTTTGGTTCTCTGGTCCTACCCTTCTCTCTCGTGGGTTCCATGTCACGTTCCAGTATCCTGCCAATATATTCCTTTCTGGCTTGAACAATTTGAAGTGGAGTTTTGTTCGTTGTCAACCGAAGGATTTGTACTAAGACGATTCTTCCTGTCTCCCAGATCAGTTGCACACATTATGTTTTTGATTTTAACAACCATATGTAAATGACGGTGAAGAATGATTTTTTTAAAATGACTCTCTTCCATTACAAAGTTTAAAAGTGTTGACATAAAAATGAAGACGAGATTTCAGTCATATAAGCCTCTTCTGTACAATAGATGGTTTTCAGCAATAAGGGGTGGGTAGACTCTGCATTGGCAGTTTGCCCCAAAGAGGATATGATTGGATGTGTGTGTTCCCATCAAGCCAGGAAAAGCTGGAAAGCAAGGTTGGTGCTGAGGGAGGGGGGGAAAAGTCAGCAAGCTGAACCTGGTGAATATGATCAGGAAGCTCATTCCTTGAAGACATGATTCAAAGGGTGCTTATGACCTAAGGTGAAATTAGTAGAGAATGATAATGAATACACTGAACATCGAAAGATACTTAATAGGGCCTGGGTTTTGTTTCTTTTACAACTTCCTGAAAGTACCAAGAATGTGTGTGAATTACCTTTTCTAGAGTTACCTGATTAATATATATTGCTGTCTTGTGGAACTTTTAAAGAGTAAACACTTGGTTTAATTTTTCAGATTTTTATTGGAAAAACTTGTGATCTGCCTAGAGCCAGCCTGCCCACTGTACCTGACTCTGGGACCATTGCCTCGTGGAGCTGGCACACTGTCCAGGAAAACAGATCCAACTTTCTCTTAGCAGCTTGAAAAAAATACAACCTAAAAACCTTCGGCATTCTTTCCTGAAGGGGGTAACAAGGAAATAATTCATTTGGGGCCTGGGTTGGCAGGTACGGATATGGGAGCCCTCTCTCCTTTGATTCAGGTCAGGAAGTAGGCCCTTTGGAAGGCAGGGAGCCTTTTCCTGACAGATGGAAAAAAGAAAGAAAAATGAACTGGAGAGGTAATGACCAGAGAAGGCTTGGTGGCCAGAGATGAGGGGGCTTCAGGAATGAGAGTTGAGACATTAGGAAAGATGATGAAATGGAGACAGGTGAGCCTGGAGAGCAAACCCAAATACACCTTGTGCACTTTTGTCTTATCCATGCCTCCACAAAAGGCGATCATTTTACCAATATTTGAGAGTAGTGTGGCTTCCTGGCTTAGTCAACCTGTGGGAAGGCTGGGCGCTGGAGGACCCTGTTAATTCCCCAAACTGAAAGGCCTCAAAGATGCAACTAGGAAGGAAGAAGGGCTGTCTTCTGTGCCAGGAGTAATTCTTCCCAAGCAGATCCTACGAACTTCTCTCTAAAGGGAGAACTCATCGTATCATGGACTCCATGTTGCACAACCTTGGGGGTGCCATTCACACTGTGGACTATTTTAGCTCCTGGAGTAGTGCTGTGTATGTGTATGTGGCTGTATGTGACCATTCTTTAGAATCAGATAGCTAAAAAAATATCACTAGCTAATAAGAAGTTCATATTCCAGTTAATTTCCTACTTTGTTTTTATTGATAAGAAGCTCTGAATATATAGGACCATTAAAGAAAGCCCTCTTAAATTTGTTCTAAAATCTTCTCTTCCTTTCCTTGTCTGTCACTTAATAATTTTTGTAGGTGTAGAATAATCTAGGCTTATTTTATTATATTTTTGCTATAAGTCAGTGGTTCTGAATTGGAGGAGGGAGTGAGACATAACAGAATTACTTGGGAAATGTTTCAAAATATACCTGCCCAATATATCAATAGGAGAAGGAGGAAGCAAGCTGTGACATGTACACACACAACGTAATTCCAGTTAAATGACATTTGAGAACTAGCAGAACTACTCTGCGGTGGTAGAAGTCAACCTGGAGAAGTGATACTTTCTGAGAAGTCACACAAGGGAGATTTCTGTGGTGGATTTTCTATATCTTGATCTGGGTGGTGGATGTATCCATATGAAAAAGCCATCAATTGTATGGATGCCAGGTTTGGTCTTTTTATTGAATGTGAATTACATCTCAATACTGTCTAACATATTACAAACACACGCATGCACACACCCATCCAAGCCTCTACCTTAGACCTAGGGAATATGCTGAATAAGCTATGGGAGCAGGGGGCACAGAGAGGATGTGCATCTTGAAAAAGCTCCCCATTTTCTTTCCCTCTATTCCTGCCAAATATCCATTTAGGAATTGGAATTAGACTGAGGGTAAAAAGCAACAAAATAATCATAATTACATATATATATGACTTTAAAAATGAGCAGATCCCTAGAGATCCTCAGTTTTCCTAAGAGAGCCTGCCTATTCTCCAGTGTGCTTTGATTGGGGAGCTTGTTCTGTGTTGCTTTCAGTGATTTTGATGTTTTGAAGGTATAACATTAATACATTAATATGAGGAACACACTGAGGTAGGAGGAATCCTGGAGGCCCTGGAGATTCTGCCTGTATTTGTAGTTGAAATAAGGCTTGCAACAAGTTGAAATACCCTGGGACTTATTTGTATCGACAGGCTCTTACAAAGCTGTGAAGTAAATCTGTAGTGATGTACTTGGGACCTACCCCATCAACCCAGCTCCCGTTCACTCGGCGGCACACTGAGGAGATGAGTGCGAGGCAGACTCGGGGTGCTTTTTCCTCTCTGAAAGAAGCCTGTGACTCGCTCTTACATACTGATCCAGAGAATGAAAGGCTCTTTGTCACTTCAAGTTGGACTTCCTATTTAAAAAAGGAAGTCTGTCTCTATGTACGTCCTTTGCTCATTCTTCACCGCACTTGTCTTAGCTGCTGTGCTGAGAGTTTGGTGTCACAGTGATTTTAGAACAACACACAAATGCCACTTCCTGTCCTCTAAGACCCCAAGAGGCATTTCTATCTCAGGGAAAGAGCAGGCACTTGGGTTCTACCTGGGAAGCCTGCAGGTATTTCCGTATCTTTAACCTTAATTCTGTTTGGTTCAAGTGTTGAAGAGATAAGTAGCTTGCATTTTTGGGCCAGACCAGACGAGGCTCCATTATCAGATGTGACTGGGTGAGATACGGAATTTCTCCATGCCTCACTTTCCTTATCTCGGAAATGGGGATAATGACACCAGAGCGCACAGTGCTTTCCACACTGCCTGGACCACAGTAAGGCACTCCCTAATTCTCTTTGGAAAGCCAGCAAGTCCACATTGAAGCTATCCAGCTGTTTCCTTGGAAGTTTGAGAAACGGATCTTAATCCCCTTCACCCTCCCCCTTCTCTCTCCCTTTGGTGTCTTCCTTGCTTCCTATGGTTCTGGAGATTGTCAAATGCTCTGAAAAGACAGTCACCACAAATTTGCACATGATGGGTATAATAGGTCTTGCTTTTTGGTTTCCCCGGTCTCTTCTCCAAGAGGCCCAGAATTTTTGTGACCGTGGGACAGGAAGTAATTCAGAACAGTATCTTGTGACAATGACTTCAAGGACCCTTTTCAATCTAAGAAAGGTTGGAAGGACTGGGCCTTGAGTCCTGGTAGAGTGATTCCTAAGGCATGTTTCAAGCAATGAAATGGACCACAGAAATGTAGGCAAACTTTAATTCTACAGCTACAGAAGCCAAGGCTTTCGGCTGGAATACTCAGTCAGCCCATCGGTCACCAGCAGGGCAAGGCCTAACGCCTTGGGTCCCTCTCCAGGCTCCGTGCTTTTCCCATCAAACCGGCTGCGGGCCATTAACTCCACCTCCGAAAGTGCTAAGGAAGTTGCCTTCCAGTGCCTGCCCTGGCAGGGTGGGGCGAGTTTGTGGCTTGGAAAGAACCGGGAAAACGAACTATACCAACTCCTGGCGCGCAGAAACGGCTTTTGCGATTCCAGGAGAGGGGTGTGTTTGGTTTGGGATGGGTGGATTAAGACAGCAGGTCCAGTGGCCTGAGTTGCAGGGTGTCCTGGAGAGAGAACCCTGAGATTGGCTGCTCGGTGAAGCCACCCATTATCTCCTGGTCCACGTCCCCATGCAGTGGCTGTATGGGACCGTCCTGCTTGGGGGGGCTTCCCGATAGAGGACGGACTGTGCCAGCTCCAGGCCCGAGTGGGCAAGTTGCTGCCGCGGTCCTGCCCCTGCGGTTTTCCGAGGTCTCGGGCGGGGGATTTTTCCGTTTTCCCGCTTTCCGCCCCACCGCGAGGTTGGGCTGACTACGGTGGCTCTTCCCTCGCCACCCCTGCGACTCTCACTCCGGGGTGTTGAACCCCGTCCTCCCTGCTCTGCCCCCACCTCCACAAACATTTCCCCAAACCTGCCGCGTTCAAAGTGCGCCACTTCTCCGGGGCCTGCGCAAGGAGCTCGGGCAGCGCGGCATTCCTCGGATTCCAGCGCCGTGACGTCCCCGGGGACCGCGCGCCTCCCGCGCCCGAGCTCCGGCTCCGCTTCCGCGCTCCGCGGGCGCCCCCGCCCCGCCCCACCCCGCCCCGCCGCGCGCGCCCGTCCCCCCGGCGCGCGCCCTCCCGGCCGCATTCCTCCCGCCCCGGCCGCGCGCCTCGCGCTCCCTCCGCCTCCCGGCCCCCAGCGCCACCGAGCCGGCCCGGGGGTGGGGGAACCGAGGCCGCCGGCGCCTGCTCCGTCCCCTCCCACTCGCACGGCCCCTTCCTCCCTCCTCTCCCGGCTGCTCGCGTTTCCTGCCACTCGGGCTCTCTGGCCCTTAAAAGTTCTTCCCAACTTTTCCTCCCGAGCGGGCGCTGGCAGGGGCAGGTTGCTGCGCTCCGGCTCGCTCTGCTGCCTGCTCTCCCGGCTCTGGTCCTCGGGGAGCCGCAGACACTTAAGTGGCCTCTGGCGGTCCCTCCCCTCCCGCTCGAGCCATCCTCCCCGGCCTGCTGGCTGCGCCCCTATTACCCCCTCCAGCGGGCGGGACCCCCCTCGGGCTAAGGGGGCTCTCCTTTCCTCCGGCTCCGTGCGCCCCTGCGCGCACTCTGGCGCCCGGATCGCGGCGGAACCCTCCCTCCCCTTTCGCCTCCTCCGGCTCTTTCCCTTCGCCCCTCCTCCGCCAGCCACTGGAACCCATTCCTTGGGGAACTGGGGCTCCACCGCGGCGGTGGAGGGACAGTCCGCCTTTCCGCGCGGGACTCCAGGGCTCCGACCGGGCCATGTAAGCAGGTAAGCGCCGTCTGGGGCGGGGGAGTCGGGCCCGAGGCTGGGGGCCGCCTGGGCGCCCCGGGCGCCTCGCGGTTGACTTGGGCAAAGGCTGGCAAAGCGCACTTGGGCTCGGCGGCGCCGGACGCGGACAGGGCAGCGGGGCGCGAGGTGGCCGGGCCGCAGGACTCCTCTGTTGCGGTGGGAGCCGTCCGCTGTGAGGCGCACAGCTTGTCTGGGGAGTTAAGGGGGAAGGTGAGAGCCGCCTGGAGAGCTTGTGGCTAAACCCACACCCTCGCCCCCTTCTCCTCATTCCCTCCTGCTTTTTGGGCACGAGACAGGGCCTCGAAAGGGCAGCTGGCGATACCCAGGGGCTGGGGACAGGAGGATGAAAGACAAGGACATTGCTGTCGCTCCAGCGGAGACGGACAGGCGTCCCTACCCTCCTCTGCCCCGTAGGGGCACAGGATCTTGTGAGGGAGAGGAGTTTTTCTGCCGTCCCACTAGGCCCCGCCGTGCCACCAAACTCCTGGGCTCCTTGGCCCCGACTTGGGTGGTCAGGCTGGCTCCCAGGGAAAACCTGTGGCCACATCATTTCAGAATCGGTCTCCACCTCCAACTTTGAAACCTCGGTGTAGGAACAACTTCTGAGGGTGGTGTTAATACACTCTCTCTCCCTGGCATGACTCCTACGTCTGAGTTTTGAATACTTGTAAGTGGGGTTTCCACCTTTTTGAAGGAGCAGGGAGGTAGCTCTGCCCCTGCCTCAGTTTCTGTCACCCCCTCCCCCCCCCCCCCCCCCCCCCACCTACACCTGAAGGGGATTGTGGGGTTTTCAGGAACTGGCTGTCGCAGGCTCTTTGTGAAGGTGAGGAATCTCTAGACTGCAGGTTACAGGGTTTCCACCAGTGTGCGAATTTCTTAAAATACAGGGGTTCATTCATTCATTCAACAAACCTAGCATTGAACTTCTACTCTGTGCTCGGAACAAGGGACTCAAAGATGCTGAAAGATCTCAATGCAGCCTCCTGGAGGCAACGCCCGGGCCCGTGAGCAATTGCAGTGTTGTGAGAACGGCCAGGGAAAGCTTGGTCCTGGAGGTGAGGCTGCGCTCACCTGCAGGATGTGGGTAGAGGAAACAGTCATCCAAAAAACATGTACCAAGAGGTCATACCTGTCCAGAGGCCGGAGGGGGTTTTAATGTATCAGAAATTAAACCGGAAGCATGTTACCCACTTGATGGGAATCAAATATCTCTCGGAGGAGCGCAGCCTCCTTTTGGACACACCTGCATGCCTGAGGCTGTTTCTACTGGGAGCAGCGGTGGTGCGACCATCTAAATTTTAATTGGCGCTAATTGGCCCATACTGGGTTTCATTAGAATGGTATTGATTCCCTTTTAAAGAGCAGTTTGACTGCCATAGGTGATAATGCTGCAGAGGTACAGACTCTAGGACAGCGGTTCTCAACCTGGGGGTCGCGACCCCTTTGGGGGGATTGAACGACCCTTTCACAGGGGTCGCCTAAGACCATCGGAAAACATATATAATTACATATTGTCTTGTGAATAATCACTATGCTTTAATTATGTTCAATTTGTAACAATGAAATTGGGGGTCACCACAACACGAGGAACTGTATTAAAGGGTCGCGGCATTAGGAAGGTTGAGAACCACTGCTCTAGGATGAAAGTTACCTATCTTTTGGTGACGGGGTTAAAAGTGTGTGCCAAAAAACGGATGGCCTTCGTGCCTGGGCGCTGAATGGCATGGTGCTCTTTCCCCAGATCTGAATGCGTGGCCATGCTGTGCAGAGCGCGCTGGCGTGTGCGTCTCTGTGTTTGTTAGAGAGTGCTCTCCTTTAGAAAGTCATCACTGCTTCAGCACAGTCGTAAGGACTACTTTTCCTTCCTCGGAAACTTTATTATAAACACTTCTGGCAGGTGGTTGTGGCCTGATGGCCCAGGACTCAGCAGCCTCCTGCCTGGAAAAGTTCCTTCCAGAGCAGTGGCATTCTCTGCATGGTTTGCCTTTCAAGGGTGCCTCTTCACCGGGCTGAAGTGGCGGTGTAGTATTATTCATAGTGGCTGAGGTGGCAGAGGGCCAATCCAGTGACCTCAGGCCAGTACAGCAGAGTGGGAAGAGCGCCCTGACTTCCTACAATTTGGGGTATTTATCCAAGCCCCTCCACACACCTCTTATCTCAGAACAGCCCCTTGATGGGAGCTTTCCTGAAGGTGTAGGACCTGCGTGAGAGAAATGGCTGAAGAGCAGCTCTTTCTAGCTAACCCCACGCACCTTCCCAGTTTCTACTGCTGGCTCTAACACATAGTTACTAGGAACGCTGCAGTTATTCAGGTTTGCGCCTACTGTGTGGTATGGACAGTTAGATTATTTTAATGCGGAAGAACCTAAAGAATTCAGAGAAAATTCAGATTTTTTAAGCCGAGTTCTTACTGTCCTGAATGGATGGGCCAGGGGTCAAGAAGTATGACGATTTTTTCCCTAGTGCCTTCTAGCCTTATTAAGCGTTTTTTTTGTTGTTGTTGTTCTTAAAATGGGAAGCAAACATAAGCCCTTTGATTGCACATTGTAGCCCACCCGGGTTTCGGATTCTTGTCCTTGTTCATCTCCTAGCCTGCATTTGAACTTCTTTACGTAGTCACCAAGCCTGTGTATTTTTTCTGAATTCACTCTAAGCCTCGGAACAGTGCTATCACTTTGTTAGAGATAAGACAGGGGAAAAGATAAGATGAACCACTTAATTAGCCAATTAAATTATTGCTGCTTGCGCTGATTAAAAACAACACGGGAAAACAAACACGTTTTGGTAAAAAGGAGGTTATGATTAATGTCTAAGAGAAGGCGGTGATCCCTCCTCATGACTCAATTTACCTTTCCCCTGTCTGAGCCCCATGGAGGGCTTATTGCATGGTCCAGGCGGGTGGTGGCCAGTTTTGCAGCTTTTCTGGCTATCAGTGCGCAGGATCAGGAAACCAGGAGCAGGAATATCGCTAGGCTTGCATTCCAGCTCTGCCATCTTTTCAGCTGTGTGATGTTGGAAGGTCTTCGCAGCCGTTCAGAACCTCAAATTCAATCTCCATCTCTTTTCATCGACATGCCGGGGTCGGTAGTATCTAACTTGGCGGAATCTTTGTGGGGAATTCGGTGTAATGCTATATGCCCCCTTCCTAACATAGTGCCTCACACGGAGTAGGTGTTGGATCAAGGGTGGCTATTTATATGTTCCAGGAGTTCTATGTGGCCATGAATGTGCTCTTTGTGTCACTTTTTCCCCTCCGGCAGCCTGAATTCACATGCGTGCCAACATACACATAAAGCTTTGTCTTTGACTTTTGGTCTATTGGCTCAACGCAAACGGGTTGGCTGGCAGCTGCCATGCAGCCCCTCCTGTAGGAGGAGGTTGACATTTGCAAGACCAGGCAGTAGGGAAGCTTGAGGAAGGAAAGCTGCTTAGAGAAGGGCTGAGAAAAGCGTCCTTTTCCCTGTGTGCTACTTACTATAACGGTCCAGGACTAATAGAAGGATCCTGGCATTTAAAAAAATTTTTTTAAATTAATTTCAGAGAGGAAAGGAAAGAGAGATAGAAACATCAATGATGAGAGAGAATCATTGATCGGTTGCCTCTTGCATGCCCCCTACTGGGGATCCAATCCCCAACCCAGGCATGTGCCCTCACCTCCTGATTCATAGGTCGAGGATCAACCACTGAGCCACACCGGCTAGGCAGGATCCTGGCATTTCTGATGTTGAAAACCAGTTAATGAAAGAATGTTGCAATAAATATATCCGCCTTTAGCAAGAAGGCAAAAGCTTCCCGAAGGAATGTCTTTGCAACCTGATTTCCTTCTTTGAAGCCCAAATACAGAGTCAACTTCAACACCTCTCCTGGAATGCCAGCCTCAGGTTGCTTGAGCTTTCATGTTGCCTTTCATCTGAGCAGCCTAAAGTATTTGACAAACATTAACTCCTTGATCTTCATATCATCCTCCCAGGAGGAGGGAATGTTAGAAGGAAGAACAACTCAGAAAACATCAGCAGGGCAGGTGTGTAGTATGTGTTCTTGAAGCAGAGTGGATTGTCGTAGCCTAGAACTGGTTAACCTGCATGTAGCTTGCTTGCAGGCCAGGAGGACAAGGGGTAGAAAGCCCAGGTAAAATGCAGATCTGGCTGGGCTTGCCACAATGGGAAGGGAGAGGAAATCTACACTACCCAGACCAGCCATGCCTTTGCCATACATTGCATGCATGCTGATTATGAAAATAAATAATCTCTGAATTATTTATAATTCTGAATGAAAGGATATGATGCAATACTTGTGGATAAGAATTACAGTGGCTGAAGATAAAAGGTAAGGGGGACTCTAAGTACCTTTCTGGGACATAGGGGTGGTTATGCGTCTAAGTTGGATTATAAATGGCATATGAACATTGTTTTAATTTCCTTTCCCTTTTTCCTGTGGGTTCTATATTCCTTGGCTTGGTTTTTGTCTTGCTCTCCCGTCAAGCTTTTGTTTGGCTTGCTTCATGGTCCTTGCTATCGGAAAAAAACATATTGTGGCCATTCTTAGATCAACCTTGTGTGTAGAATTTGATACGTGGCTGATTTAGCTTAGTTCCTTAGGGGACTTAATTAGGCTTATAATTGGCTTGACCCAGAAGCCTATTGCATATCCTGTAACTGGAGGCGGCCATCCCATATAAGTGCTTGGTGCTGGTCAACAGGGAGGTGTCTGGGAGACAATGAGAAAGGGTGCTCTGGCATCCTCTCAGAAGCAGAATATCCTCTTCACATCCGTGATGGAGATTTCAGTAGTGAATTATATTCCTAAATTCGGAAGCTTTACTGGGTTGGGCCACTGACTTGATCTAATTTGCCTCCCAAGTTTTGTTTTTGTTTCTTTTT
Source organism: Myotis yumanensis (assembly GCF_028538775.1). Classification (NCBI taxonomy): domain Eukaryota; kingdom Metazoa; phylum Chordata; class Mammalia; order Chiroptera; family Vespertilionidae; genus Myotis; species Myotis yumanensis. The sequence goes on from NW_027223768.1 coordinate 27,521,880, forward strand.
TTTTTTTAGCTCCCAGGGAAAAATCACTCTTTGTTAAAAATTAGCAAAAGTTCCTCATGCTTCCTTTTGCACACAACATAGCCTTGACTAACACTTCATTTCCTCAAGTCTTTGGAAATCCATCTTCTGGGAGTTCTTTCTTTCACACTCCATTCCCCTTGAGTAGTTGGGGCATTAGCCAAGGCAACAGATCTCAAAGGCCAGTGAGCACTGGAATCACCTGGAGGGCTCCTTAGAGCTCAGAGTGCCACTCCCCACACCCACTCCAGCTTCTGATTCGGTCCGTAGGTCTTGGGTGGGGCCCGAGAATTTGGAACTCAGTGGTGCTCATACTGCTGGTCCATGACCACCTGCACTATGAGAATCCTGGAACTACGGAATCCACCCCTGTCCTCAGGCTTGGTAGGTAGTCACTTAAGTTTTTCACCCCATTGGTTTGACCAGTTCTGTTCCTGGTTGTTTTAGGGCTCTGGAGAGGCCTGGAGTCACTTAATGGGCATTTATGCCTACCCAGGCCCGTGGAGATCCCGAATTAGAGGTTTCCATTTTGGTGGAACTGCTTGGCTGTCATCTTCCAATCCAGACCCCGCCACTTGGTTCCAGACCGTTTGGTTTATCTGGTACTTCCTTCCATCTGGGTATCCCATGTACACGCCACATCCTACCTGTCTCAAGGTGAACTCTCTAGTTTCTTGCCACAAAATCGGCTGCTTCTGTATTAGTCAGTGACACTGCCAGCTGTTGAATTAGCTGCCGAAGCCAGGCTCTTGGAATTCTCTTCCTGTCACTCTTTCTTTGCACCCCCCAACCTCTACCCTCAGACACCAATAACCATCCCTTAGATCCTTTGAGTTTTTTGTCTCTAAAATACCTTTAATTTGCTCCCATCCCTCCACCCCCACTGCCTCTTGGGATGGTTCAAGAGTTTCAAAGGCAGTGTTTCATATAGTCTTCATCTACTTTTTGAACGAGTTTTTAAAAAAACACAACTCTGTTTTTTATGTTATTTAGATTCCTTGTTTACTTCTTTTTACCTGTATGATAAGGCTTCTTTACCCCAGACTACCTTCCCATTCTCATCTGCTTCCCTCCCTCCCTCCTCCCACGCCCCTCTCCTCATTAACACTTGGTGGTGCTTAATTTCCCTTCTCCTTGGTTACCTACATTCCTACCCTGACTGCCCTCTCCCCCTTGCTGCCCATTCCGCCAACGGTCCACCTTCTGACCACCAGTTAGCATTCCTTTCTTTATAGTCTCATAGCACTTTGCACCTACCTATATTGGTAAGTTTTATCTTGCCATATTATATGTTTGCCTCCCTGTCTCCTTTTTTTTAAAAAAAAATATTTTATTGATTTTAGAGAGGAAGGGAGAAGGAGAGATAGAAACATCAATGATGAGAAAGAATCATTGATTGGCTGCCTCCTGCACGCCCCCTACTGGGGATCAAGCCTGCAACCCAGGCATGTGCCCTTGCTGGAATCGAACCTGGGACCCTGCAGCCCGCAGGCTGACACTCTATCCATTGAGCCAAACCAGCTAGGGCTCCCTGTCTCCTTTGTTAAGTAACTTATAAGTGTCTCTACAGCAGCCGTGTTTCACTTGGTTCAGAATCAGAATCTCCACCCTAGCTGGATGGAGGTTGGTTAGCAGTAGCCATGTCTTAAGGTTACTGATGCTCACTCTATCCCAGTGTTCCCAGCACGTTAGGTGATTTTATTAAATCTTTCAACAGCCTTGCGAAGAAAGTACTGTTATTACCGCTATCTTGCAGAGAGTGGAATGGAGTTGATTTTTAAAAAAGTGTTTGTAGATCAATGGATGAATGTATTTCTGAAACGCTGTCCTGAGGGTCTAGAGCCCAGTCTGGTTTGGTATTTCTTACTGATTTTGTTACAGGAGGTACAGTGCTCTCTGAAAATTACATCATGTTCATGACTATATTGATTTTTAAAACTTAAACAGATATCATTGCTATTTACTGTACGCATCTTATTTGTTCCCTTGAGGAGATGAGTCATATCCCTAAGCTGGTACTCTGGTTCTTAATGTTGCTCTGCTTTACTTGGATACTTTCAAAGATGTGATCGTTTCCCCCCTGACTTTTCAAACCTGGGAAAGCTTGCAGGTCTAGGGAGTGTGACTATCAGAAGAATTCGTTAAGTAGGAACATTTGGGGTTGAGGCATGAAACAAAATTGTGTTTTGCAGAAATACTCAGTATTCGAACTCTGAGTGACCAGTGTTTGAATTGGAGAGAGAGAGAGACAGACAGACAGACAGAGACCCTTCATGACACTGTCCCCGCAGACTTGCCAACCTGCTCTTCACCATCGAACCATAACAAACAGCACGGATATCATCCATGTTATCCCCCAGATCACAAGATGGGCTCTCCCCGTTTTGTAGTTCTCAAGTAAAAGGCAGGAGGGCGGATTTCCTGGTCATGAAAGTGACTTTGGTGTGAATCACGTGTGCACATTATACACACTTCAACTTGATAGGTGAGGTTCTCCACAGATTTATGTCCCACGATTCCTCAGGCTTTGCCAAGCTGCAGCTGTTTCCTGAACAGACCCAATCATTTCCCACCTCTGCTTATGCTCTTTCCTCGCCCAGGGATCCTAACACTCCGCATTGCCCTGCAGAGTGTCCCCGGAGGCCCACTGTCAATGCCACCTCTCTGGGTGCCTTCCCTGATCTCGCTCCATGGCCAGGCCCTTCTGCCACTGTGCTCTTGGCATTTCTCTCTCTGTGCTCGGTGTCCTGGTTAACCTGCCTCAGGCCTCTCGTTAGCCTGTCATCCACCTGGAGCTGCCACCTGCCTCCCTCCTAGACTGTCCCTTTTCTGCTGCGGGTCACCTGTAGCTGTTCATTCCGGTCTGTCTCCTTCTTGCCCCAGGAATGCCTCCGAGGCTGTCTTTTCTTCCTTTATTATGCCACTCCTTCAGTGAAGCCAGCTATCTCAACATCTTTTATCGTTTTTGTCACCTGTCCCACTGTTCCCTCCTGTCCCAGGGCTGCCAGTGTGGACACCAGACCACCCCCTACACTACAGACTCTTGTTTTAAACAGTCTGATATTTTCACTCCCCTGTTTGAAATCTTTACTGCTACTTTATATTATTATTATTTTTTTAAAGGAAGCTTTATTTTTATTTTTTAGAGAGAGGAAAGGAGAGGGAAAGAGAGAGTTAGAAATGTCAATGATGAGAGAGAATCATTGATTCCTGCCTCCTGCACGCCCCTACTGGGGATGCAGCCTGAAACCTGGGCATGTGCCCTGACTGGGAATCATCGTAACCTCCTGGTTCATAGGTCGACACTCAACCACTAGGCTACTTTATATTATTGAGAGATGCATATGTCTGTAGTAAAAGCTATAAATAATTGTCAGATGGATAAACACCAGATATAGGGGGTGAGGAGTGGAAGAGGTAAAGATGGAGATGCGGTATTTTATTTCCTAAGCTGGGTGGTGGGGACGTGGGTGTTTACTATATTCTCCCCTAAATCTCTGAAAGGTCGAAACTCTTTCATTTTAGGAACACACCACATTGCCCACCGTTAAATGCAGGCTCCCCAGCAGAGCATTCAGGGCTCTGCACGCACAGCTCCTGTTCCCACCTAACCGAACTTCTAGCCTCGGCTGGTCTCTCCTAGCGCCCTGTCACCCTGCTCCCAACATTTCCCATGGTTGAAACCTGAGGTTTTGACTCATGCTGTCACTGTTCCTTTTCCCTTGAATTATCTTTCACGTCTGCTCACATAATCTCCTCTTTTGTTCTTTACTATCTGGTATGATTTTTATGTCTTCTTAGATATTTTTGTCTGACCTTCCTTTTTACCATTAGGGAGAGGTCATTGCCACCTGATCTGTCTCCGTATTGGTATTTTGCATTCTTTACCCTGATAATACTTCAGATTGGATTAGTATTGTTTGTTCATCTGTCTCCCTAAAGTTGTAAGCTCTTCCAGGAACTGTTTTATGATTTATTTACCTTTGAGTTCTTGGCACCTGCTGCCAGGTAGATGCTCAATAAGTGGGGATTGTTGAGTAGTAAATGTAAGATTAATGTTTTTAATTCAAGTAATTTAAAAATATTTCATGATTGATTTGAGAGAGAGAGAGAGAAAGAGAGAGATTTGTTCCACTTATTTATGCATTCATTGGCTGATTCGTATATGTGCACTGACCAGGGATCAAATCAGCAACCTTGACATATAGGGATGATGCTCTAACCAACTGAGCTATCTGGCCAGCGCTCAAGTCATTTTTATAAAAAAATATGATTTTTTAAAATTGATTTTTAGAGAGAGAGGAAGGGAGAGGGATGGAGAGATAGAAACATTCACAAGAAACTTCATTGATGGGCTGCCTCCTCCACGCCCCCTATTTAAGATTGAGCCTGCAGTCCGGGCATGTGCCCTGACCGGGAATCGAACTGTGACTGTTGGTTCCTGGATTAAGGCTCAACCACTGAGCCACACCAGTCGGGCTCAAGTCATTTTTTTAAGGTGCGTCCAAAAGAACTTCAACTCAAATTGCCCTGACCGGTTTGGCTCAGTGGGTAGAGCGTCGGCCTGCGGACTGAGAGGTCCCAGGTTCGATTCCGGTCAAGGGCATGTACCTTGGTTGTGGGCACATCCCCAGCAGGAGGCAGCTGATCGATGTTTCTCTCTCATCGATGTTTCTGACTCTCTATCCCTCTCCCTTCCTCTCTGTAAAAAATCAATAAAATATATTAAAAAAAAAAAAGGACTTCAACTCAAATTGAAGGAAATATCTCAGTATCTGAAATGTAGACTGTACATGGAATGGATTCACACACGGAGTTTCTAATTCAAACCCATGATTTGTTTTAGAAATTATTCCTTCCACCTTTCCCGTATGGTGGTGGCGATGGTTTGGCGCTGGGGGGGTTGTTTTGTTGTTTAGCCCCTTTCCCCACGCCATCACCATGGCGTGTGTGGGTGGTTTCTGGAGCGCTGTCCGAGGGTGTGTGTGAGTCCAGGTGTGGAGGTCGATCTGGGCCTGAAGTGGTACCACTTGTAAGGGTGGCTTCTGCCATCAGCACTGCTTGCTCCGGGATGGAGAGGGATGGAGAGGCAGCACATCCATTTAGCCGAGCGGCAGAGTTTATTTATGTGGCAGACGTGTCCCACCCCAGAGCTATAATAACTGTAATGAAGGGGGATTCTGCTGCATTAGGCTTATGAAGGGTGTACTAGTCTGTTACCAGGGTCAGTGGTGGCAGCTCAAGCCAGCAGTTAGGTTTCGTTAAAGACTCCAGCAGGCAGTTAGCGTTTGCTTCTGCCGTTGGAATCCGATGGCCTCTATTAAGTGTATTTTTCGTTATGCACGTTGTCAGATGTGCTGTAGACGAGGAAGGCACGCGCTTTTTTTCTTTTTAGACACACACAAGTCTCCGGTTTGTCATTTGACAAACCGGGCTGACTTTTAGAGTCCCTGTGTTTAAATGTGTGGGTTATGCTAACTAACATTCTGGGTGATTGTGCTTTCAAAAAATCTGTTCATGTTAAAAAGAGAGCATAAATTCTTTTATTCTAAAGTCAAGAATTTGTTATGGGATATTATATAATTATGAGGTTTATGGGGCGGGGGAGTGTGACTGATGCGAAAAGAATGAAAAGTCCAAAATAACGAAATGACACCTACCCGTCTTAATGATATTCTTTAGAAAAATTACTGTTTACTTAAGAGGCATCTAAAAATAAAGGCTAGAAAGGATGGTTTGTGCCGTGCTTCTGCTGAGCAGCTGTTTCGGTGGTTTTCAAAACGAGGCTTAGTTTCCAAGCAGCAGGTTAGGTACAAGTGTGTATTCCGTGTCCCTCCATCCTTGTGAATGCCTTTAGGTGTTGTAGCTTTCCCCGTGAATATGAAGTGTTACCAAGTTATTTAAGGAAATTGCCGCCTTCCTTCCTTCTTCCCGTCTTCCTCCCTCCCTTCATAGATTGTCTTCATTTGGAGGGTTCTGATAGGTAAATTACTGTATATGTATTCAAAGTTGGTACTAGGGATGGTAAAAGGAGAAATGCACAGTGCACCTCGCATCAGGCCAGGCACGCAGAGCAAAGGTGCGTAAAGATGTCTCGTTTCCATGGGATAATCAGGCCGGTTTCCCTGTCACTGGATTCTCGATTTGCGTTATTATTTTTTTTCATTTGTAGACTGATAAAATGGTGAGCACGGCAATTTGAAATCTGTGTACTAGTATGTGAGCATATTACAGACTCCAAGGAATCTTGCAGTGAACCAAAGCGTGTGAAAACCGAATTCATTTTAGTAAGGACCTCTTTTATTTGTTTTAATTTGCTTTTATGGAACACATATAATCTCAAGGGATACTCACAGCATATAGACACTTTCTAGAAAAAGCTTGGTTTAGAACAGGGGTGGGCAAACTTTTTGACTCGAGGGCCACAATGGGTTCTTAAACTGGACCAGAGGGCCGGAACAAAAGCATGGATGGAGTGTTTGTGTGAACTAATATAAATTCAAAGTAAACATCATTACATAAAAGGGTACGGTCTTTTTTTTTTTTTTTTTAGTTTTATTCATTTCAAACGGGCCGGATCCGGCCCGCGGGGCGTAGTTTGCCCACGGCTGGTTTAGAAGGTTCCTGTATTAGAGACTTTAAACATTTAAAGTCTTCATTAGCATATCAGGCTAACTTTTTAAAAAAATTTTATTAATTGGACTTTTTTGGGGGCGGGTAGCACAGAACAAGAGTAAGCTTAAAATTCACAAAGCCAATTTTCAGGGAAAGTGTTAGGGACAGTAAGCACTTAGTCCAACTTCATGTATTTATAATACAGTGAAGAATAATGTCCAGATTAAATTTGAGGCACTACAGGAACTTCATCCTTCAAAGAAAGATCCAGCTATATTCAGTAGCCTGTCTTATGAGGCCAGACGCTGTGATTAATATATACAGGACGGAAAAGCCTTGGTTCTCCAAGTTCTGGCCATCAGCCCTCCTCCCCCCTCACTGGTAATACTGCCAAGAAGAAAGCAGGCAGGGCAAGGAGGTATAAATCACGGAGGGCTTGAGAAATGCCATTGCAATGATTTTTTTAAAAATAGCTGCCACCGTGGATGTTGTTTTGTGTAACTGGGCATTTAACAAAAGCATCATGACTGCAGCACGAACAGTTTTTTCTCCAGCTTCTTCATTTTCCCAGGCGAATCTGCTCAGTATTTCCTTCGTCAACTTCCCCCATCCCCATTTCTGACCTTTGACAAAGCAGAGCTTCGTGTCTGGAAACCTTTTTTCCTCTACAACCGTGTATACTCCCAGCAGTCCTAGGAAAGCGATGTTATTTTTATCTGTAGTTTCATTCTTGAGAAATATAAATGTTAAAGAGGTAATTCACTGAAGTCTGGCAGGTAGTAAATGGAGGAAGTGGGATCCGATGGTCTGTATTAAGTGTATTTATATCGAGCTCTGACCCCACAGCTCAAGTTGTTGACCATGACACTAGGCCCAGGCACATCTGTTCTTTCCCCCTTTCTTTTTATTTTTACTTTTCCTTTCATCCAGCCATCGGTTTGTTTAATAAATGTGTTTTGATGTTTTTGAAGGTGGGGTTGTGTTTCTGTGGTCATAACCTTTAGAAGAATAAACTGATCATGTACCTACCAGCCACGTGACCATTTGGCATTAGAAATGTGACTAGTTTGGGTTGCGATATGCTGTAAGCATCAAACACACGCCAGACTTCACAGACTTAGGACAAAAAAAGAATGTAAAATATCTCATTGTAATTGTTTGGATCGATGACGTGTGGGGATAATGTTTTGGATATATCAAGTTAAATAAAATCTGTCATTAAAATTAATTGCTTCCGTTCTGTTTTGCTTTTTAAATTTGATTCCTGGAAAATTTAGCATTACTGCTGTAGTTTGCACTTGTGGTCCCCATTGTACTTTTCTTGGACAACACTGTTATAGACGGTTATCCAACTATTCCTGGGAGCTCTGGTCGCTGAGTGATGCCTCCTAGGGCTGGGGGGACAGGGATAGAGAGGCAGTTAGAAAGTGTCATTGGTGATGGTGAGAAGCACGCTTGATGATGTCACCTTAGGTGACCAGCGGAGAGAGACTAATATTAGCGGGCATGTACTTACTACTTCCCATGTGCAAGTACTTTGTCAAGCACTTTAAGTGGATTAGCTTTTTGATCCTTGCAACAACCCTGTGAAGTAAGCACTTTGGTAGGCTTATTCTATAGATGAGAAAATGAAGGCTTAGGAAGGCCGAGGCAGGCGCACCTCAGATCCTACAACTAGTAAATACTAGTTTACTGTGTAACACCATTGGCATGCAAACCCTAGTCAGCGATGGAGCCAATCAGGTCTGGGCATCACTGCCTCTCAAAGGTGAAAGAGAGAGCAGACCTGGGATCACTCACTAGCAGTCCTTTCATTCATTCGGTGTCTGTGAAGGGTTTGTATTCTTCTCCCCAGCACTGCACAAACCATCTTTGAATTAGGGAATATAGTACAATAATTGATGCTCCTAAGAATGATCTCAAATTATCAAAAAATGATGAAATTGCAGTTATACAGATGATGTGTTACAGAATTGTACACTTGAAACTTATGTAATTGTTAACCAATGTTACCTCCAATAAGTTTAATTTAAAAGAACATTGACTATATATGAGGAAAGAAAAAAATGAGGAAATTATGTTTCATATACTTCATTTACTAATCCTAAATTGCTTTTAAATTAGATAGATACTTATCAGCATAGATTTTAGAGACGTTAGGTGCACATCAGGTTGCTTTTTTTTGATTGTTGTTAATCCTCATCTGAGGATCTTTTTTCCATGGATTTTTTTTTTTTAAATCTTCACCTGAAGATATTTTTTTTCCATTGACTTCAGAGAGTGGAAGGGAAGGAAGAAGAGAGAGAAAAACATTGATGTCAGAGTCACATCGATCGGTTGCCTCCTGCAAGTGCCCTGACCAACGCTGGGGAACAAACTTGCAACCCAGGTATGTGCCCGTGGCTGGAATTGAACCTGTGATCCTTCGGTGCTCAGGCCAGTGCAATCACTGAGCAACACCGCCCAGGGCACAGGTTGCTTTCTTGATGTATTTCATGGCAAGTTCAGATTTTGTTAATGCAAGCATTAGATCATTCTCTCCCCTCAGTATACTCAACAGTACTTTTAAACAATTGATGAAAGTCTACCCACAAATCTGTTTCTAGCTATTTACATTTTTTCCATATTTTAAAATCTTTGTTTGTATGTAGACATTTTCGTGATTGTAGTTTCATATACATCACATATGGGCATGTTTTTCATACTTATTTTCTTAATAATAATATTTTAGTATATTTGCATATAATTGATAGTGTATAAATCCCTTTGTTATTTTTTTATTATTGAAAATACATACCTTTGCATTTCTTGCTATCCCATACATGATAATGAGAATCTTCCCATTAATAGTTGTTGATTTGCCCTAACCAGTTTGGCTCAGTGGATAGAGTGCTGGCCTGCGGACTCAAGGGTCCCAGGTTTGATTCTGGTCAAGGGCATGTACCTTGGTTGTGGGCACATACCCAGTGGGGAGTGTGCAGGAGGCAGCTGATCGATGTTTCTCTCTCATCGATGTTTCTATCCCTCTCCCTTTCTCTCTGTAAAAAAAAAAAATCAATAAAATATATTTTTTATTTATTTATTTATTTATTTATTTAAAATACATTTTATTGATTTTTCACAGAGAGGAAGGGAGAGAGATAGTCAGAAACATCGATCAGCCGCCTCCTGCACATCCCCCACCAGGAATGTGCCCGCAACCCAGGTACATGCCCTTGACCGGGATCGAACCCGGGACCCCTCAGTCCGCAGGCCGACGCTCCATCCACTGAGCCAAACCGGCTTCGGCAATAAAATATATTTTAAAAAATAGTTGTTGATTTTATTTTAGGATAAATTTCCATGAGTGAGGTAGCTTATTATGATGAATATTTTTATTATTCTTGAATCAGACAAATGCAAAAGAATTTTAAGCATAAGTCATAAAGATAAATTCAAAAGTAACAACTTTATTTTCAGGTAGCTGATACTTTGTCAGATCTTGCTTTGGTGAGTAGGAAGTCGATTATTGCAGCAAATAACTCTTGCTTTTGTTTTGTTGTTTTTTTACAGATTCTTCCCTTATAGTCTGCCAAGAGAATTGATGAGCCATAAATTCATACATTCAGAGGCTGAATACCGACACTCGAACCAGGTTCACTTTTGGTGTAAGTGTTTGCTAATCCTTACATCATTTAGAGCAGAAAAAAGTGTATTGGGTAGAATTATTCCAGTTATGAATATGATATGCATAGAATAATTGAAACATTTATAAAAAGGTAGCATTTTAGTTGGGATTAAAGATACATGTGAGTAAATACTTCATTGGCAAAAAGAAATGATTATAAATTATTACATCATTCTAAGTTAATTGCTTGCTTCATTTTATATTGCTATCTGCCCATTTTTCCATACGTTTTCTTATATATCAGCTACTCTATTACTTGATGTATTTTGATAACTATTGTATTAGTTTTTGCTTTGGACACACAAAAAGTTCCCATATCTTAGTGGCTTACAACAATAAACATTTATTCTTTGTCTATGTTATGCACTTCTGTGGATGGGCCGTAGCTCTTAGTGGCTCGACTGGACTCGGTTTAGCTCCACATGTCTTCTCGTTTGGGAACCCAGGCTAAAGGGCAGCCCTACCTGGGTCTTGATGTTCTGGTGGCTGACGGCAGGAACGTAGTGAGAAGCGTGCAATCTCATTTAAAGCCGCTTCATGAAGGTGGCAAGTATGCTGTCTGCTCACATCTCATTGGCCAAAATGCATCACCTGGCCAAGCCAGAAATCACTGAGTCAGGGACCTACACTCACCCCATAGGATTCCCAGGCCAGTCACAGGGACATGGATGGGATATATGACAGGAAGGGTTGGGATAGCCCCATCTCTTATGCCATCATTGACTTAACTCTTCCCTTCTGCTTTGGTATTTGGATTGCTTTTAATTTTAACACGTATAAGTAGCATTGCTCTAAACGTTGAACAAATTACATGTATTTACTTGGAGAGTATTTCTGGGATACGGTTTCCAAAGTTGGCTTTCTGGGTCAAAGGGCATGAATTGTTTGTGGATCTTATTACGCATGGCCAGATTGCTCTCTCCAAAGACTATCGGTTTATAGTACCATCATTAATATTTAAGTATACAGCCTTCCGCATATCGCCCTGGTGCTGGGTTTGCCACTTTCATTTTGTTAGTTTCATCGTTGTTTACAGCTTAATTTCTGTCATTAGTAATGATGGTATTTTAAAATGAAAACTATCAGAACGAATCATATTGTTATTCATCTATTAGTGAATAAAACAAGGGCCACCTATAATTTTCTTTTGTTGTTTCTGAAAGTCCTTATAAAATGATTCATTTTTACCCTTTCTTTGTTCCCTTGGCCCCATATTTTTCTCAGTATGCGGTTTCCTAAATAGATCTTTAATCCCGACTTTAAAACAAAACAGTGAAAAAAGTAAAAACAATGCTTGATGTGAGGTTTTATAACTTTTATCTGAATCAAATCATAGTAATTATTACTATGGACCTGGATCAGTGACTGAACCCATTCAGATTGCTGGATTTTGTTGCATATTTTCAAGTCTTAGGAAAGGGGATTTATTTATTGTCCTCTTGCCTAACATTTAATGGCTTTAATTTCATGGTTTTCAGGTTCACCTATGGCCATATGGTTTATATAGCAGAAAAGATCAACTGAAACTTAAGAACCAGTCTTTCCTCCAGTTTTCCCCCTCCAACTGTAAACTAAAACTTTTTATTACCAACTGTATCCTCTCGTGGGTTTACTTTACAAACCGTAGCCTGCTGCTGCGGTTGTCTTTGGCCTCTGCTTAGGAAGAGTAGTATCTAGATTCTAGACATTCCTATAAGGATCCTTGGTTCCGTTTCCTCATGTGAGGCTTTGAGACTTCACAGCGAAGGCAAAAACACTTGCAAGGGAGAATGGGGTGGAGTGGGGTGTGTGTGTGTGTGTGTGTGTGTGTGTGTGTGTTGGGAGGGGAGGTGGTATTGGCCTTTGGGAATGACAGTTGGATTTTGCAAGTACCATTGGAGTGCAAGTGACTCCCACCTCACTTAGCGGAGGAATGTCAGAAATCCTCGGAACTGAGAAATCCACTCTGTGTTTTGTGAAACAGACTGGTGAAGCTTGTAAGAAATATTACAGCTCAGTGGGAAGCAAGTCCAAGTGTGTGAGAAGCAAGTCGATGCATGAACCAGACATCAGTGTGTGAACCAGAGTTTATCTGAATAGTAGTTGCCGATGGCAGAATGTTAAGAGGTGTGTTTAGAATATTCACAGTGTGACTATTAAGACTCCTATTGGTGTTGAGGAATTATGAATTTGGATTGATTTGCCATGAAAGTCTTTAGATTTTTGTTCCTGAAGTGGTATCTTATTTCACTTTAAACATTTTGTATAAGTCTTCTTAGAATTTGTTGCAGATTTTTAAATTTTTTTTGGATCATGAAGACCCATTGTTTATGAAGTTGGGGAAAACTGGATTCTGAGGCTCAAAGTGAGAATGAGGATGCTTTATGTGAATATAGAAGAAACCAAGTAAGTTCAGAACAGGAGCTTTTAGAATGTAGTGCATTAAAGATGATGCTTGTTCATATTCAGTTGCTACATATCTAGGATGAATTTATAAAAAGAAGATTACTACTGAACTCTCTCAGAAGTTGTCCTGTGCCTTGTAAATGTTTCTTGAACTGCTAATAGTTTAAAGACAAGAGAAGTGCCTATCCTTGTGGAGTGTTCCACTTCACTGATTTCTGTATGTTGGGGGAGTTGAGGCAAGGGTGTAAAATGGATGTGTGTGTGGCTTTTAGGTCTGGGGTGGATGGTCCCAAATGTGGGACCTTGTCCAGTGTTGCCCCAAATCAGATAGTGTTACCTGGTTTACTCCCCTAGACTTTGTCATTTCTTTTCCATTTTTTTCTTCCTGAACTGTAAGTTGTCCTACCTGTGAAATCACTTTTGTGGTGCTGTGGTCTGAATGTGCCCCACCCCAAATTCAGATGTTGAGATCCTAATCCCTAAAGGTGAGGCTATTAGGAGGGGTATGTGTGTGTGAGATTTGGGAGGTGATTAGGTCATGAGGGTGGAGCCCTTGGGAATGGGATTAGTACTCTTATGAAAGAGACCCTAGCCCTGCAGAACTCCCTAGCCCCGTCTTCTATGCGAAGGCATAACTAGAAGTCTGCGACCCAGAAAAGGGTCCTCACTCGTGTTGGAATCCTGCTGTTGGACTTCCAGCCACCAGAACTGTAAGCAATACATTTATGCTGTTCATAAACTACCCAGTCTGTGGTATTTTGTTACAGCACTTATTCCAAGTACCATATGGAATAAGACACAGAGCTTAACCTGCTGGGTCATTGTCTGGCAGAACGTTATCGTTGTTGACCTAAGAAGGTCTAGGGCAGTGGTCAGCAAACTCATTAGTCAACAGAGCCAAATATCAACAGTCCAATGATTGAATTTCTTTTGAGAGCCAAATTTTTTAAACTTAAACTATATAGGTAGGTACATTGTTATTAACTTAATTAGGGTACTCCTAAGGCTTAGGAAGAGCCACACTCAAGGGGCCAAAGAGCTGCATGTGGCTCTCGAGCCGAAGTTTGCCGACCACGGGTCTAGGACTACTAGACTATTGTAACCTGTGTCCATCTGACTCTTTCACTAACATCGACTCTTAAATGCAACCAGTAGCTTTTTGGATCTAGGACAGGTTTGTGGTTCTAATAACCCATTGTTTGAGATACTGTAATTAGTATGTGTTTGTTGACGTCCCTGAGTTGTTCGAGGCTGTTTATAGGAGGGCAGTGGTAAAGCTGTTCACTCCGCTCATGCTTCTTGCTGCAGGTCTGCAGGTCCCCCAGGGACGCATCTGTTTGGCTGGTGTGCTCAGCTGTCAGATACAAGTGCCTTTTGGGGGTAGCCATCTTGTAAGTGGCCCATCATCTTCTCTCCTTTGCTTCTTTCATGACCTTGGTCTCGCCAACACATACTTTGCTTGTGATCAGGTATCCATAATGTAGAGATTAGGACCCCTCATTCTTGGGGGGGGGGGGGGGGGTCGGGCAGGGAGCTATGAAGAGAACAAGTTTTAAAAACCACCAGACTGCATTTGGCTGAAAAACTGTAAACTTGGCGTAACTACTTTCCCCAACTACTTTTTAGATTCTTTTACCTGATTGGTTGTGTTTGGTGAGGTGTTCCTCAACATGCGTTTCTGTACTCCTACGAAATCCAGTCTGTTTTTTAACTGTGTGACTATTTGGAATCCTGGATGCACCTGCCGGAAGGAAATATTGTTATACTGATAGGACTTTTTTGGTTAATGAAAAGGAATGCTAAAAATAAAAAAGAGTTAAACATGTAATTACTGTTTAAAGACACCCTGAATAGGCAGCCGAACTAGCAATGCATGCCATAGGCTAGCCTCGCTTTATTCCAGCAGGTAGGATGGCTCAGTTCCCTGTATTCAGAATTTTTGAGGACTAAACTGATTTGCCCAGACAGGAGTCCATTGGGTTGAGAATGAGCGGAGTCCCCTTGACAATTAGGCTTCTTGGTAAAATTGCTCGGTTGGGACTCGTCACTCCTGGTTGAACTCATCAAATTAAGTTCCTTTAGAGGCAAAGCAAAAGACCAGACCGATATGTAGACAGAAGCTTCTGTTCGTACCCAGACAGAAGTCCCTGGATATCCTGAAACATCCGTCTGATTCTTACCTTTGGATGAGAACTTTCCTCACTGAAGGCAGGGCTTTCCTGCTCCTCCTCCGTAAGGGATTGGCCTTTCCCTGCCTACATCCTTTGCTCTGTTTACTACTTCATCACTTTCTTTTATTTTTATTGTTTTAATTAATTAATTTTATTTTTAAAATCTTCATTGTTGAGAGTATTACAGATGTCCCCCTTTTGCCACCCCATTGCCCCTCTCAACCTGGTGTGTGTGGTGTCGTGTCCGTCCACCCCCCCCCCGCCCCGTGCCTTCGCCACCCTATTGTCTGTATCCATAGGGATGCATATATGCATATAAGATCTTTGGTTAATCTCTTCCCGCCCCCACACCCTTCCTCAGTCTGTTCCATGTTTCCATGCCTCTGGTTCTATTTTGTTTATTAGATTCCTTGTTCATTTATTTTGATTTTTAGATTCAATTGTTGATAGATATGTATTTATTGCCTTTTTATTGTTCATATTTTTGATCTTTTCTTCAATACCCTTCAATAGTTTAAAAGATATTTAATTGATTTTTACTTTTTTTTTTTTTAAGAGAGAGAGAGGAAGAGAAAGCCAGTGAGAGAGAGAAACATTGATGTGAGAGATCGAGCCCACAACCCAGACATGTGCTCTGACCAGGAATCTTACTGGATTCCCGCAAGCTTTTGGTGTGTAAGGTACCCAACCCACTGAGAAACACTGGCCAGGGTGCTTTCTTATTTCCTACTTTTTCTCCCTTTTCTATCACCTATCATTTTTTTCCCCACCCATCTCAGGCTTAAAGGGAAAAAACCACACCTCAAAAATCCCTGGATTTTCAAATGTTTTGCCAGTAATAATGGTCCTTCTTCTCTGCTGTGTCTGGACCAGTCAATACTGGACTATAATCTTGGTTTCCTTTCATTGCTATATTTTGTTTCTGGGAATGGTTCAAAGAACTTTCCTACTAAAGCGCTCTCTCTCTCTCTCTCTCTCTATATATATATATATATAGTGTCTTATAGTGTCTGGGGATCTGGAGTCCTTACTAAGCAGATTCTAAAGGTAGTCTCCTATAGTGCATATTTTACTGGTGATTTAAGTACATTAAAAGGATATTTTCCCATGTAGTCTTACTCTTTGACCTAGAAAACCAAATAGTGACTTCTTGGAATGGTATTTGGTATGTGTACACTTTAACTGTAGCTTGATTTTAATCTCTTTGATCACACCTATGTCTAAAAAAGCAACTCCCCATTAAAAAGGCAGCCCCATAATGAAGTGACTCTAGCCTGTTACAGGAGAGTCCCTCAGGCCATGTAAGATGAAACCACGCTGGGCAGATGTGTAATGGGCCAAGTCCATGTTGAATTTTTGCAAACTCTCCAACCATCCCCCATCGTCACCCATGTGGCCTGGTGGAAAGTGCACTCCTGTGGAATTTCAGAAACTTGAGTCGGACGTCTGGCACTAATTAGCTATTTTGGGTTTTGGCAAGGTACTCAGTCACTCATGACTCAGTTTCCTTGTCTTCGCGGTGAGTTAGTCTGTCTAGTAGAATGTGATCTTTAGGTTCCTCGCTCCACACTTCTCTGAAAATTCAATAGTTCTACAAAAGTTTTTGCTCCAACTCTGTGGTTGAATCTGTGGTCAGGCAAAGAAGGAAACCTCTGTGCTGTTACTCTTCTCAGAGGAAACTACTAGTTGCCTGATTTATTTTGGTCCAGGAAAAGATTCAAGTAGCACATTTAAATACTCAACTAGAGAAAAAAAATCCTTGCAGTGGTAGTTCATATTATTTGCAGGACTCTGCGGCATGTACTCCTGGTCCGTCCTACGAAAAAAATGGGGCTGTCATGTAGGCAATGTATTTGTTACAGCATTTATTTAAGTTAATATTAATTTTGTTTGGATATATTTTCAGAGCTTCACCCTGGTCGTTGAGGTCATTTTTAGACAGTATTAGATGCTGGCCTGTCAAAGGCTGGAAGTCACTGGGGTGAGAAGACGGGAGGAATTTAGCAGAAGTTTCTCTGTACTGTGGGAGAGGATATTCATATCCCGCTGTCTTGTCTGTTGCCCTCTGCAAAACATTACCTTTTATGACAGTGCAGACATAACTTCCAAGTCTCTTCCCAGAGATTTATGGCCGGCATTGCTGTGACTGTGCAGGTCTTGACAGTGTTAGGCGTTGCTGTCTGTGGCGTATGTGCCCCTTTGGCTTGTCCTGAGCTGTGATTTGTATCCTCAGGGGCATTGCAACATCATCTTTCGGGTTTTAGGTTTCCTGACACCCTCCACGGCAGACTTCTTTCTAGCGTAGACTTATTACATGGGTGTTTTGGGAATTTCATAACTTATTTCAAAATAATTTGAGATGCTCAGGGGTGTTTCAAAGAAAGCAGTATGTGATAGAGAAGAGAGGGAGAGAAGATTAGGAGATGAGTCAACGATACCCAACCAGAGAGCCTTAGCTGAGGTGGAGGGGTTGCCTGCCAGATAGGAGAGTTGTCTGAAAAAATAAATTTCACAGAGTCCATATATTTTTTTTAATCCTATTATAATTTGAGTCCTTTAATATTTTTAAAAGCACGCCTTATGTTGCTTATATAAGTTACTGGGTTTTAATTTAACCAAAAAGCTTTTTTTTTTTTTTAAATTACACACACACAGACACACACACACAGTTTGTTTTTATTGATACAAATCGCCATTCTTTCCCTTTTACTGCCTTGAAACATGTGTAGTGTTTTCACTTCTAGGCTGCCTTTTATCAAGGGTTGGTTCAATTAGCCCCAAACCAGGAATCGATTTTCCTGCGGAAAGATGTTCAAATTGGTGTTTAAGTTGTGAGCTACGAGATTCCCAGCTGCTTGCTCAACAGCAGGAGCCCTGAGGCTCCTGGTCAGACCCAGCAGGAGGGAAGGCTCCTGGCTTTGTGGCTGTGCCCGGAGCTCCTAGGACCAGCCGCCTGGGGAATGCTGCCGGGTTCTTTCACAGAAACTGCCTGCAGGTCCCCCATGGTCACATCTATGAGTCAGTTAAAGTAATTACTCTCGGTTCATTCTTGGTTAGGAAAGATGACCAGTAAGGGATGTGTAAGGCAAATGGGAAGATAGGAGAGGAGGTGGGCCGTCCATGTGCTCCTCTGAGAGACTGACCTTTGAATGCAAGGTCCAAGGTCACACTGCTTCTAGAAGGATGGGTCATGCCTGTCCCTGATCCTTTACTGTAAAAATGTCAGGATCACCCGAGGATTAATAGCTCATTAGCTTCTATAAGCTGTTGGTCTCCACATAACTGTGATTAAGTCTTAAAAGTCAGAATAATTTTCAGTATTTGGTATGTAGTTTGCTCCTGATCACCATTGCAATTAAAAAAAAGTCTTGCATTGATGTTTCTGTGCTTCTTACTAGGCCTAGTAGCTGCCTCCTTTTTCCTCTGTGTAACCAGTCGAATATTTTAAATGTAATAGAACCTGCAATTTTATTACATATTAAATGTGAAGTTGTACATTAAATCATTAAAAACATGGTGATATTTATTTTCACAATTGGTTATCTTGGTTTATGAGTAAACTTTTTGCAGCTTTCTTGCTATTTTTTTTTCTGGTTGTCTTCACTTAACTTTTCCAGTCCTTTACTTAAAATCACCTGAGTCTTGCTGCTCTGGCCAGTGGAGCATCGTCCCGTCCTGTACACCAAAAGGTGGCAGGTTTGATTCCCAGTCAGGGCACATACCGAGGTTGTGGGTTCAATCCCTGGTTGAGTGTACAGGAGGCAACCTATCGATGTTTCTCTCTCTCTCTCTCAAGTCAATAAACCTATCCTTGGGTGAGGATAAAAAAAAACCACAAAGAAAAATAAAATTGAATAAAATAGCCTGAGTCTGCTAACTGCTCTCTCAAGGCAACCCCCTCCATTTCCCACCATTTGTGTTTTGGACTCAAAGAATGTTAACTTTTTTTTTTTTTTAAATGCTGGTTTAAGCCAAATGCAGTTGGGAAAGTGAGCTTGTTTCAGAACCTGATGTAAACAAACATGCATTGCATGTGTATCCTTTGGTTTCATTTTATTGGTCTGGATGTTTATCTTCTGCTTGTTCCTTTTCTGAACATAGATAATTATTTGAGTCTGTTGAATTAGCTAACTTTTGGTCAGTCACGTGCAAGTTATCTTTTTTGAAAAGGAGATATGTACTGGTTTAGTCAACAGCTTGCCTTAGTAGCGATTGATCCAACCCCCCAATTGTCTGTTCGGTATTCTGTTAAAGCTACCTATGAATCTTTAAAAGGCTATATTACTGATCTGAAATATCTCATACTTGTGGGGATCTAAGAAGCTTCTGATTTCTATTTTCTTGCAAATTAAATAAAAACGAAACAAGAAACTCAAAGCATGGTTTTAGATGCCTCTGACAAACAGTGTGCAGAGCACGTAGTGGATCAGTATTGCCCAAACTTTCCTAATTGCTTATTTTCCTCTTAGTAGATTTTTTATTGAACTCTTCTTGCTCTTTCTTGTGCCTACTTATTTACACTGTCATCGGTTTTGTATTTATGCATGTTTTTCTCACAGCGCAGGGATCGGCTGTTTTAATTATACTAGTTGTGTTGTTCAGAAAGTTCTTTCCTGTGTCTGGCCCAGGGTAGGGGGCTAAGAGGTCCTTTTTGTCACTACCTAAGGGATTATCACATACATTATAAAAACAGCACACGTGTATGCATTTCTGTGAGAGGTCTTTTTATTCATGCTATTAGCATGCCATGTGTACCAATCACCTTGTATGACTCATGCCTTTTATTATTTTATTTTTTAAATATATGTTTTTATTGATTTCAGAGAGGAAGGGAGAGGGAGAAAGAGAGAAACATCAATGATGAGAGAGAATCATTGATCAGCTGCCTCCTGCACACCCCCTACTGGGGATCGAGCCTGCAACCCCGGGCAGGTGCCCTGACCAGCAATCAAACTGTGACCTCCTGGTTCATAGGTCGACACACAACCACTGAGCCACGCCTGCCAGGCTGATTCATGCCTTTTAAACAAAAGTTTTAAAAAAGTGCATCTAGCTGCTTCATTATTTATTTTTCTTTTTTACCTCCCCGCTTTTGCTTCATTTTTTTTAACTGTCACTTCCAAAGATCAATTTTGTTTTCTGCTTAGGAGAACAGACTCCTCTCTCTCCCTGCAGTTCCTCCCGTGAAGTGGCGTGCGGACCCTGCAGCCACTGTTGAGTGTGTTTGATTTCCTCCTTGCGTTACCAAAAGCACTGGAAGGCATTTCGCCTCTTTAAAGAGACACTAGCCTGGGGTAAATAACCATGCAGGCCAGGTGGGCAGAGAAGAATGCTTATGACATTCTTTTCATCGGCTCCATGTGTGACCTCCCAGCAGGAGGTCAGGCAGTAAAACATTTGAGTGAACTGCTGAAATGTTTTGTATTTATTTACAAGACTCTTAATCACAAGACTGATCCCAATAAACTCAACAAGTCACAGTGATGGAGGAAAGTATATGAGGCGTGCAAGCAGTCAACGTGGGGGCTGGGGGGGGGGGCAGCCTTTGGATTGCATTGAGCATGCTCTTCTGTCCCCACTGTGGAGAGACTATCAGCATCTCCGGTGCAGGGTCATAGGTGCTCTGGCGAGGAGTGGAATGACACCCATTCTGTTCCCACCTGCTGCTGAACTGCTGGACACTTTGCTCTTAGGATCCAGACAGCCTCAGTGTTTGACTTCTGCTTTGCTGAAAATTCTCAGTTCTTTTTCTCTACCCATTCTCTTCCACCATTCCCAGTGCATTCTGAATTTTCTGTGGTTTGGGAGTTGATGATTTCATTGCTTATCACAGTCTGATTTAAAGCAAAAGCATTCTCATACCTTCTAAATTTTGTCATTTTTATTGTCACTGTATTTTTGTTGTTAATCCTCACCTGAGGATATTTTATCCATTTAATTTTAGAGAGAGTGGTAGGGAGGAGGGAGAGGAGAAAGGGGGGGGGGGAAAGGAGGGAGGGAGGGAGAGAGAGAGAGAGAGAGAGAAATTGATGCAGCCCAGGTAAGTGCCTATGACTAGGAATCGAACCTTTGACCTTTTGGTGCTCGAGCCAACGCTCTAACCACTTGACCCTCCAGCCAGAGCAGAGTCAGATCATTTAAATCAATGGTGAGGACTTTGATTTAGGAACACAGTTGGTACTGCTGTAGAAACATGCTTCCCTCTAGCTTCTTCAGGGAATTTTTTCTTTTAAAAGTAACGCACTGATCTAATTAGGGAAGTAGTTTAAAACCAACATTTCTGGAATATAAAAGAGTACATAAGGCAGATATTCTTAGGATATTTTTGTTAGGTTACCATTTGTTTTATTTTGTTGTTTGAAGGTAAAGACTACACACATTTTGTAGTTCAGCTGTATAATTTTGCCTCTATTTTGTTTCTGTTTTGCTGAATTTAACGTTACTTAAAATAAAATGAATAGCTATTGTATTTAGACATAGAGGCAATAATAGACGACTCCACCCGTCCTTATTCTCTCACTTGGACCCAGCTGACCCAAAGGTCCAGTGGGATTTTGGATGGTTTGGATGGTTTCTCTTGAGTTTTCAGCTCAACAGAACCCATTAGAAATTCATTTTTGGAGATTCAGCCTCTCTGTGTAGGTAAATTACTTGATCATTGTCTACCGTTTTTCATTCTTTGTGAAATGCATCATCTACCACAATGGATGATGCAGAATAATAATATGCTAGTCCAGGAAAAAAAAAAAGCTTATATTGGAAGCAGTTAGTGTCATACAACATTTAATCTACTTAATGCCCTGAATGAATGCAGACGTGAAATAAAGTATTGTTGTTCTGGAAAGTAACTCATCCATTCTAACGAAGGTTGTCTTGAATCTACCTAGGAGGTGTCTCTTATGAGTCCTGGGGAGCAGAGATGAGTGGCTTTGATCGGCTGGAGTCACATTTTCACTGGGGAGAAGCAGCTCGAACATGGTTGCCTCATGCGGTGCCTCATTCCCCCTATGACAGTGGTTTCATCCTTGGGAAAAGAAGGCCATCAGTGCTGGGGTTTCAATAGCCAGTTCCATCTTTTGACAAACGTTGTTAACTGTGTGCTAGATGGAGTGCAGGTGGTAGCTGAGGGGGAATGAAAAGATACCAAAGCAAGGTTCCATTTTTAGAGGATTTTATTACAAGTTCTTCGTATTTTTAAAAATATGCATTTTATTTATTACAGAAAGAAAGGGAGAGGGGTAGAGAGTTAGAAACATCGATGAGAGAGAAACATCCATCAGCTGCCTCCTGCACACCCCCTATTGGGGATGTGCTCGCAACCAAGGTACATGCCCTCGACCGGAATCGGACCTGGGACCCTTCAGTCCGCAGGCTGACGCTCTGTCCACTCAGGCAAACCGGGTAGGGCTAGTTCTTTGTATTTTAAGTCCCTGTTTTTTAATGAAGGCTTTAGTGTAAACTTTACATATTTTAAGTGTTTCTCTTTCCTTCCCTCCCCCCCCCCCCCCCCCACCCCCCGTCAGTTTCTTTTCCTTTCCATTTTATCTCCAAAGGAGGATGCATTTTACTTGGCTGGTGTGTTTTTGCACATTTGCACTTGGGTTCCTGGTTACTGCTGTGGTAAGATTGTTGAGTGTGGGTGGTTAACTGATATTTCTTGCTTTAGCTATTTCAGCTGTGTTATCCTCATTAAATTTGGTGAGTTGGCTTAGCAGCAACATCTCCTGCGTCTTTCTTCCTAACTTTAAAAACTGGTCTTTCCATTACTCCTCTTGAAGTAGAGGAGTTACTGGCAGATTCCTAATTGTGGTGTGGACAGTAGAGAAAACTTTCACTTTATTTACTTTTTATTTTATTTTTTTTTAATTTTTAAATTGATCTCAGAGAGGAAGGGAGAAGGAGAGAGAGAGAGATAGAAATATCAATGATAAGAGAGAATCACTGATCGGCTGCCTCCTGCTTGCCCCCTACTGGGGATTGAGCTTGCAACCTGGGCACGTGCCCTGACCGGGAATCGAACCGTGACCTCCTGGTTCATAGGCTGATGCTCAACCACTTAGCGACACTGGCCGGTCAAAAAACACACAACCCTGTTGGGTTTTAATTGTTTTCGTTTGGAAATAATCTGCATGCCAGGTGGCACATTCTGCGGATACACGCTCCCAGAACCCCTCGTGACGAAGGAATGTGTGTGAGTTTTCTCTTTGGAAAGGTTAGAATTTACCTAGATGGGACACTTAGTACCCGCCTGTCCCACTGCGTCTCTTTCTTGGATCAAAGTGAGTCCAGTGTTTTCGAACATAGATGGCCTTTCTGTTTCCATCTGATTCTGTCCCCAAAGAAAACAAATATGTACAGTGCTGGTAGCGATGTGGAAGGCCTGGGCAGGCCTTCAGTACTGGGGAACTTCAAACACACTCAACGAAACCACATTTTTATGTTTGTTTTGCTCTGGTGCTAATCTGGCAAGAATGATGTCCCACAGGAAAGTCAACATGTCCGAAGAAATCATCAGTGTTACAGGAATGCTAGGTTTCAGCAACTGTAATATCTGCCTCGCACACATTTCTCAGTGATGACTCTTTTAAGCGTGTCCCGGCGGGGGACGCTGCTGTCCTGGCCAAGGATCGTCTGAAGTGCTGGGAATTGCTTTTCAGTTTGTAGACATATCTCCGCTGCTTCCACGGTCAGCATGCTAGACAGCAACCAAGCCAAACGGAAAACGGCAGGCAGAAGTTACTTCTGCCGGTTTGGTACTGCGGCTTCACCTGTTAGAGGTGGGTGGGGAAGAAAGGGCGAGGGAACTGCAGAGGCAAATCGCTTCTCAGTGACTGGGCTTGTCTGCTATGCATGTGCCAATAGAGGGAGATTTTTCCTGCGGAGCTGGGGGTGAGGGTGGAGTGGGTGGGGTGAGTCTGCCTCCTCTGGGGTGAGGTGTACTTCCTGCTTTTGTGGCTTGGCAAGAGGGGTTCAGGAGAGCTCTCCCCAGATACCAGGAGCTTCTTTGAAAAGTCGGATACGACCCTCTTTTCAGATATGGATGGGGACAGAGGCCTAAGTGAGAATACCTGCCCCGTGGGACTTGGGCCAGGAAAGCTGTATTTTGCCAAATGTTCCATTTCCAAGGGAGGTGATAGAGCAACACATTTGTGAGAGAAGGAAGCAAAAGCCATTTTGGGGGATTGAAAATGCAATGAATGTGCTGAACTCAGTTTTTATAAAAACTCAATGAAATAGTGTGGGAATTTGTCATTGTCTTTTTTTTAAAGATTTTTTTAAAGTATATTTTTATTGATTTCAGAGAGGAAAGGAGAGGAAGGGAGAGATAGAAATATCAGTGATGAGAGGGAATCATTGATCGGCTGCCTCCTGCACGCCCCCTACTGGGGACCGAGCCCGCAACCTGGGCATGTGCCCTTGGCTGGAATTGAACCCGGGACCCTTGAGTCCACAGGCCAACACTCTATACACTGAGCCAAACTGGCTAGGGCTTTTTTAAGATTTTTAAATTGATTTTGAGAGAGAGAGAAAGCAAGAGGGAAAGAAAGAAAGAAACATCTATGTGAGAGCAAAACATCGATATGCTGCCTCTTGCATGTCCCTGACCTGGGATTGAGCCCATTACCCAGGCATGTGCCCTGACCAGGAGTAGAATCGGCAACCTTTCAGTGCATAGATGACGCCCAACCAACCGAGCCCCACTGACCAGGGTATTTTGTCATTGTCTTTTGTAGTAAGAAAACAGATCACAGTTATCGTTTTAACCAGTTTTCAGTGTACAGCTCAGTAGTGTCAAGGAGACTCCCGCTGTTGTGCAACGGATCTCCAGAAAGTTTTCATTTTGCCAAACTGCACCTCTAAACCTGCTAAACACTGATTTTCCCTCCTACCAGCCCCTGGCAACCACCGTTCTGTTCCTGTGAATTTGACATAAGTGGAATCATACAGTGTTTGTCTTTTTGTGACTGGCTTATTTCACTTAACATACTGCCCCAAGGTTCCTCTACGTCAGGGGTCCTCAAACTTTTTAAACAGGGGGCCAGTTCACTGTCCCTCGGACCGTTGGAGGGCCAGACTATAGTTTTAAAAAAAACTATGAACAAATTCCTGTGCACACTGCACATATCTTATTTTGAAGTAAAAAACCAAAACGGAAACAAATACAATATTTGTATTTGCATGTGGCCCACGGGCCGTAGTTTGAGGACCCCTGCTCTACGTTGTAGCATTATCAGAACTTCCTTCCTTCATAAGGCTGAATCATATTCCATGGTAAGTATAGACCGGATTTTGTTGATCCATTCATCCGTCAGTGGACCGCTTGGGTTGCTTTTACCTCTTGGCTCATGGGAATAGTGCTGCTGTGAACTTGGTGCCCAAAAATCTCTTTGAGATCCTGCTTTCAATTCTTTTGGAAAAATACCCAGAAGTGGGATTGCTGAATCACATGGTAGCTCTTTTTGTAATTGTTTTGGGAACCTCCATGCTGTTTTCCATAGCAACTGTATCGTTTACATTCTCATCAACAGTGTATAAGACTCCCAATTTCTCCACATTCGTGCCACCCCCCCCCCCTTTTTTTAATGCTTAGCTATCCTAATGGCTGTGGGGGTGGTATCTCATTTTGGTTTTGGTGTTGATTTCTCCAGTGACGAGTGATGTTGAGCATTTTTTCATGTGCTTCTTAAGGCCGTTGTTTTGTGTTTTACTATTCAGTAGCTATAAATCCGGGAGCTTTCAAGAGTTGTAAGAATGTATTTCCTAGTATTGCCTTGGGGTAACATGGGAGAATATTCCTGCACAGAGACACAAGAGCTTACCTAACCAGCCTAACTCGAGGATCCATCGAAGAAACCAGACACTAAAGTGAGAACCCTTGCTTCTGGCTTTCACTGCTTGGAGAACGTAGCCGAGGACCTGCTGTGTCCTGGCCCATGTTTGGACCTCCCCACGAAACGTGCAAGCAGATTGGGAGGATCTCTTGCTGGTTGTCCCATGTAGAGGGACCACTTTTCATCCTGAGAGCACTGTGCTGTGGACAGTGATTAAGCTTTTTGAGGGGAGGCTGTGGAGGGTGAGGGAGGTGAAGAAGGAAAAGTTGAAGTGACTGAGCTTTTCCCCAGAATGCTGAACCATCTCGGAGTGGCAGAGCTTAGTGTGCATGGGAAGGATTGATAAGCTAATGTTAGCCATATAAGAAAAGTAAATGATCCTTTCCCCCACTATGTTATTAGATAATCCCCCTACTGTGTTATTAGATAATCCCCCTACTATGTTATTAGATAATCAACCTACTATATTATTAGATAATCCTCCTACTCTGTTATTAGATAACTAGAGGCCTAGTGCATGAAATTCGTGCACGGGTAGGGTCCCTAGCATCTGCCGGCTGCCGGCCGGGGTCTCCCTTCTCTCGGCTGCCTGCTGCTGCCGGTCGGGGCAGGGCCGGCTGGGGGTGG
The DNA here is from genome assembly GCF_028538775.1 of Myotis yumanensis. Taxonomy (NCBI): domain Eukaryota; kingdom Metazoa; phylum Chordata; class Mammalia; order Chiroptera; family Vespertilionidae; genus Myotis; species Myotis yumanensis. The sequence goes on from NW_027223768.1 coordinate 27,548,195, forward strand.
GGGGCGTGAGCCGTTGGCTGGTTGGCACCGCCCCTTGGTCAAACTCCCAGTCAAACTCCCAGTTGAGGGGACAATTTGCATATTTGGCTTTTATTATATAGGATACTGACTGGAACAAAAGAAAGTTGGTTGAATCATTCTGGTGACAATAAGGGTAATGTCTAAAACCCTCAGATCCTGGAGAAGAGTAAATTCAACTCAGTGACAGCTAATGAGTAGTGTTAGGGTTAAAAAGTGTTATACCCACCTGTTGAAAATTTCATTCTAGAATTTAATATTCTAGGGTGCACCCCTGTGGACTCAGGATTCATTGAAAAAAGGTACCCATGTTGGGGTCTTGCCCTCCTGATGTCCTTTCCTGATAGCGCATTCATGGGGGTAGCCACAGCTGCAGTCTTAGAAACAAGGCATTCCTGTCTTTTCCAGGCCTGGGAAGGACTGTCTGGGCTATTGTTAGCCAGCTGGTTAATGTTTAACTCCTAGCCAGACATCACACCTAATCTTTTGATGAGACCTACTGCTCAGCATGAATAATGGTTAACCATTCCTTACCTCTGACTAAGACCATATACCTTCCATAGTTTGTTCTCTTAAATAGCTGACACTGTGAAGGACTTTTTTTTTTTTCTTTTGCAAATAACATTTACATAGCACAGACGTTTTATGACTCATTCCTTGCAAAGGAGCAGGTGGTGTCCCTGAATAGTTTGCCACCTTGTAGGGACTAGTAGAATAGTTCTACCAATTTTTCATTTAACTCTCTCCCAGCTGTCTTGTGAGAGACCAGCCAGTATGAAATAGTCTTTTCCTCAGTGCAAATATGAAAAGACAAATAGTGCTCTTGTTAGCAGAAGAGTCTTTTTAAATTTAAAAAAAAAAAAGGATTGATTGATTTAGATAGAGAGGAAGGGAGGAGAGAGAGAGACAGATTTGTTGTTCCACCTATTTATGCATTCATTGGTTGATTCTCACATGTGCCCTGACCGAGGATTGAACCCGAAACCTTGGCCATATCAGGTGATGCTCTAACCAACTGAGCCACACTGGCCAGGGCAGAAGAGACTTGTTAAAAGTCTGCTGTGCTGCATGTGACTGAGATTTTCTTCTTTATGGGAACACTCATCCGGGCTGGAAAAAGATAAAAAAAAAAAATCAAATCAAACAAAGGAAGCAAAGAAAGATATGAGTCTCCTTCCCCTCCCAGGGGCTGCTTCGAGCCGGGGCATTGCCGGTGACCTGGTGGCGGTCTCGGAGGACTCAGCCACCTCACTGCGGCCTACTGAGCTGGGCCACCAGGTAGAAGGCCACAGCCCTGCAGGCTCACCACCGTTATGTCCAACCAAAGCTGTTGGAGCTCTTGCCCACTTAGGAACTTTCTATAAACATTCGAAATAGCCTTTATGTCACTAAAGAAAAAAAAAAGCTTGGCTGAAAATTAGTGTTTGCAGCTCTGAGACGTGTGTCCCTAATGGCTTTCATGATTTCACACGCGTTATCAGGGTCCCCGCTTCCTTCCTTGGTAATCCATGGACGCAGTTGTTCTCGGTTTCCTTTCTCCATAGGAATCTGTCTGTTGTCGGCGGAGGATGGCTGGCTGGCACAGCCAGTGTCTGAACTGACAGTTGGATCTGGGTTGGAGCATTTCTTGCTTATTACAACCTCTTAAGTTAAAAACAAACAAACAAACAAAAAAAGACTGGGCTCTTTTTTTTTTTTTTTTTTTTTTGTAGTGAAGGTTTTCCAGAAAGTTCCGAGGGCTGGCTGCGTCTCCCATTCAGGCTTTGGCTCCGTGCATGTGGCTGGCATCCTCACCCCTCTCCTCAGACACTGCCTTTGGCAAGGGGCCAGGCATTTCTTAACAGCCGCAGTGCACATTTCTGTCTTTATCTTACTTGACTTTCCTGTGGAATGTGACATTGACCGTGGCCTCCTCCTGGACGCGTTGCCTTCTTGGGCGCCCCCTGATGTTCCTCCTCCTCCCCTGGGTGTTCCCCTTCACTGTCCTTTGAGGGTGCTCCTCCACTGTTGGAGGCAGGTGTGGCCTAGCGTCTGATTCCATGCCCTCCTGACCCTTTTCTCAGGGGCGTTCATCTGTAACTCAGACCCCTCTCTCTTCAGGGCCCCCACATTCCAGCTGCCTACTGGGTTTTCCATGCAATGGACCGCAAATATCTTAAACCCAGAATGCCACAAACAGAATTCATTTGATTTATTCTCAGACCATCCCTGTTCCTATATTCCCTGCCTTGGTGACTGTGTCACCTCCTGTCGAGTTAAAGAAAGGACTTGAGGCAATGAAATAAATGTCTCATTCTTCTTCACTTTTCTTACCCCATAAGCATCACGCCCGTTTCCTTACTGTAAGGTGGCTGCTTTTCCCCCATTCCAAGCCAATCCCACTGACCTTCAGAGTCAGTATCACCTTACCTCCTGCAGGAGGAATCCTGTCCTAGTCCCTCGGCCTGGGGTTTCATAAGTCCTGTTTACCTGTTGATCCGAACTTGATTGAGTTTAGCTGTGGCCCAGGTCATGGCGTAGCTTCCCCAGGGCTAGCAGAGCAGGACCTTGGAGATGTGTAATTTGCTGGAACTGCCTGAGTGCCATCCTATGGCTGGTGGCTGTGCTGCCTTTTTCATGCAGAGATGGGGCTGGGGCATCAGCTGTGGGCTTCCTGCCCGAAAGCCATTTCTGTCATTTGTTTCGAGTTGGATGTGTCATATGGGAAGGTGGTAGAGGGCAGGAGGCAGTTTTGGCACAGTGGGAAGATCATTGATTTCCAGAACGCTAAGGACTAGGGAACAATAATGCAGGAGAAGCACCCAGTAAGAGCTGGTTCTCAATAATGATGTGTTTGGGGCAACCACCCAGGGGCTGGGCTAGGTGCTTGGATGGAACAGGGACCAAAAGGTTCAGTGGCAATTGGCTGAGGTGACAGTCCTCGTCTATTCTCTGACTCCCCGGTGCAGTGTGAAGGCCGGTCTTCTCAGAGGTGGTGCTCAGAGGCAGCTGCTTTTGTTCCGTAACGTAAGTTGGGAGACTTTTCTTTAGTCTTAAGTGGACTTTCCCATTTTTGTAACTAGTGGGGAAGAGTCGGGAAATGGTGATATCATGGGCAGCATTGTAATGACCAAGTCCTAGTTCTACAGTTTGGAGAAGGTACCCGAGTGTCCTTTTTCTCATACACCCTCATAACCAGAAAACTCTGTGTACAAAATGGTTCGAGTCCCGGGAACCACCAGTTGCTCTAGGCTTGTCCTTACTGTGGAAGCTCAGAGACTCACCCGTGAGATAACATAAGTAAATAGACATAAGGCCAACCAGTCCTGGCCAAGTAGCTCAGTTGGTTAGAGCATCAGCCCCATACGCCAAAGTTGCGGGTTTGGTCTCTGGTCAGGGCACATCACACATACAAGAATCAACCAATGAATGCACAAATAGGTGGAACAACAAATTGATGTTTCTGTCTCTCTCTCTCAAATTAATGCACAAATTTTTTTTAAAAAACTTATTAGAGGCCCTAGCTGGTTTGGCTCACTGGATAAAGCGTCGGCCTGGGGACTTAAGGGTCCCAGGTTCGATTCTGGTCAAGGGCATGTACCTTGGTTGCAGGCACATCCCCAGTAGGGAGTGTGCAGGAGGCAGCTGATCGATGTTTCTCTCTCATCGATGTTTCTGACTCTCTATCTCTCTCCCTTCCTCTCTGTAAAAAATCAATAAAATATATTTTTAAAAAAATCAATAAAATATATTTAAAAAAAACTTATTAGAGTAGGTGAAGTCATGTATGCTTGCTGCTGGACAGGTAGAAATATTTCCTATGCAGGTAAAAGAAAAATGACTCCTAAATTATTGCTGATGTTAGTTTGTGCTCTTCTGCAGCTAAATATGTCACATGATTTTCTCTAATTGCCCCCAGGGGTTGTTTATAGGCCAGCATTACCCTAGTAGGGTCACGGGAGCACATGGTAAAAGTGCTGCACTTTGCTCTGAGCTAGGGAAGAACGAGCCCCCGGAGAGCTGGCGGAAATGGAACTGCCCTGAATGGAGATTTGAAGTGAAAATTGACCACTCGTTGTGATTTCTCTGTTTTTTAAACCCTGTTTTTAAAGTTTATCTTGTCCTGCAAATACACACCTGCACATTGGAGATAAGAATGGAAGAAGGGCCGCTGATGACAAATGCATGGCTGTGTTTGAATAAGGTTCTCTGTCCTGATTACTGAGCTGGGTCCAGGTGCCATGCCTGGAATGTCTGTCCGTGTCTCTCCCACCCCAGCCCCAACACAGCATGTGTTTAAGGCAGATTATATGTCATTGGAGATTATTTTGAGGATTTAATGAGTAGGACTCAGAATAAATGTTTGTCCTAGTAAACACTTGTCTTGCCATTTTATTGCTAATTTTTTATTGTTTACTTTTTAAGAGAATTGTATTTCAATTTTACTTGGAATGGTATGTTTCTTCAAGTGTAAACTAATATTATGATTTTCATAACTTGGGTTTAAAGCTCAAGATTCTCCCCATTGGATGTTGTCCTTTTGGTTGGAATTTTTTTTTTGAGATGCTTTTGTGTACTTCTGTAGGGTTAAGCTGCTAATGTATATATCATCAGTAATCTAGACTAATATTTTTTTTTAAATTAGAAATTTGAGCAACTGATTTAATTATTTTATAATCTTTAAAAACTTGGAGGGAAATCTGGTTACATCCTATGCAAATAATTGATATGAGCTGAGTGTTTATCCACCAGGTTTTAATGTCTAGGAACTTGATGGCATCTACATAGCAGGCTGGATGGATGGCTGAGTCTCACCACTTCTATTTCATTTATGTTTTTCATATATATTTTCTGTTATTATTATTTTAAATGTTTTTATTGATTTCATAGGAAGGGAGAGGGAGAGAGAGAGATAGAAATGTCAATGATGAGAGAGAATCATCCATCGACTGCCTCCTGCATGCCCCCTACTGGGAATTAAGCACACAACCTGGGCATGTGCTCTGACAAGGAATCAAATCAGTGACCTCTTGGTTCATGGATCATTGCTCAACCACTGAGCCACACCAGCCAGTTCGTTCATACATTCTTATGAAAACCTTAGACAGGCTGTAACTAATTATACCTTCATCCCCTTCTGTGATAGCTGAACTGTATACAGGGGTTGGCAAAACTAGGTTTACAGTTGTTCGTAAGGAAAATAATAACAATAATCAATAAATAATAATACAAGAATAAACTGCAGACCTACTTTTGCCCCACTCTGTACATCGGATTCTGGTGAGGCCTGTGATAGACCGATTCCTGACCATTTCTTTCTCTCTGCTCCCCAGTGATTCTGACACTTAGGATGATATTTTTCTCAAGAGTGATCAAAATCTCTCTTATATTTGGAACCAAAAAAGGGTTGTCATTTCCTGAGTTCAAGGAGGAGGGTATTGGCGGCTTTCTTCTGTGGCAAAAAGGGTGGCACTGAATATAATGAGGCTCTCTAGTAGATAGCACTCTGGAGAGGTGACACCATGCCATATGGGAGGACTTGGGCAGTCAGGTGTTGAACAGAGTTTGATTTGACTTAGCGATGTTGGAGAGGAGGGCTCCTGGGAAGGGAACAGGGGAGATCTGTGGCTGGCTCCTTCTAATCGGGAATCCGGAACCTGAGTCCATCTGTCGTCCCAGGTGCTAAGATGATTTTTTAGGTATCTTTCATTATTGTGACAAATATGTCAACACCATGGACCACATCAGTATATATTATTGCTTGGGAGGACATTCTGCAGAGAACTTTCATTCTTGGGCACATCCTCATTGATGTCTTAGAATCTCTATATATAAAAGCCTAAGCGACCAGTTGACCATTTGACTGTTTGACCAGTAACTATGACATGCACTGACCACCAGGGGACAGGCGCCCAATGTGTAGGCATGGAAACATGAAAGAGACTGATGAATCTCAGAGGGAAGGGGGCAGGAGAAAGGTGGGAAGAGATTAACCAAAGATCTTATATTCATACTAGACACCAGGTGCATGGATTTGTGTACCTGGGTTCCCTTGGCCTGGCCTGTGGGGATCAGGCCAAAACTGTCCCGGTGCATGGATTTGTGCACCGGTGGGGTCCTTCGGCCTGGCCTGTGGGGAACAGGCCCAAACCAGCTCTCCGACATCCCCCAAGGGGTCCTGGATTGCGAGAGGGTGCAGGTCAGGCTGAGGGACCCCATCGGTGCATGAATCCGTGCACCGGGCCTATAGTTAACTATAAAGCCCAAATGCCATCCAGTGGAATTGTGACTCATGGCCTGAAATGCCACACAGGAGTTGCTGCCAGAAACACTTGCAGGGAGATCCAGTTGCCCTTTCGCCTCCTCAGGTGGCTGGTCCAGATGTGTCGCCAGGAGCAAGAGTCCCTGTGGGAAATGTAGTGGCTTTTGAAGTTGAGTTTCATGTGACGTGAAGAGTGTTTCTATATTCAGAGACATCAAACAAAGCTGAGTATTATTTTCTTTTTCAGAAGTTGTTTCATGGGCATTTTTAGAAAATTTATACTTAAATTAGAAATAATATAACAACTTTACAGATTAACATTAAAAAAATTACGGTTACTTGAACTTTGGCAGACTTTCTGAGTTCATGTAAATGGATAATTTTTTCTCTGTAAAATGCTGGCTTTGAAGTTTTCTTTTGAGGGCAGAGATAAAATGTATTAAACTTAAATGTTTAAGTTAAATTTATTTTTGCTTGAGTAGGTGAAAGATGAATATAATGCAGAATTTAAAAAGCACACAAGAGCCTGGCTGGAGTGGCCCTTCCTCCAGTGCACCGAAAGATTGCTGGTTCTATTCCTGGTTGGGGCACATGCCTGGGTTGTGTCTTTGGTCCCTGGTCAGTTGGGTTGTGTGCGGAGGGCTACTGATTGATGTATCTCTCTCACATCGATGAGTCTCTCTCCCTCCCACCCTCCCTCCCACCTTCCCTCTCACCCTCCCTCCCACACTCCCTCCCTCCCTCCCACCTTCTCTCCCTCCATCCCTCCCTCTCCCACTCTCTAAGCATGTCCTCAGTGAGGATTAAAAAAAAAAAGTATACATGATTATGCAATAGAAAGTCTTCATTCCACCCTTGATCTCTACTCTCAGGTCCCCTCTTCTCTAAGAATTGTAAGTAGTTTTTAAGATAGTCTTCCAGAGCTATTTTGTGTGCATACAAACATATACACCCATGCCCTCGCTTTTCCACACATCTGGTACATACACCACTCCTGTTCTATGTCAGTTTTGTCTCTTATCCTGGAAGCCATTTATTTCAGTATATAAAAGGCCTCCTTATTCATTTTTTCCTTATGCGGATGTGCCATTATTGACCGTCTTCTGTGATGAGCTTTTAGGTTGTTTCTGGGTTTTGTAATTACCAATAACTTTTTTTCACACATGTAAGAGTGTTAAAATAAATTTCTAGAAGTAGAATTGCTAGGTTAAAGGCTTCTGCCCTTGTAATTTTAATAGATATTGCCAAATGCTTGCCATGGAAGTTATACCACCAGCAGTGTATTGGGGGACCTGGTAAACTGTTGGCTTTTAAGTCTTTCTCTTGGGGGTGGGAATTAGAGAATTTGAAAATATTCAGGTAATTTGAAAATATATATATATATTTAAATACATAATGTATGCATATTTAAATATACTTTGATCTATATTTCATTATTGTGTAGTCACATTACCGTCTTTCTTCGAAAGCTAGATGTTTAAGTGGCTAGATGTTTAAGCTAGGTGTCTACAACATTAAGATATCTATCAGATTGTGAAAAGGTTAACAATGAGGTAATTTGAGGAGCTTTTGGATTCATGTCCTCACTTTCTGTCTATGCTTCTCAAAATTCTTTAAGATTCAGCTCAGTGTTGCCTTCTTCCATGGAACCTATAATTAGTCTAGCTCTTGTTGGCCTGGGACAGCATTTACACCCTGTACTCAGTCCCATGCTTTCATTAAAAGGAATCTATATCATGTTTATGAGCCATGTCGGGAGACCAGATGTTAGGAGCGGTTTTAACTCATCGCTTTGCCCTTTGATTTTTCTCTAGTCTTGGGAAAGAAACAATAACATTCAATAAATGCTATTTTCTTAAGTTTTTAAAAGCCCCCCCCCCAAGCAGTTTATTATAACAGTTTAAGCATAAATGTTAATATTTTTCAGAGTAGGAAAGTAATAATGACCATTGTAGAAAATGTAAAACATACAGAAAATTTTATATAGCAACAAAATAAACATCACCCAGAATTTTACCTTCCAGAGATCATCACCCCATCAATTCTTCTGTCCTTTTCCGTGTGTGTATTTAATTAAGTTGGAAACAACATGCCGATGCAGTTTTATATTCTCCTTGTCACCCTGCCAACAGTTGACAGTTTGAGTACGTCCTCCCGGAGCTTTTTCTATGCACATAACACATAATGTGAAATGTAAAGAAAGTTTTAGAACATAAATTAGAAACGGAAATCACGCTAAGCATAATGCTGCACCTGCTTTTGCCCCTCAGAGCTGTAGTCAGCTCCTCGTGTGTATGTACAGAGCCTACTTCTTTTAAACGTACGTCCCATGACCCATACAACACAACATCTCCGTTGTATGCACTTTTCCCTGTTACAATTAATGCTGAGGTGAACCTCTTTTTACATAGATACATGTCGAATTTTGGATAGGTTCCTAGAAGTGGAATTGCTGCAACTGTGTTGAAAGGCCATGCATGCCTAAGTTTTTCCTGAGGGTAATGTCAAATTTCCCCTTAAAAATGTCCTATTCGTGTGTATTCCAGCAAGTAACACCGTGATATCTTCATCAGCACTGGAATGGTCAGTGTGTTTTTTTTTTTATTTATTTTCAATTCAAGAGAGAAAAAAGTGGCCTCTTATGCATGTGTAATTTACATTTTACTGATAGTGAGGTTGGGTATCTTTTTAAAAATTTTTAAAATATATTTTATTGATTTTTTTTTTCAGAGAGGAAGGGAGAGGGATAGAGAGTTAACAACACTGATGAGAGAGAAACATCCACCAGCTGCCTTCTGCACACCTCCTACTGGGGATGTGCCTACAACCAAGGTACATGCCCTTGACCGGAATCAAACCTGGGGCCCTTCAGTCTGCAGGCCAACGCTCTATCCACCGAGCCAAACTGGTTAGGGCGAGGTTGAGTATCTTCATATGCTTTTTAATCTGATGTCTTTTAGCTATAAAGTGTCTGGTCTTTTTTTTTTTTTTTTTTTGAAGTTTCTTATTGGATTTTTATGATACTGAATTTTTTGTTTATTGCAAGTATATTGCAAGTATTTTTTCTCAGGTCGTTGTCTTATAATCCACTTTACATTGTCTTTAGCCATGGAAGCATTTAAAATTATGTAATAAAATCTGATAGTATTTAGGAGAGACTTACATACCTTCACATTAGTAATATATTTTCTTCTGGCACTTTTATAATTTTGTTTTCTTACATTTAGACTGAGCTAGATTGATAGAATGATTGACTTCTACTCTTCCTTTTGCCCTGTAGTTTGATCATGAAGATTGGTATACTTTTGTATAGTATTTTTATGACTTACCAAAGCAGCTTCATATAACAATAGATCAAATTAAAACTGAATGATGGAAGTATATATGTTACGGATGAATATTTTTTGGTGATTTTCAAATTTCTCTTCAGCTTTCATTTAGTTTGGCTTTTCAAATTGTGTTCCCTGGTCACTTTAGGCATCTCAAGACTTGGGACTAGGGGAGTGGTCAGCAAACTGCGGCTTACGAGCCACATGCGGCTCTTTGGCCCCTTGAGTGTGGCTCTTCCTAAGCCTTAGGAGTACCCTAATTAAGTTAATAACAATGTACCTACCTATATAGTTTAAGTTTAAAAAATTTGGCTCTCAAAAGAAATTTCAATCGTTGTACTGTTGATATTTGGCTCTGTTGACTAATGAGTTTGCTGACCACTGGACTAGGGTGTCCTGGAGGATGTACAACTCAGTTCTGCTTTTACTGGAATGTTGCATTTGAAAATGAAGGTGTTTCTTTAAAAAAGAACCAGAAAACCAATGATTTGAAGTTTGGGGAGCTGGGTAGGGTTTCCCTGGGGGATTCCAGTGTGTTGGTGTTGGTCATGTGTGTGGTCAGTGTGCTTTGGAGCTAGAATTCCTTGCCTTGAGGACCTGGGCGGAGCTCCCTGGGCAGGGCTAGGCTAGGCCTCCCTCTGTTTCCAGCCCTATCCTGTTACAGTTAAAGTATGTTCCGCAGTTTGACCTTCCGCTCTAGAACACTTTGCACACTATTATTCCCCATTTCCTCCTGGATACCTTTCTCATCTGTACACTGGGATCTCGTTAGGCAGAAGCAATAAATACTTCAGAGCATAAATATTTTTGTTAAGAGCTGAAGCGCATTTCTAAATCCGTGAACACAAGTGAAATGGAAAATTACTGAGTACATTACAAACTCAGACCCAAGAATGCCAGGGGAGTTTTATTTTTATGCTTAGAAAAGAAACATGAAGTGTTGTTTATCTGTGGGTGTGAAAAATATGTTAAAATAGCATGTCATAACTATATTCAAACAGTGTTTTTCTTGCCCCGTCTTAATTTGATAACGTCAGTCTTGTCCTAGTACATTTCTCTTGGAGTGGATTAATGCCGCATTATTTATTATTTGGACTCCATTGAGTTACTGCAGATTTTTTGACTGTTTAATTCTTATTCCTCACCTTAATGGAATAGCTGATCCTTGGACAATGTAGGGGTTAGACCTCCCCCCTTCCTCAAATCCTGAACAGTCAAAATGCACATAAACCTTTGACTCAGTTGAATGACACACGTTTGTATGTAATACATACTGTATTCTTACAGTAAAGTAAGGTAGAGAAAAGAAAATGTTATTAACAAAACCATAAGGAAGAGGAAACAGTACAGTACTGTACATCTTTATTGAAAAAAGTCTGCATATAAGTTGGCCCTTGAAGTTCAAACTTGGTGTAGTTCAAGGGTCAACTGTATTTAATTGTTTTTCAGAAGGTACTAAGTAAGTTTTGGTGCCTAGTATCGTCCCTTTTTGGGCTGAGGCTAAGAAGAGAGGCTGCATCTTGCCACCAGTGCTGGTCCTGATTTTCAGACAGTGGCTGCTTCACCCACAGTAGTGACCTCTAAGACCTGTTTAGTTTCATGAGTCGGACGAGAGGAATTCCAGGTCTCGCAGGCATCTCCTTCATTTAAGTTCACTCGTGGGGAACATGACACACGGTCAGCGTTGCTAATTATACTTGAAGGAGCAGAATCACCTTCCTGCCTTCCCTCTCTTTCCCCCCACTCGTGTAGAGGTGACTCTTGGCCTTAGCAATGTCACGAGAGGCCACACGTCCCATAGACTCTCGGGAGGAGAGGCCACAGTGCAGTGTGCGTTCACTTCTGTGCTTCCCCATGAAAATATAAAAGATGCAAAAGCATATTGTTTATTTCTGGGATTGGTTATTCTTTTAAGAAACCTTTTAAATTTCAGCTTTATTGAGGTATCACTATTGTAAGATATTTAAAGTGTCCACCGTGGTGATTTGATATGAATGTAGTGACATGATTTCCCCCTTCTATGTAACGAACACACCATCACCTCCCACATTTATCTGGTATTTCCTACTCTGTTGGCTTCGTGGTGCCCTGTGTGTTGTGGCAGCCTCCTGACTCCTGGGAGGGGCATGAAGCCCATTTATAGGTGCTCAGAATAAAAATCATAAAACACAAGTGCTCAAGAATGTTAGCTAAATGGTGACGGTGGTGGTGGTGGTGGGAGATAAAGGACTAAAGCTCATTTATACCCCATCTTCCTCGCCACCATCCTGCCAGTGTAATCAGCTGCACTAACACCCTGGTCAGCGTTCACCTTTACATTTGCTTGGTTTTCTTAATAAACATCTGACTAAGTGTTCCCACACACTTCCCACTGCTTTATGAAACTCCTGCCCAACTTTCCACGAGATCCAATCTCATTCGATAATGTCACCCCCTTCCCTTTCTTTCTTCCCTCTGGAGCCCCCCAGCTTCCACTTAGGTAAGGACTGGCACAGGTAACACTTCTTATAAAGACTTAAACTATTGCCCTGCTTTTAGGTCCTTCCCTACTCGCAGCCTCCACACTTTGCAAAACCAAAACACCTCCTCACCTCACCAAACAGAGCAGAACACCTGGTACCTATGCCTCCAGTTGAAGTTCCAGAGGCTTACCTCTCAGTTAGCTCACACGCCCAGCTTTCCTTCTGTATTTATATATTTTGACGCGAGGTTCCTGAAATCCCCTGGTTTCGTCAAGCGTGGGGCTTTTAGCATTTGTGTTTTATTCCCCTCCTCAATTGGAAATGATTTTTCAGCTGGGAAAAGGGTGAAAACTTCACTATTTTGTGGCTTACATCCAGCAGTCTCCCAGCCTCTAGCTCCAAATTTCTAATTATTGGCTGGACTAAAGTCACCAGACAGGGCGAGGAAGTAAGCCTAGATATTCCAGACCCATTCTGTACGTATTTGCCCTTTGTCCTAGTCTTTGTTATTGTCTGATACAAACGAGAGTGGGCTCAGGTTTTCTCCTGGTGTCCTCCTCTAGTGAGAGTTTTTCTTCCAGTGAAGATTTCATGGGAAAGTCCAGCTCGTGAGCTCTGTGTTTTCTGGTGAATAATAAGCCCATCTCAGTGAGGTAGGTTGTAAAGATAACTTGTCTCATTTTAGTTCTGCAGCTAAAGGAACACAAGGCGAGGCGAGAGTTACTAGGGAACCACAGAGAAAATTAACGGGCGTTGAATTAGGACCTCAAGAGAGAAGGTCAGAAAGGTAGGGATACTTATGTTGTGAGTGCCTTAATAAGAGTGTTAAATTTATGAATTTGTAATGTAGAGAGGATGGGTCCCAGTGGCCCTTTTCAAGGTGAAAGAGTTTAAGAATAGGTAAAATTAGCATGTAGAGATTTAAGTATATTTTATAAAGAAGATGATGTTTCAAGAAGATTGTTACTGAAATGAGCCTCGCCCTGGCTTGGGTGGCTCAGTTGGTTGGGTGTCATCCTGTGCACCAAAAGGTCACTGGTTGATTCCCGGGCAGGGCACATGCCTCGGTTGTGGGCTTGATCCCCTGCAGGGAGCGTGCAGGAGGCAGCCGATGGATGTTTCGCTCTCACATTGATGTCTCTCTCTCTCTCCCACTCTCCCTTCCTCTCTTTCTTAAAAAAAAATCAATAAAAATCTTAAAAAAAAAGATATGGTCCCCTTGAGTGATTTTTCTTTGATGTGGTTAGACACCATCTAAAAGTTCTAACTTAGTATAGAAGTGGCTAAGTGCCATTACATTTTTTCTTAGTGCACTCTCTCTTGAGAGCATTCAGGCGCAGGTAGTAGGATGAAATCTTCATACTTCATTGCTTGCCTGTTTAGGTTGCTGTCTTAGAATCCGCATTTACCAATCAGACTTAACCAGTTCACTGCCACGTGTCCAAAACGGACGCCATCCCCACACACCAGAGACGCCTAAGGTAACCCAGTAAGAAAAAAAAGCTATAACCTGATCTTGGTTGTTTTGACTCCAAGTTTTATTTCTTTCTGTTTTTACGTTATGTATGCAGCTTTTTATCGTGTGAAAACACACGATTTCAGTCATTTTATAGGTCAAGAAATGGAGCAGCAATGTGTCGTAGCTTCTACATTTGGCAGTTCAGGCCTATGCAATAAGGGACTTCTAAAGATGTATAGCTTTGGACTTGATAGCATTCCTTCAGAATCTACCCTAAAGAAAGAAAAAAGAATTATTTTTTAAAAGAAAGAAATAACAGCAAAGTTAACTTCAGCTAAAAAAAAAAAAAAAGAACCAGAGGCATAGGCAAATCTTTTTGAACCATAGCAAAAAATCAGAACCCACATGCATGTAACAATGGTGAATGGTTCAATAAATGTTGGCCTATACCGTAGAGCAGTGGTTCCCAACCTTTTTTTGGCCATGCCCCACCTAAGCATCTCTGAAATCCTGATGCCCCCCCCCTCCCTCGTGACATAATTATTATTCAAAAAGCAAACTCCTAATCACATGGAGGAAGCCTAAAAGGCCATTAACATGGTCTAAATAAGCTTCCAAAGAAGATGGCATCCATGAAAAGAGGAAAATAAAAGAACAAAAGGACCGTTGAAGAACACTAAGAAACTGTTATAAAAATAGTAATAATATGAAGCAATATGAAAAAATAGCAGATAAAGTTTAAGAACATATACTAGAGAACTGAAATGCATAAATATGTCACAGTATATATTTATATACTGCATATGAGGCCCCTAGAACTGTATATTTGGCCCCATAAGAAATACAAAAATTCACTGTTAATAACTCATTATTGAATTGCCCCCCATTAAAAATCAAACAGCCCCCCTGCGGGGTGTGTGTGCCCCATCTTGGGAAGATAAGTAGTAATCAGAAAGAATGAAAGATAGGAAACAAAGTAGTGGAATCCCAGTAATGTAAACAAATTTAAAATATACCTAATTAAGAGGATGGGATAAAATATGCAGAAGTTTTAAATTGATTACCCTTGGGCGGCGACATTATGCACGATGTTTAGTTTTTCCTTTTAGTTTTCTGTAATTTCCACTTACAATGAACTTATAATCAGAAAGTATTAAAGATTATTAAACTTTTTAGATGAGGTAGAAAAAGAATGATCCTTCTCACCCTAATAATTCAAAAGAATGAAAACTCAAGCAAATTCCAGGATATAAGTGGTTTTAATCAGTTCTAATTTGAAAATGAATGTTGGATTGCAAGTGTTTTTTTTTTGTTTGTTTGTTTTTTTTTGCTTTTGCATTTAGTCAAAGTATGATTGTATATGGTGCTGAAAGCCACGTGCTTAACGAGCCAGTATTGTAAATACTGTTATTTATGAAGGGGCTATATGTGAATGTGCATCTCACAGTAAAATCCCATGGTGAATGACTGCGCTTTGGACGCAGCCTCTGCCACCTGCTAGCTTTGGGACTTTGGCCAGATCCATACAGTCTCAGTTTTCTTACCTGTAAATTGGGGTTGTGAGGATTAAATGATGTCATGCATGTAAATCACTCAGATGATTTCATAACTGAAATGATAAGTGATAGCTGATTTAATGCTACTCCTGAAGGAAGACTTATTTCAAATTTTTTTATATAGAATATTGAGAAAAGGCAGAGATTAACTGGTTTAAAGTATTTTTTTTTGGGGGGGGGTCTAATACAATATTAATACTCCAAAGATTACATAGGGGCAAAGTAGATGTTTCTGCTTCTGCCTTCCTCCCTCTGAGGTCAGAAGTGTTCCATGCCTTTTCTCCAAGCTTGTGTAAGCACAGACACATATAGGATGGCTGGTTTGGCTTTATTTTTTTTTTCCTTACATATTACTCTGCAACTCACCCTGGGTGTCACTCTGAACCATTAAATTCTGTTCTAACTAATTACCAATAATTACATAAGACCCTAAATAATTTTCTATGCCAGGATTTCTTTGAACATAACTCTGTTATGGATATTCAGGGTGTTTTTTGACCCATATACATAACCCTGAAGATTCGTTGCTTTTATTTCCTATGAAAGTTTCCCACAAGTGGCATTGCTGAGTCAGAGTACGTGTTAATTATGGTGCGGAGGGATTTGGGGTTACACAAGCTGTTTAAAACGTTGGTTCCTGCCCTCTTACAAACTAGTGGAAGAACAGATGATGTGCATTCTTTTCCCAGGGATTTCTTTCCTTCTTTTTTTTTTTTTTTTTTTTTTTGCTCTTATACAAAGATTTCAGTAGATAGTGATTCTTCTCCCCCCCCCCCCCGCCCGCCCAGGGAAGTTTGAAATCCTTAACATTCTGAAACAGGTATAAATCAAGAGAGCGGAGGGAGCCTCCTTCATTACGTTTACTGTGTAAATTGGGATCGTGAGGATTACATGATGTCATGCATGTAAATCACTCAAATGATTTTATAGCTGAAATGATAAGCGACAGCTGAGACAATGCTACTCCTGAAGGAAGACTCGTTCCAAATTTTCTTATATAGAGTATTGAGGGAAGGCAGAGATTAAGTGGTTTAAAGTTTGCTGTGTTCATTAGCGATCAATTTGTCAGCAATTGTGCGTGTTTAAGGTTTTCAGCTTTTAAGAGCTCAGTCCAACTTGGGAACGGAAGCACTTGACCTTTGCCCTCCTGTTCCTGCTGCTGTGCTCATACCCTACAGGGCCGCAGGCACCCCCCAGGCCTGGAGAGCCATCCCACACACAGCATCTTGTCTCCAGTGGCCCAGGCTTGCTCTGCCCCAGGCAGGGCAGCTGAGCAAATCTTCAGCTTGAGGTCAGCCAGGGTGACAGGAATGGTCCTAGGCTAACACAAGGGTTTTAAAACAGTGAATGTACTGCACTTGGTTGGACAGGTAATGCCATTTCTTCGTAATGTCACTCAGAGAGCTGCTTAGTACAACCTAAGATTTCCCACGTTTCCACTTAGGTAGTGTGTGTGTGCGTGTGTGTGTGTGTGTGTGTGTGTGTGTCTGCTAGGCAGGGGATGGAGAGAAGAAAGGACACAGCTGGCATGGCTGTGCATGTGTATATGGGTGTTTGTAGTCTATCTACATGGAGGTGTCTGCATGTCGCATGACTGTCTCTGTTTAGAGCAGTGGTTCTCAACCTTGGCTGCACATTAGAATCACCTGGGATTCTTTTTAAAATCCCGATTTCTGGGCCTCATCCTCCGGAAATTCTGTTTCTTTGTTATGGGGTGGGGCCACAACATTAGTAACAAAGAAACAGAATTTCCGGAGGATGAGGCCCAGAAATTAGGATTTTAAAAAGATTCCCAGGTGATTCTAATGTGCAGCCAAGGTTGAGTACCACTGGGTTTAGGCAGCGGTTCTCAACCTGTGGGTCGAGACCCCTTTGGCGGTCGAACGACCCTTTCACAGGGGTCGCCTAAGACCATCCTGCATATCAGATATTTACATTACAGTTCATAACAGTAGCAACATTACAGTTATGAAGTAGCAACGAAAATAATTTTATGGTTGGGGGTCACCACAACACGAGGAACCGTATTAAAGGGTCGCGGCATTAGGAAGGTTGAGAACCACTGGTTTAGAGGCTTTGTTTTCTCCCATCAGTAATTAACATTTGGTTACTTCAGTTGGGATTATGCAACTCTCTACAGCTGACACTAGTTCGTACCTGTTTTCATTCCTTCTCCCCTCTGATTCAGCGTCTTGGCTCCGGAGAAGCGATTACCCCGGAACACTTTTGAACCCGCTTGGCTGTCCCCTGACTCACTGGAGTGGTCACATACCTGAAACCCACCGGGCACCCTGTCACGGTTCCCAGGCGGTGGGACCTGTACTTGCTTGTTTTGCACTCATGTTTTGCCTCCTTCACTTCAAAAACCCTCCGACTCTTGGTTTGGTGGAAAGCAGTTTTTATCCTTGTGCTACTTAGCAGGCGCTGGGTTTGCTTGGATTTCCTGCAGCATTGGGTGAAATGGCACCAGTAATGATAAGGGCAGTGAGAACACACACGTGAATGGTGCCAGCACTTGGATATTCCTAACTCCCAGAATCTTCCCGACCACTCTAGTGAGTGATGGACGCCGTTATCACCCCCATGTTGTACCTGCAGAAAGTGAGGTGGCCTCGGAGCCTGGTTCTACCTCTTGGAAGTGGCTCCTGTGTGGACATGACTCCCCATCTGGGTGAGGCCGGCTGGTGGAGCTCGAGGAGCCAGGGAACCAGGCGCTGTCCCCGGGAACTGAGCTCCGGACCGGCAGGCCCAGTGCCGAGACTTGGCAGAGATGCTGGCTGTTGCTTACGTTTGGAGAGGAAGTGACACAGATGAGTCCTCTCCTCCCAGAGCCCTGGACCTGTGAGGGGCGTTGAGGGAACTCAGGCCTGGGCAGGAAGGAAACGGGGGAGGGAGGTGTGGAAACTGCTGGGGAGGCCACTTGCAGCAGGCTCTCACGGGGAGAGGGGAGCCCCTCTCTCGGTCCCTGTGGTCCCTCGGGGCGCACATCGCAGGAGAGGGCGAAGCAAGTTAAAGGTGTGTTCGCCGCGGAGTTTCTTCTGTTTTGATGAGTGAGTCATATGACCAAGCTGGAAAGCCTCTTGGGCTGCTCTTGCGATCGTGTTTCTGGAATTGGTTTTTGAAGAGGTTGCGTGCGACGTGCTGGGATTCTCTCTCTGCAGCACAGACTGGTGCTGTGGAAGGAAAGCAAGCGTCCAGGTAGGCGGCATGGGGGGGCGGGGGGCGGGCAGGAGAGGGGGTGCTGAGGCAGGGGCAGGACTCTGGTTCTGTGCCAGGCCCTCTGGATAGGACATCCCAGGGCTGAAAATTGGTCACCAGCCTCAGGGTCCATGTCTGCCCTATCTGCATGAAGTCCACCGCGGGCGAGTCAAGATAGACAGTCGGTGGCGGCTGGCTCGCAGTTGTCCTAACAGAACGTGGGAGCTTGCTATTGTCGGGTTATTCTTCTATCGCCAGATTGTAGTTTCAGCCCCCGTTCTGGATATTGTGAGCACGGTCCTTTGAGTAAGAAATGGGGTCAGATAATGTCAGTGTCTGTCTGATGAGGGGCAAGTTCTTAACCTCTGCAGCCCGGGTGCTCTCGTCTGTAAAATGGGGACATGAGGACTAACCTCAGGGCAGTAGGGCTATGGGAATACTGCTCAGCAGCGGCCCCGTCTTTGATTCTGCTCTAAAAATGGAGGTGCTCATGACCGCCTTCTTGGTGTCTGACGCTAGGGGATGTTGTGTTCTGGTTCCTGGCTGAGAGCAGCTCTGGCATTCCCGGACCCGCATCACGGTGGGTGTAGACACGGATAGCAAAGAGAGCTGGAATCGGAGAGTTGCAGCTTCTGAGGTCTCAAAGGATGGAGTCCTTTGGGACAAAGCATTCCTGGCATGAAAGGCAGAGAAGGCTCATTTGAGAAGTAAGCCAGACTCAGGTATTCTGATACACCCCACCTGACGCCAACGGGCCAGGGGAGACTCCCCTATCTTGTGTCGGGTTGATCGGCCTTTGCATTTTATCCAACTTGTCATTGTATCTCCAGAAGGAATTTTTCCCGCCATCTTTTAAAAATTGAAGAACTTACACTGTCAGTTTGGTCTAGTTAAACACACTTTTTAGTTTGGAAGGGCAAAGGGGTTCAGTTGGAGGGAAAATTCTGACCCCCTTTTTCTGTAACATATCAGCAACATTGGCACTGTTATCTATGTTACCAGGTTACTTGACAAGTTACCCTCTAAGAAAAACTTATTTATTGAGAAAAATCCAACGTTTTACTATGGGAAATTTCAGGCATGCACAGCGCTGTAGAGAATGGTGTGACCCTTGTCTCCCACCGTCAACAGCTGTCAGTATGGCCAGTATTGTCCCCCTCACAGTCCCCCACCCCATTATTGTGGAGAAAAATCCCAGACAACCTATTATTTTATCCATAAATATTCAATGTGGGCTTTGATGACCTTAGAAGATCCAGTAATGTCAAAAATGGAGACTTTCGTATTTGAAGATCCTTCTGGTGGGAAGATCTTGTCTATTTAGACAAGGCGGTCAGCCTCAAAGCTGGGGGCGGGGAAATGATTTTTTTAAAACAATCACCTGGGGAGCCTTCAAACTACTTGCCCTGTCAAAGTTTGCTTCTGCGGCCCCCAGTCCCCCTCAGTTGAAAAATCTCAGCCTTCGATGCACTGTGGACTTGGTTTGCGTCTGAGTGTTAGAGCAGGAATAAAAGCTAGGGGACCACTGCTTGCGGGTAAAAGTGATTCCAGGTAACGGGAGCTTTACCTCGCAAGAACCAACTTGTTATTTTTAACCACCATGGATGGGAGCTGTTTAAAAACATATATATATATTTTTGCCCTTTTAACCAGAATATGCTGGGTATTACTCGTTTCCATTTACTATAGTTTTTGGGACACAGTCTGCCCTGCTGTGGAGTGCTTATTTTTATAGTTTACCTGTCACCTGCCTCCTTGCCTGTTTTTATTCTGAAAACGTGCTCTTCCTTGTCTCCTTGAAACCTGCTATGGGCTACGAAGCAAGGCCCAGAGCTGTACAGGAACTCAGAGTGCACCAACTGTACGGGCATTCTTGTTTCTGAGCACAGTGCGTGTAGTTGGAATGAAGAGCTTTGTGATCCTTGACTGCTCCCGGTTTCCAGCGATCCTCTGCATGGATGAGGTTGCTGTGTAGCCACCCTTCATGCAGATGAGCCATCACCCTGATGGGCACAGTTTGGCAGGAATCTGTCCTCTAACTTCAAATCGAGCTTAAGGAGGTCTCCAGACGTCATGTTGGAAAGGTCAGGTCTCCAAGGAAAGTTGGAAAATGTGTGTCTGGACAAATTTCTCTCCCTCTCACCACTGCGTTTGGAAAGTGAGTTAGGAGGCGAGAAATGAAGGGATTAAACAATGTGACCATTCCGCTTTTGTTGTTGTAGTTACTCAGCAGCTAAAAGGTAGGGCCTTGCATTTTAAACCTTGCACAACACGTTTACTTGGCCAAAAATAATGTGATGTGTGGATTTCATTTGGGTGTTCCACCACAATAAAATGTATAGAAGAAATGAACAGTCCACCTTTCACCACACAGAACTGACTTCTTTTCTGCTCTTCTTGAGGGAGGAAATCAGAGAAGACATTTTCCCTTTCCCATCCCCTCCCACCCCACCCCACCCCACCCCACCCGTCTTTAAAATTCTCCTTCGGAAAATGACACAGTATTTTTAAAAACCCAGCTGAGCTGTGCCCAGGTTCATACACAGGATGGACTAGTTGCATCAGTTTTTCCTTTCTCACACCCAGACGAGGGTTACATAGTTCTGTGAGGTGTGCTTGGAGTTGTAAAAATACGGAATGCTGGAAAAATCCCAGAGTCTGTTGGTAAATAGAGAACACAGCTGAACAGCACTTAGCTTCTATTCATGATTTTCGAACTTGAGGGGGGAAAAAGGGCAGGTATCCATAACATAGCACGGGAAATAAAAAGAGCGTGTGATGACCACGTTTGAGATTTGGATTTTCATGTCTCCTTCATGTCCCTAAAGACATCGCAAGTAATTCAGTAACGAGGAGTAGACTGCTTTTGGTTGACAATATAAAAGATCCCTCCACTTCTCACCCATCATATTCAGAGATTTAGTAGGTCAGCCGAGTGACTTTTTCTGTATTATGAGGAAGCTGTCTTTGCTTTGTGTTTTTAACTTAGCGGGTTTTTTTTTGGTGATATCTTTAGGGAAAGAAATGAGAGGATTGTAGAAGGTGCTGGAAATCCACAGCTAGGAGTTCCAGGTGAAGCTTCCACATGAGAGCTTTTCGGAAGCCGATTGACTGGTTAGCAGTGGGGTTTAGAAGTGACTGGGCTTTTCTGAAGGTCTCTCCCACTGTAGCACATACTGCAAAAGGCCTTCACCAGCGTGGTGCTTACAGAGCAAATGCCCCAACAAATTGCTTTCGGGAGTCATGGCGCATTATAACACCATTGATGACGTCGCTAGGTCCAGTGTCCTTTTTTTGCGAAGAACTTCCCTGGGACATGGCTTCCCTCTGGCCTCTGAAACCACCCCCAGGATCAGGCACACCCAGGTCTAGAAAAGGGACACTTGGGTGGTGGGAATGTTCTTGTAGAAACCTCAGTTCCATCTTTCTGTCCCCCTGAAGAGCACCCGTGAGCTGACTAACCTCTCATTGCTGTTCTCCGCAGTTTAAGCCTCTCTGAGGCCTCCAAAAGTCGGACCTCTCTAAGCTCCAAATTCCTCAAGTGTCTCTGAGGTCACCAGGGGGCCCTGCCCTATCTTGGCAGCAAAAACTCAACCCTTTTCAGGATTCATTCTTTCTCTCCTTGTAATGACAGATATTTATTTAGCTCCACGTTAGGTTTATAGGAGACCACAAAGCTGAATGTGACACAGGTCTTGCCCTTCAGGATTCCAAGTGGGGAACTAAAACACATGCGGGAGTTTCTCCAGGAAAGGGAGACTGGGGTGCCGTCAGCTGTAGAGACACAGCCACACAGATTATAAGGCAATTTGGAAGCAAGTTCCCACTCCCCCAAAAGACCCGTTGCTAACCCCAGACACTATACACACGTAGTTGAGAGTCAAGAAGAAGGCTAGTCTCCTTACCCACTCGGGATGTGCTGCGTACGACTTCCATCAAGTGAGCAACTCCTTTCTGCTCCAAGTGTCAGGGCTGGTGATGACAAGTGGTAGGGCTGGGAGAATGCCAAGTTCATTTATTTTTTACTTGAGACTTTTCTATCGATTTTTAGAGAGAGAGAGAAGAGAGGGAGAGAGAGAGAAACACCTATGTGAGAGCAAAACATCCATTGGCTGCCTTCTGCATGTCCCCTACTAGGGATCGTGCCCACAACCCCAGCATGTACCCTAAGCGGGAATCAAACCAGCAACCTTTTGGTACGTGGGGCGAAGCCCAGCCAACTGAGCCACACTTGCCAGAGCACATGGTTCATCTTTATGCCTGGTCCCTTTCCGCAGGGAATTTCGTAGCACATAGCTCCATCTTAAACTCTGTATTCTTTGCTTTGCCTTTTTCTTTTCTTTTTTAAAGCCTTTCTCCACAGTAGCTGGTAGGGTACTCAAAGCCTTCTTTTCACACCTGCCTTGCTCTCCTTTGAGTGACCAGCTTGCAGTGCTGGGGAGAAGGAGGGACTGTACCACTCTGCTGAGTGCCCTGAGAACATTTTCTCATTTCCTGCTCACAAACAGGTGGGGTAAATATTGTCTTTGTAGATGAGGAAACTGAGGCTGAGAGAGGATAAATGACTAACATTCACCCCAGGCCTCTCTGGTTAATGCCAGTTCTTGCCCAAAGGTTTGCCCGTGTTCTTTTCCTTAAGGGTGAACTTGGGTTCTCAGAAGCACTCAGCTCACCCTCCTCTGTGCAGTGACTTTCTCCAGTGCAGTCATTAATGTTCACTTTCCTTTGCTTTACTGCGACAAAGACCCTGAGTTAGAGAGTTCTCAGTGTGTGTGGCACTTGTCTTTTTTGTTTTGTTTTGTTTTTTTCTTTGCTTCTTATTCCCAGTTACTCTCATCACTAAAGGGCTAGCATCTAACTCTTACTTTTCTTTCTAAGGTGTACCTAAGAAAAGGGGGATTAATGGATTATATTTTAAGATTAGAATAAATTAATCTTTACTGTTAGTTTTACTATCGATAGTAACAAAAGAGACTTGTTTAACCTTCATGATTGGTTATTAGCAACAATTGCAGCTCATATATGTATTAGATATGTTCTTTATGAGTGGATCAAGAAAATTCTGTATTTTAGATGAGTGTTTATTTTTAAAAGAGCTTTCTGTTTTAAGAAACACCTTGTAGTAAATAGAAAGACAACTGCCTAACTGTTGAAAAGCCAGTTTCATCAGGAAAATCTGAAGTATCATGAACATGTGACCTTTCTATGAGAGTATGGCATTTAGTTCTAGGTTTTATTTTATTTCTTTATTTTTAATTTTCACCCGAGGACATTCTTAGAGGAAGGAGAGAGAGAAAGAGAGAGAGAGAGTGAGAGAGAGAGAGAGAGAGAGAGAGAGAGAAAGGAAGAAAGAGAAAAGAAAGAAAGAAAGAAAGAAAGAAAGAAAGAAAGAAAGAAAAAGGACTTTCTGTATACACCCATACATGGGATCCAACCCACACTCTAGGTATGTGTCCTGACCAGGAATTGAACCAGCAACACTTCGGTGCACAGGAGGACAATGCTCAACCAACTGAGCCACTTGGGCCGGGCTGGTTCTAGGCTTTATAATGTTCATGTGTTGAGTCCCCAGCGAACCACATGGGGAAAGTGAGAAAGGCGCCAGGAGCCAGGCTGTGTAACACAGGACTCGCTAGTAGACTTCATGTCGATTCTGTTGTATGGTGGGATATCAGAGTCCTTGTCTCTCTGTCTTTCAAGGACAAAGCAGAGGAATTGGGCTTACACACAGCAGGGAGCTGGCTTGTGTTTAAGGTAGAACTATATTCTCCTCCGGAGAGTTCAGAGGAGGATGAGTGACAGATGCTGTGGAATCTTCAGGAGCTTAAATATTCGAGGTGATTCATAGACTCTTAAAATGCTCAGACTGAAAGGGACTGGGCGGTCATTTCTGACCTCCCTCTCGTTAGAGATTAGTGTCACACAGATTGTTTACCTGGGATACTTCAGGTGTAGCCCTTCCTGAAGGTAAGGAATGTTGTAAATGACAGCCTGGGAGTTCTTTCCAGAAGCCCAGCTCTGTGAGCACACAGTTCTGGCTGTAAATGCCGCGAGCTTTTCATTGAGGTCAGTGGTGTGGGTCTTAAAAATGGAGGAAACCTGCTTCTAGCTTTGAAGGAGTTTAGAGTCAAGATGTGTAGATACTTCTGACATAAATCAGTTTGCTCTGTTAAATAAGCATGAAAATGACTGTGGGAGTTCGGCCAAGGTGATCTGAGGGCAGGATCAGAGAAGTCCACGGGGAGAGGCAGTGCCACTGAAACGGAGCCGCAAGGAGTAGGTGTGGCTGGAATCTGGTTAGTACCTGCGTGGAGGGTTGCCTTTTTTTTTAAACCTTTTGATTGTGAAAATTGTTAGATACACAGAAAAGCGAAAAGAATCGTGCCGTGGATACCTGGACACCTACCACCTAGATTCAGTAGCTGTTAATGTTTTGTCATCCTTGTTTCAGCTCTGAACGTGTGTGTGTACCTATGTGCGTGTGTTGTTTTTAGCCGTTTGTTAGTCACAGGCATCGTGACATTTCACCCCTCAGTATATCCATTGGCCTCTCCTAAAGCCATTCACCGGCATAAGCGTAATTCCACTACAAAAAATGGAAGAAATTTAACAACAATACATTATATTCAATTCCTGTTCTCTATTTCAAATTTCCCTAATTGTCCACATCTTCTTATTTTTTTTTCACACCTCGGTTTGATGAAGGGTCACACCTTGCATCTTGTTTTTCTAACTCCTAAATCTCTCTCTCTTTTTTTTTTCCTTTTCAAATGAAATGTATTGGGGTGACATTGGTTAATATGATCACACAGGTTTCAGGTGTGGGTTTCTATGGTACAAGATCTGTATACTGCACTGGGTGCCCCCCACCCCCTAAACCTCTTTTACCCTAGAGCAGCCGCCTTCTAATCTCACCTGCTCAGTTTTTGCTTCATGACATTGACCTTTAGAAGGACCGGACCAGTTTTCTGATAACCTTTTTGTTGCTACCTTACCAGGGAAGTTTCTTGCAAATTGAAGATTGAAAATGTTGTGGAAAACTTAAAATAGTCAGGTATTGTGTAGGAGATATCTTGGCAGGTTGTCCGATGTTGTTCCTGAGATACCATTTTCAGTATCTAATACGCTTTACTCTTTATTTGCAACAATAAGATAAGGCAGCTATAAAATGTTAGAACAGTTTAGAAGTCTATAAACTATAAAGCGAGAGTTCTGTTTAATGTCGCCACTGTGTAGTCCCGAGATAACAGTTCATCGCTTTGGTGGACTTATCTTCTTTCCCATTTCTGTGTTTTTGTTTTGTTTTTTTTATGTATTATAGAAACCCTTGTTGTGCAGCTTGCTTTTTGCCTCACTAACTGTGCGTTTTGGACGGAATCCCACAGAATAGGTAGCAAGGGTTGTTTTTAATAGTGGCTGGGATTCGTGTGCACCAAGCCAGCCACATTCCTTCATCGGTGTTTAAGATGAGACACACCCAAATTGTAAAGTGCCGGGCCCAGGATTAGCTATGTGGCTTGTGCCCACAGAGCAAATATTTTCCTCTGTGTGAGGCTCCCCAGCTAATATAGGAATTGAAGCTTGGTGTTCTGTGCCCTGTGTTTCAACAAGTTGTGGGAATGCGTGAGTAGTAAACTCTTCAGGGCTCTGTATTTGAATTCTGGCTCTCTTTTTGTCTTTTCTGGGCGGGTCCCTCCATCCTCCTTTCTGTAGATATCAGGAGCTCATCAGGTTGGCCTACCTTGGAAGTAAACATGATACTCTGCCAACATAAAGTGATTAAGAAATGTTAATCTATTTTACCAAGTCACAGACTCTACTGGCATGTATATTTTAAACCATCGTAAAACATATCCCTGTCATGCTAAGGAATGTGCCGAGGGCAGGCATCAAAGACCGGCTGGGGGAGTGTGGGGAGTGTGTTTTGCTGTGTTTTAGGTTTATGCTCTGACAACCTTTGTGAGGCCCGGGATACTGACTCGGAGTGGTTGCTAAATGTTGAAGCCATTTCATTTATTTATTTAGTTATTTTTTTCTATGTTTTTATTGATTTCAGAGAGGTAGGGAGAGGGAGAGATAAAAACATCAATGATGAGAGAGAATCATTGCTTGGCTGCCTCCTGCACGCCCTCTACTGGGGATCAAGCCCACAACCCGGGCATGTGACCTCCTGGTTCATGGGTTGATGCTCAAACACAGCCACACCGCCGGGCCCATTTTATTTATTAGTTCAAGAATTCCTGCAAGTAGTTATTCATACTTGTCCATTCAAGTGTCAGGGGGGCTCAGAGGTAATTCTATGGATGAAGGGTTTGAAGGCTGGCTGAACTGCCCGACGCAGGGAATCAGGTTAACAGAGGGATCATGGGAACAGGAGATGGTCATGTGAGCTTGATATGGAGAGCAGGAGGTTGAACAGAGGGGCTGTCTGGCCATCTCTGGCTTCTTTGGAAGGTATGAGCCTCCCCGTGAGAGTGTTGCTGGCTCAGGGTGGGACGGTAAAGCCACTTGGTTGTTGTTGTTTTATTGTTGGGTTCTCCATGGCAATGATGTCATCACTGGCATTTGGTGGACCACCAGGGTGTCAGGAAATCTCGTTTTTAGTAAGTTAAATTATCGGTAATTTGGTCCCAGGGCTTTTGCATAAGCATTTTGTAAAAGGACAAAATGATGATAGGGGTGGTTCCCCATATCTAACTGTCTAAATATTTGGTAAAAAAGGACAAGCACATTAAAGAATTCATATATTTAAAAATGTTTTTTTAAAAGCAGGAAGCTGCCAACTGTATTAATTGTGTATTTCCTCCACATTCTGTTATCCTTTCTCAGTAAATAAACAAGAAAATAAGTGATAAAATATCAAAATAAAAACAAAGGCCAATCATGTTACTGAAAGTAGAGAGGCAGATTTTAATTTCGGGATCAGTGAATCCTTGGTAAACCAACAAAAACCTTGCTTTTTCTCTCTGCAAAACAGGGATCATAAAATCTACACCACAGGGTTGTTCATGGGATTGAAATGAGATAATATATATTTAGAAGTTAAAGAAACAGTGTTGATTCCACTCCGATTGCTCTCTCGGGCAGACAGGATTGTACAGTGAAAAAAGCATGTGAGTTGAGGTTGCATAGACGTTGGTGTGAATTCTTTGCCATGTATGAGTTCCTTTATTTAATTAATTAATTCATTTGCACCTCAGGATATATTTATTGATTTTAGAGAGGGAGGGAGGGAGGAAGAGAGAGGGAAACATCAGTGTAAGAGAGAAACATCTTGGTTGCCTCCAGTACGTGCTCCAACCGGTGATCGAACCCACAACCTAGGTATGCGCCCTGACTGGGGATCGGACCTGAAACCCTTTTGGTGTACGGGATGAAGCTCCAACCGACTGAGCCACTGGCCAGTGCTTGGATGAGTTGTTTTCATCTCTCTGAATCTCCATTTCTTCGGCTCTAACCGAGGAGTATATCATGTCACCCTTGCAAGATAAGATAAAGTGCATGGGCTCTCCCAGGTGTCTTGCAGGTTCTGGAATCTGGATGTTGATCCGGGGGAAGAGGGCTGTCTGTGCATGTGAAAAATGTGCCGTATCACCTACAACTTCCCCTCCACGAATGACCTTGCTCCTTTTCTGTTTGCAGCGACCCTGCAGCGTGCCACCCCGGGCATGGACACCTTCTCCCGTGTCTGGAGGAGCACGGCTGGTAGTGCCATCGCCAGGTCCCGAAACTGCTAAGGCCATCTCAGGGGCGTGGGCGCCAGGAGAGGAGGGCGACACCCGAGGGCCAGAGCCATGCCTTTCGGCCTGAAGCTCCGCCGGACACGGCGCTACAACGTCTTGAGCAAGAACTGCTTCGTCACCCGCATCCGCCTGCTGGACAGCAATGTCATCGAGTGCACGCTGTCGGTGGAAAGCACGGGGCAGGAGTGCCTGGAGGCCGTGGCCCAGAGGCTGGAGCTGCGGGAGGTAAGGGTGTGAGTGTGGCGGGTGCGCGAGCGAGAACTCACCCAGGGGACCTCCACCTGTCTCTGCACCTGCCTTGCCTTTCCGCCTCAGCCTGGTGTTTAGAAGAATCATGTTATATTAGCAGGGGCTCGATCTTACAGCCTTCAGTGGAGAGAAGCGAGAACACACCTAGAGCTCCCAGGGCGTGACCGCCTCCCTTTGGTTTCCACTGATGGCAAGGGTTAGGGGGAGTTGGAAATGAGAGGCTCTCCTCGCCAAAGTCATTTTCTGTCTGTAAAAGGGTGGAGTGGGTAGCTGGGGTGGCATCCCGGCTGCCTGTCAAGGCGAGAACGCCCACGTAGGGAGGGATGCAGCTGCCTGCCTTCCTTTTTTGCTCGTTTGTTTCTTGGTTTCCCTCTTCAAAGGGAAGAAAAAGAGAATAAGCATTTAGAGTGAGTGTGAGCAGAGGGGTTTTTTGTAGGAGCGTGGAACATGGAGTTTTGTTCCCTTTAAGATTCCTCCTCCTGACCCTCGTTTCCTTTGTACCGTCTGTGCGACTTCTTTGGGCTTTAAGCAAACCCAGGTTGACTATGCAGTCAGTCATGGCATTGCTCTTAAGGAGAGCCTCTTACTCAGGGCAGCGTGTCCTTCCGAACAAGCAGGCCCTGCGGTTTCCAGTCTTACAGACACTCGGGAGAGGAGACGTGGTGAGCAGCGCACACAGCATTTGTCTTGAGAACCATGTGTCATACCGGCTGGTGGGTAAGGGAATGGTTGAGTGGTTGCTGGAGCTGAAATGACTATAGCTCCTGAGATTCAACCCCTACTCGTAGGCCCTGTGACATCCTTGCCCAAGACCTCACGGTGATGGAGAAGAGGGGTGGTGCCTGTTGGAAGTGATTGATGGATGGTGTTGGATCCCCGCCCCTCACGAGCCACCTTCTCTCCATGTGCATATAGGATGTGGGGTTACGGGAAGTAGTCTCCTCCCCTTGGCGTCTTCCACAGGCCGACTCTTATCCCCTGAGGGGCTGTTCTGCCTGAGCTCTTTTGCTTCCTGCTGGCCTTCATGTTTATCCTCTGGTTTCAGAGGTCAGTTCTTCCTTCCGAGTTTATTCTCCTGGGTAGGAGCCTGTCCTGCCCAGCAGACTTGTCTAGCTCTGTAGCTGACACACTAGAATAAACATGCTCTGTCCTCTTTTGTCTATGGCTGGCTCTTTTTTGCTTATTAGTAACCCATTTGGGTAGATTTATTTATTTATTTTTAAATAGTTTTATTTATTTTAGAGAGGAAGGGAGAAGGGGAGAGAGAGAGAAACATCAATGATGAGAGAGAATCACTGATCGGCTGCCTCCTGCAAGACCCCTTACTGGGGATTGAGCCCGAAGCCTAGGCATGTGCCCTTAACTGGAATCGAACCTGGGACTCTTCAGTCCGCAGGCTGACGCTCTATCCACTAAGGCAAACTGGCTAGGGCTGGAAATATGTATTTAAACATAGGGCTGTGCATGAATATAAAGGAAAAACCTTAATGCTGTAGATCAGTTGTGCAGAAAGCTGGTCTAAATTCTTGGCAAACATTTAGTTACAGATCATTTAAAAATATATGCAGTGATTTTACTTTTGAGTATGGTATTCCCAGTAAGTCACATTAGAGTAATTAAGTATTCTTCACGTGCACTGGGAGGCATAGAGCCTGTGGCTAAGTAGTTACAGGCGCAGCCTTTGGAGTCTTGGACTTGAGTTCAACTTACAGTTCTGTCGCTTTTTAGTTAGGTAACCTTGGAAAAGTTACTTCATTTCTGGAAAATGGGCATAATGACCCTCACTTTACTTAGGGCCGTTGTCAATATTAAAAGAGGTACAGTATGGGAAATGTGCAGTGCTGTCTCTAATATAATAACATGTCATTGTTCCAATTTGAGAGTCTTTTTCAATGAAGAAAATCTTGAGCAACTGCCGTTCATCGGACATTGTTGTTAAGATGTGCACAGACTGCCCAGCTGGTGTGGCTCAGTGGTTGAGCATTGACCTATGAACCAGGTGGTCATGGTTTGATTTCCAGCCAGGGGACATGTCCGGGTTTTGGGCTCCATCCCCAATAGGGGGCATGCAGGAGAGGCAGCCAATCAATGATTCTCATCATTGATGTTTCTCTCTCTCTCTTCCTCTCCTTTCTTGTCTGAAACCAATAAAAATATATATTTTTAAAAAAAGATGTGCACAGACTAGTAGGGGAGTTCAACATTTACACGAACAGCTGTGAACGAATGTGATCCATGCTGAGATGCAATGCAGGGGCAGCCGTGCCCTCCTGCCCCGCTGGACACCGCAGCCCTGGCAGGGAGAGGAAGCCTCAGGGAAAGGAGGAACAGGGACTTGAAGGAGACAGAGGAGATCAGCAGGTGGAAGAGAAGGCGAGGTCACCCTGGGTGTGGGGTACAGGATTTTTGCAGATCCAAGGATGTGAAAAAGCAGCACATTCTTGGGGACTGAAAAGCCACCTCTGCCAATCACCAGGTAGAGCTCCAGCGGAAGGCGCAAGGTGAGGCGTGCCTGGAGATGCGTAGGGTTAGTCATTACTCTCCGCAAACTATTGTTCCTGGCGGTGAGAGGGCAAAGGTCAAGCCCGGATTATCCCACAACCGTGTTGTCACAAAGGCCAAAGCAGGGAAGTCACATTCTGCTGTCAGGTGTGTGTGGCAGGGTGACTGATCCTCTAATGCTCAGGGGTGGTGCGAGCTTAGTGCTGGCTTTATTTTGACGTGCCCCCAGCGGGCGCGTCCGCATGAGAGCACATCACTTTCTTTTCTAATTGTGTGCTTTTGTTCTGTGACAGATGGCGTCTGAGCTATGGCCTTTTGAGAAACAATCTGGTAGCTACTTCTGAACTGAAGGGTGAGCTAGAGCAGTCGGTACTTTGTTCCTCTTTTGTGCTTCCACACCTGGAGGAGGAATGCACCCTCCACTCCGAGGCCCAAGTCGGAGGGGTGACCGGGGTCTGCTCCACTCACTTGACTTTGTATTGGGGTCAGTTTCCAAATAGAGCCTTCGGCGCTTCAGAGGAGAAAGTGGACATCCATCTGAAATAGAACAACACGTTTGGTCTTGATGAGGCTTGGAAACCCGATTCGGGCGGGTATTGCCTTTTGCCAGTAGAAGTGCCCTGTGGTTTAGGTGTATCCTAAACTTGGTAATAGCTTCATATCAGGAAAGGAAAATTAATTTCGATTTAATTTTAGATCTGCATTAATTACAATTTGTGTTTCGCCACTTAGTTTTAGTAGATAATTTTATTTTTTTAAATGCGGTTTTAGGTTTACAACAAAATTGGAAAGCAGAGTTCCATGTACCACCTGCCCCCACCTGCCCTCCTCTTCTCCTCCGCCATCAACATTCTGAATCACAGGGAGCATTTGTTACAATTGATGAATCCACGTTCATACATCCTTGTCCCTCCAAGTTCACAGTTTACATTAGGAGAGAGAGAGAGAGAGAGAGAGAGAGAGAGAGAGAGAGAGAGACAAAGAGAAACATTGATTTTTTTTGTTCTACTTATTGATGCATTCATTGGTTGCTTCTTGCATGTGCCCTAACCAGGGATCGAACCTGCAACCTTGGTGTATTGGGATGATGCTCTAACCAACTGGGTCCATTAGGGTTCCCTCTTGGTGTTGTACATCCTGTGCATTTTGACAGATGTGTAATGCCATGTGTCCACAGGGGAAGCTTTTTGAGGGTCAAGTCTGGTTCTGAATGCACTGATGTGCTGCCGTGTCAAATGGCATCCAGATGGCCCAGGCCTGGTTCCTAGGTCAGCACATACAGTCCCGCCCAGGGAAGCTGAATATAATAGGGTCCCTGCTCCCAGAAACCCCAGAGTTTAGAGAAGAGGACAAACAAGCAGCAAAGCAAAGGGAACAGTCCGTACCGAGGTACAGAAACAGGAAAGCCCATGGAATTTTCAGGGAAGGGCAGAGTTCAGTTTGCACCGATCCGTTTGTGTGTGTGTGTGTGTGTGTGTGTGCAGGGGTCATGGCGGGGAGGACAGGAGTGTGGAAGGGCTGGGAGGAGTCCGAGTTTGAAGGTTTGAATGTATCTGGATAGGGAATTTTAGCCAGATCCTGTAGGAGATCGTTTCTAAAACGTGTCACCAAAATAATGAAAACAACCGCCACCCTTTGCTGGTAATGTGCTACCTGTTGTGCTGAGCACCTTCCACGTGTCAACTACTTAATTCTCATAACAAGCCTGGAAGGTGGCTCTCCTGCTATCCCTGTTTTACGGATGTGGGACCAGAGTTCAGGCTGCCCTGCCCGCTTTCCCTGGGCTGGCTCACACCCAGGCAGGCTGACTCTACCATTCTAATTCCCAGGGATGTGTAGTGGCAGAAGAGGGGCCGTGGTCCACGATTTCGGAAATGCCCTTGTAAGTTCTACAGGTTTAGAAAAGAAACGCTGAACTCAGTGTTTCACAGTTATTTTAGTTTTCTATTAAATCCTCTCTGAATTGCTTGGGGAATAAAATGCAGCCGTGAGATGGAAAGCCGTGGAAGGATTTCAAGGCGGAGCCTGACATTGATCACCTTGGGTTGAGGACCGTGGTCAGCAAACTGTGGCTCGAGAGCCACATGCGGCTCTTTGGCCCCTTGAGTGTGGCTCTTCCTAAGCCTTAGGAGTACCCTAGTTAAGTTAATGACAGTGTACCTACCTATATAGTTTAAGTTTAAAAAATTTGGCTTTCAACAGAAATTTCAATCGTCGTACTGTTGATATTTGGCTCTGTTGACTAATGAGTTTGCTGACCACTAGTTTAGGAGAAGAACCAAAGAGCAAAAGAGGAATGGGGATTGGAGGGACAGGAGCATCAGAGATGGCCATTAGGTAGACGTAACAATAATCCTGGCAAGAGGAAATAAAATGAATTCCCCTTGCCAGGATTATTTTTAATTGTTTTAAGTTCAGAACAAAAAAAAAAAATAGGTATGAGTTTCTGGCCAGGAACTTCATTAAAGGAAGGGATTTAAGAGATACAGAAAATTAGAATTCTGATAATATACAACATATTTGGATTCATGGATTTCACCCATTTTTTTTCCCCCAAATGAAATACTCAGTGGCACTTTTAACGTATAAAATGCAGCTGTTCTGTTTGCAGAAGGGATGGCTGGCGGGAGTTCCATTTCCTGTGTCCTTTTTTGCCCCCAACCCAGTTTGAAAAATCACTGCCCTAGGTTAAGAGAGAAATAGTTAAAGCAATGTGGCCTTATGACTGATTCTCATATTTTAAAAATAAATACATGGAGAAGCAGCAGAGTTGAATGGCTAGGAAGCTGAGCTTGGATCAGACTACCTGAGTTTGAACCCCGGCTCTGCCACTTCTTAGCTGTGTAATCTTGGGCAGTTGCTTAACTGCTGGTGCCTCAGTTTTCTTATCTGTAAATGGAGATGTAATAGTAACAGCCTCCATGAGTTGTCGGGGCATTAAATGAGTTTGTTTTTGCCATAGTATGGACAGTGCTTGGATGGTTGAGTAACCGTCCATGTTTCAATAGGGTGGTCTCCTCGACAGGACACCGCACATGCTCTCTGGACTCTGCTCCTATGCTTTCAGGGAACTGGCTCTCCCCCTTTTGTAAGTCTGCTTGTTCCACTTAAAAAAATATTTGTATTGATTTCAGAGAGGAAGGGAGAGGGAGAGAAAGATAGAAACATCAATGATGAGAGAGTCATTGATCAGCTGCCTCCTGCACACCCCACACTGGTAATTGAGCCTGCAACTCAAGCATGTGTCCTGACCGGGATTCGAACCTTGACCTCTTGGTTCATAAGTTGACTCTCAACCACTGAGCCACACCGGCTAGGCTGCTTGGTCCACTTATAGATGGCTTTTGTTATCACATACTGACCTTACATTAAGCCAAAATCTTTCAATGACTGGAACAGTTACTATTCATTTAAGACCGTGCAGCTGTTGAGCGCTTAGAGTGTGCTAGTTTGAACTGAGATGTGCAGTAAGTGTAAAAAATGCATCTGATTTTGAAGGCCTACTATGGAAAAAAGTTAAGATATTCCATTAATCATTTTTATGTTAGTTACACGTTGAAAGCATCATATTTCGAATGTATCATTTAAAATAAAAGTTATTACAGTTAATTTTATGTCTTTGTACTTTTCCATCTAGCTACTAGAAAATTTAAAATTAAATATGCGGCTCCCAGCCCTAACTGGTTTGGCTCAGTGGATAGAGCGTCAGCCTGTGGACCGAAGGGTCCCAGGTTAGATTCTGGTCAAGGGCATGACCTTGGTTGTGGGCATATCCCCAGTAGGGTGTGTGCAGGAGGCGGCTGATCGATGTTTCTCTCTCATTGTTGTTCCTAACTCTCTATCCCTCTCCCTTCCTCTCTGTAAAAAAATCAATAAAATATATTTAAAAAAATATGTGGCTCCTATTTTTACTAAACATGGCAAGGGAGCCATGCTAAT
This sequence comes from Myotis yumanensis, assembly GCF_028538775.1. Taxonomy (NCBI): domain Eukaryota; kingdom Metazoa; phylum Chordata; class Mammalia; order Chiroptera; family Vespertilionidae; genus Myotis; species Myotis yumanensis. Next base: position 27,582,891 of record NW_027223768.1, read on the forward strand.
AGTAGTAAATAATACAAAGAAGTCTAATAAAATGTAAAAATATGCTAGCATTATTTCCTTTAGGGATAATCTGACTCTAGTTTTAATTAGGAAACAATAAATAGAGGAGGGGTAAATACTTGAACCAAGGTGCCTGAGTAACTCTATTCAACTTAGAGAACTGTTGTTCTATGAGGAAGTCCAGCCTTCTTGGGAAAGTGAATTCAGTAACTCCTGGCCTCTCCAAGGCTAGACTAAAAACACTGGTTTTTAAAAGAACCGCAAGAAAAAAAATCCATAATCATTTCCTAGGGTGGGTGAATATCATCCTCCAGTGTATCCCCCTTTTCATTTGTAAATTTTTATTTTTGTCTTTCCTAAAAGCTGATTTATCCAAAGCTACTGGCTGCAGGAAAGATGCCTTGCATTTTGCAATTTTCATCATGGCTGGAGTGTATAAAGATATGGAATCTTAAACATGCATTTCCTATCATCAAAGAAAAGCTAACTTACTTTAAGGATATTTCTGTGGTTTGCTTGTATGCTAATGTTTTCAGAATTGGTAACTTAAGTGTGAGTGTGGGAGTATTTGTTTGATTCCATGGAACGCCTAATTTCCTGACCCTGTCAGATAATAGTGGCATTTGCTGTACTTCAGAGCCTGCTTCACCACAGCCATGTACGTTTGTATGTGCAGGGGACTAAAATAATCAACACCGATAAAGAATCAATTGAAAAGTAGTCTGCTCGGGAGATTTCCAGTCTTCCAGTTTGTATTGCTTTTTGTCTTCGTAAGGATAATAATCTTTTTAGCTTAATGTCAGTTCTGTGAGGCAAATTAACACCAGTGTCTATTTTCTCTAGACATAGAGACTGTAGGTGAAATCATTCCCCCAGTCTTAACTTGTAAGTCTTCATCTTTTTGCCTATTCGGAGTGATTTTTTCGTGGCTATGAGATTTGCTTCCTGGGTCTATGTTACTCTGCAGTGTCTTTTCCTGTACTGTGATGAAGAGATTGGCCAGGAAAATGAAGGTGGTGCAGGAGTAAATTATAGATGTGTCAGCTCTAGAAATCTCAGACATACCTAGAGGAGAGGTTGATTGCACACAAGTTGTTTTGTACAATTATCCTCCTGATGAACAGTGGCTTATTTTCCAAAGCCACTGGAATGTGATCGCATGAAGCGCAGTTTCAGAGCCCACCTGGACATTTTCAGAAGTATTTCCCCAGCCTCGGTGGAAGTTTTAGTGCTTTACCTAATTCCTGTATATTTTATGTGGAGGCAGAGCAACTCTCTGTTTCTAACTTTACAACTGAAGTACTGCAGGCAACCTGTTACAACTTGGTGCAAGAAATTTTAAACTTTTGCTTCTGGATGATTAACTCTTCAGAATGCTTGAGATAAGATCATGGACTTAATCCCTAGTAATTGCCAAGGCTGTGTCTGTAACCCTTACAAATAGCATTAAAGCTGTGCCATTGGTCGAAAAATTAGAAAAAAAAAAACACCTAACAACCCCCAAGAAATCTTTTCCTGTTAATAGCCAGTGTTGCTGGGGAGGGGGAGAGGGATAACACCATCTCTACAAATAAATGAACAAATGAATAAAAAAATGCTCCAGAGTGGCCCTGACTGGTGTGGCTCAGTTGGTTGAGTGTCATGCCATGCACCGAAAGATCACCGGTTCGATTCCCTGTCAGGGCACGTATCTGGGTCCTCTGTGGGAGTATATACATCAGAGGCAAACGACTGATGTTTTTCTTTCACATCGATGTTTCTTTCTCTCCCTTTCCTTTCCTCTCTTTCTAAAAATCAATAAAAACATATTTTAAAAAAACAACTAACAGTGCTCCAGACTGTTTTGGAAGACCATGACTCCCTACAGTCTTTTCATGATACCAAAAGAGAGAGACCTTATTTTGACACTAAAATAGTCACACACCACTCTATCACTGAAGAAACTAACATATTTTTGAGTGCCTGCATATACGTTTGCTTCCTCTGTTCAAATGCAAAGCTCCAAGCCAAGCAAACCAGGAAACTACTCATGAAAATGACAACTTAACGTGGCTCCCCTGTGTCTTTTCTTACTGGTGCATTTTTAGTAACTGATTCAGAGGTACAGTTCCTCTCCTGGGAGCTGGTTCTCCTGTCTTCTTTTCTCATCATTTGCAATAAACTCATTGCAGAATTCACACTTGAGCTGTTTTTCCAAGAAAACGAGAGGAATAAAAAGGGATTGACAGCTCACCAGGAGGTATGGTGAAGAAGAGGTGGGCCTGGCTTAGGTTGGGTGCCTCAGAGATAGACCAATCAAGTATTCCCCGAATTTACTTGGGAAACACAGTGGGAGCCCTTTGATCACGGAGGAGCTGGTTTCTATTCGGAGTCATCCACCACGTTCTCCTCAACCGTGTGGGGATGTTTAGCAGTGAGGCTCAGCTTCCAGAATGCAGCTGGAGTGGAAGTTGGCAAGTCAGCTGTGAACAGGCCTGCTGTGGTCCCAGCTGGGCCTGAGGGGAGGATGGTCCGTTGGCTAACACACAGGAAGTTGGTTGGTGCCCATGTTAATTGAAGTGAGCGGTTAGGTTCTGATTCCGTTTCCTGCGTGGCACTGTGTACACATGGCAGAACACACCAGTGCCGCATTGCAAACTTGAGAGCTGGGTAGGAACTTTTTTGTTTGTTTGTTTGTTTTTTGTTGTTTTTTAAAAAAATATATTTTATTGATATTTTACAGAGAGGAAGGGAGAGGGATAGAGAGTTAGAAACATCGATCAGCTGCCTCCTGCACACCCCCCACTGGAGATGTGCCCGCAACCAAGGTACACGCCCTTGACTGGAATCGAACCTGGGACCCTTGAGTCCGCAGGCTGACGCTCTATCCACTGAGCCAAACCAGTTAGGGCTGGCTGGGTAGGAACTTTGAGATGGGTTTTCTCCTCTACTGAATACCCCAGAGCCCAGATACAGCTGGCGTAGGAATGAGGGCGGTGGCGTGGGCATGGAGAAGGTTACTTTGAGCATAGCTTCACTGAACAGCGTGCGGATGGGGAGCTCATGAATAGACTTTGCTTTTTACTTGACAAGTGAACTCAGCACTTGTACAATTAGGTTGTCTGGCTGTGAGTAGGTAGCAACTGGGTCCGACAGGTCACCTGTCTGATCCAATTCTACCCTGCTTTGGAAACCCCATATTTTGAGTAGTTTTCTGTAATTTTTTTTTTTATTGGGTAAATGCATAACGAGTCACCCTGAAATATGCTGTGTCCTATGGAAAAGGATGTGTTGCAACAACAACACAAATCTTATGCCATGAATTAGGGTGTGTGTTTTTTGCATTAGAAGTGGTTTGCCTTGTTATTTAGAGTTCTGTGCTATCAATGGTGGCTCAGCCCTGTTACCTTACCATGATTTCTCTTGTACCTCATCATCCCCCCTTTCAATGTACGCACCTGTGTGTGCATTTATCTGTGCATGCGTGTGGGTGTGTATGTGTACTCTATAGAATATTCTTGGGTGTGTATATATACTCTGTGGAATATTCTATCTCAGGCTTTTCTTTGGGAGGAGATCAGGTCTGCTTTAACGACTGGGTGGATGGGAATGAGAAAAGGAAATTTAAAATACTGGCCTTTATTAAAGCATAGGAGCAGGAAACAAATTTTTAAAAAATTTCCTTTTGAAAAATCAACCATAGCCTGTTAATGCAGTTACTGAGGGCCCTTTATAATTTGAATGTTACTAATTTGAGTGAATGTTATCCTCTGAATGAAGTAAGGCCCATAAATTATACCCCCAAAAGTCAAGACTACTTTTAGCGAAAGACACTAAATCATGGGCGGCCTGTTAAGTAACTGTGAAGTTTGCCCTCCCTTTCTCCACCCATGCTTATAAAAGGGCTCTTTTCCAACTAAAATACTTACTACATAGCACATTACTGTTTACATATATTACCTCATTTATGCTATGCAGACTCGCCGCTGGCCGTCCAAAATACCCTTCTGTGGCCCTGTGCTCCTTAACAGAATTCAGTATAATGCAGAACCGCCTTGGCCCCTTTCCCAGTTTGTGAAGTACCCAGGTTCCCTCACGTTAAGATTCACCTGAGCCTCCATCATAGATCTCCCAGGACAGCATCTGAATGATGTGCCAGGGTCCCACCAACATCCATAATGAGACTCTCAAGAAAATCCTGTGGGAGCCACTGCTCTGTGACTGTTTTTTTTTCTTACACATTTTATTTTATTTGTGTTTATTGATTTTTAGAGAGAGAGGAAGAGAAAGGGAGAGAGAGAGAAACATCGATGTGAGAGTGAGACATCAGTAGGCTGCCTCCTGCATGCCCCCGGTCGGGGATCAAGCCTGAAACCCGGGCATGTGCCCTGACTGGGAACGGAACTGGCAGTCTCTTGGGGTACGGGATGACCCCCAGCCACCTGAGCCACACTGGCCAGGGCTCTTACACCTTTCAGATTTTGGTGTGATGGACAGACAGGCTTCCCAGCTTTGACTTTGGCTTGCCTTCTCTCATGCAGTTCAGACAACTGCTGTTTTCTGACCCAGTGGTTCATGGGGTAGCCAATAGTGCTGATGAACAAGATTCTTGAGGCTTGCCTGCTTTTCTTCCCAGTGACGATGATGGTGGCAGTAGCATCGGCAGCCGCAGAAGACACCGTTTATGAAGTGGTTACTTAACAGGTGCCCCCCACAGGCACGGTTGGTCGGCGTCACCGCATTTACGCCCCTAGGAGCCTGTGGGTGACAGGCGGCATCAGCATCCCCATTTTACAAATGAGGAAGCTCTGAGGCGTGAGAAGGCACCGGAGCTTGGCCACAGTCCCCGAGGCAGTGAGGGCAACAGCTGGGAGATGAATGACTTCAGAGCCTGTTTTCTTCAGCTCAGCCACATTTCCCTTCCTTGACGTCAGTGGTTCTCAACCTTCTGGCCCTTTAAATACAGTTCCTCATGTTGTGACCCAGCCATAAAATTATTTTCGTTGCTACCTCATAACTGTAATGTTGCTACTGTTATGAATCGTAATGTAAATATCTGATATGCAGGAGGGTCTTAGGCGACCCCTGTGAAAGAGGGTCGTTCGACCGCCAAAGGGATCGAGACCCACAGGTTGAGAACCACTGCTCTTCGTCATCAGTCACATTGGAACAGCTCACGGACTCCCCGAAGCTGGGAGAGGAACAATAGGGTCGGAGTTCACTCAAGCCAGTTTGTCTGAGTCGATAGAAATAGAATCTTGGCTCCGTTTGTTGGCATTTCATTGCTCGAGAAATGCATAGACTTCTGATGTGAACTTGCCCTTTGGGACAGCGTGGAGGAAATTGGATCAAATCACCGCTCCCACCTGAAAGTATCACTTAAAAACACCCTGCAGAGGTTTTGGGCCTCTAGCTGTGTGGAGGCGAGGCCAGGTCTGGTTTTCTAGTAAAGTCAGAGTCAGAACTTTCCCACAGGTCTGGGTAGCGCTGTGGCACGGGTGAGCCACAGTATGGAGGAGGGGCGGCCAGCTGGCGGGGAACATCTGCACAGGAATGCCTTTGGAAATTAAACATCGTCCTGAAAACATTCTTTTGAAGGTAGGTTTCCAGGTGTGCTGTGCAGCATTCGAGGCTGTAATTGAAATAGAAAAGAATGCTTCCAAAGCAGTGAGTGATCTGTTTTTTTGGCGATTGTTGTGCTAATCCTGAAATCTGAGCATCAATTAATATGAAGACAGGATAGGATGCCTAAAAGCACCAGTTTTCATCATTGAGCCCGTCGTTCAAAACTAAACTGGGTGAGGCTTCATGTCCAAGGGTGAAAAATCTCACTTTCATCTATCAAATCCCACCACAATCGGCCAAGAACAGCCACCGGGGGCCCCGTGGCAGCTGCGAAGAGGAGACCCCACCACTCTGAAAGCTTGATGTGGAGGAGAGATTTGCTGAGGTTCATGTAAAATGAAGTGGTCGAGGCAGTGTGGTTTAAAGGACTCCATTAGAGCTCCAAAGGAGAGACTCCATTTTCAGTTAAAATCTGGGACTGGATGGGAATATTCCACACTGTGGACGCTGGCTGTGGGCAGAAGGCTTTGTCCAAGGACAAAGTGGTTCTCAACCTGTGGGTCACCAACCTGTGGGTTGTGACCCCTTTGGGGGTTGAACGACCCTTTCACAGGGGTCGCCTAAGACCATCGGAAAACACATATATCATTACATATTGTTTTTGTGATTAATCCCTATGCTTTAATTATGTTCAATTCATAACAATGAAAATACATCCTGCATATCAGATATTTACATTACGATTCATAACAGTAGCAACATTACAGTTATGAAGTAGCAACAAAAAGAATTTTAATGGTTGGGGGTCACCACAACATGAGGAACTGTATTAAAGGGTCGCAGCATTAGGAAGGTTGAGAACCACTGTTCTAGGAGTTGAGTCATCGGTTTCTCTGCAGCAGGTGCAAGGACTGTGCTTGCCTTGGCCGGCCTGTTCCGTGTGAGAGCACGAGGCACCAGGAGCCACGGGAAAGTCAGCCTTGAGATCTAAGGAAAGAGTCGGCGAGGTCCCCACCCTGCACCACCCCCTCTCCCTGACATGGGTGCATCAGCACCCGCATAGACAAACACAGCCATGGGTGTGGATACTGCCTCTGGGTACTCAGTGTCGATCACAATACATGTGTACATGTGGTTTCTTTTTAAGTCGTCCCAACGTCAAGAAAGTGACAGCTGAATGCTTGTGTATGGGCCGGGGAACCGCGGGGGCCGGGAGGCTGGGAGCCTCGTTTCCTGTGTGGTCTTGGGAAGGCCCTTGCGAGCAGGAACTGATGCTGTTTTGCCCTTTTATCTAGACGCACTACTTTGGCCTCTGGTTTCTCAGCAAGAGCCAGCAGGCACGATGGGTGGAGCTGGAGAAACCGCTGAAGAAACATCTGGACAAATTCGCTAATGAGCCTCTGCTTTTCTTCGGAGTCATGTTCTACGTGCCAAATGTGTCATGGCTTCAGCAGGAGGCCACGAGGTAGGTGCATTTTCCCCGCATTCCGTGTCAGGGCGTGGCTGAGCGGCGAGGCTTCTGATGAAGGACATGAGCTGGTGGTTGATCTAGGGTGTGTGCGTGTGTGTGTGTGTGTGTGTGTGTGTATATGAGTGCGTGTGTTTAGTGGGCAGTAGATGGGGATTCTTTTCCAGTTGCTTTTCAGCTTTAGAATATTTGTTTGAATTCATGTCGCTAACTCCGACTCAACTGTTCCCTACAATGCTCATAAGATAGCAGTGATCCTGAATCAGGTAGAAGTTTGTGTCTAGCAGCACGGCAGTATTCCTTGGAGGCTGTGGGGAAAATATGCTAGAATCGAATTAAAAAAATGAACCTCCTATTTACTGGGTAGCCCACTCCTTCCCTCAATATGTCCCCAAACAAAATGTACCTTCAGTCTTTGGATTTGAGGATTGGGAAGGTAACGGGAGATGGGAGTAGAGTTGAGGAAAATGTTGAGGGGGCAAGAGTTTGGATTGTCTGAGGGTGAATGAGGGGAGACCCACCCGGGGATTGGTCCCTTCCTCCTGCTCAGTGGCTGCTTAACCTTGGAGAGAATCACCTGCCGTCTTTGAAGTGATATTTCCCCTCATTTGCCAAGAGAGGGATTTGGATAAGTTCCTCAAGTTCGGATAGTCTGCGATTCTATGAAGGATGCAAATGCATTTCTGTTGGTGGTGGTATAGTTCACTTATTGGTAAGAGTTTTCCATTAAAATGTCCTTGTCGGGGGGTTAGCTCGTCAAATGGTTATTTGCAGTAATAAAAGGCATTGCTTGAACTCTCTGATTTTTGCCTTTTCCCCGGATCCTGGCATTCCGAGTGCGTGGCAGCAGTGCCAGTGACATGCCGAGACAAAGGAACAAGCGGTATTTGACTTGATGAGTGCATGTGTGGCTTCTTAGATTTGAACTTTCTGAAATAGGTTGTACTTGACATTTTTATATATACATTTTAAGGTAATGGCTTCTATCTTTTTTTTTTTTTTTTTAATAAAAACTGTTGTTAAGTAGGTGGTTTTTCTGTAAACAGAGGGCATGAGATAGCTCACAGTCTGACCCAGAAAACCTGTGTTCAGTCTTTCAGGTGCCGTTCTTTTGAAGCACTCGGTTGTATACTGCCATTCATTGTTTTCAAGTTATTTCACTTATCTAAGCCTTTTCTGTTTTTTAAAAAAATATATTTTTATTCATTTCAGAGAGGAAGAGAGAGATAGAAACATCAATTGTAAGAATCATTGATCAGCTGCTTCATGCACGCCCCCTACTGGGGATCGAGCCCACAACCTGGGCATGTGCCCTTGATCAGAATCGAACCTGGGACTCTTCAGTCAACAGGCCGACTCTCTATCCACTGAGCCAAACCGGCTAGGGCTAAACCCTTTCTGTACAAGATGATTTACACCGCAAATGTGGACGGTACCTGCTGGCTTATGAATCCTTGCTGAGTACTTACACAGTTAGGAACATAGCATTGGGTTAATAAATACTTGCCGATCCATGGCTCTCGGACCATTAACTGCAAGGCAATGAGTAACAAGACTGAAACACGGGCTATAAATTAATGCCTATTGAAAAAAGGCATCCATGAGAAAAAAAAAGAAGTGCTGCTACTTTAGACAGACTTATTCTATAAGGTCTGTTGTTGCGGAAGAGCAGTTGAAATGGTGAGGGACTCGGGCATTGTGCTTTATGAAGGTAAAGAAATCAGTTTGTTTGGAAAAATCGAGACTTGTGAGGGTGTGGTGGTTGCTCTGGGATATATGAAGACTTCTGGGGAAGGAATTCTGTGTCTGCTCTGGGACACAAAATTAGGGCTGATAGTGAGTGAAGTTCAAGGAATTGAAAGACTTTGGTTACTTGGCTCAACATAAGAACATGGTTTCTAACAGTTAAGTCCATAAAAACGTGGGACAAGCAGACAAATAGAAGGGCAAGGCCCCTGGTGTCTGGAATTGCTGGCACAGAGCAGATAGTGATGTGGTGTCCCTGGAGGAGACTGTCATATGGGGTAGGATGTTGGAATAGACCAGTTGCTTAAACAGACCAGGACCTGCTATATCCTAATTACCCGGAGTGTTTATTGTAAATATGGATTCTAGGGCTGTACCAGAAGTCTGCATTGGAATGTCTAAGGCTGGGGATCAGGAGGATGTATTGTTTAAAATAATATTCCTCAGGTGGTTCTGATGTTCGTTCATACTTGGGAATCGATACATCAATTAACCTCTAAAGGTCTTTATAGTTTTAGATTTTCCAGGTAAGTAAAATTAACGCTGCATTATTTGGCTGTCAATATTTGCATTCCTAAGCTGAAAACAAAGCAAAAAGTGTTTAGATCTCAAATTTGAGGTAAAGAGTAAGAGTTGTTGGTGGTGCTGGTTATTGAGGCTGGGGACGAGGGGCACGTTTCTCCTTTTCCTTTAGAATTCCTCTTTGCTCAGTTAGCTTGGTCTGTTTAAGATGAAATTCGCTAAGGAGGGACAGTGTTTTCCAACACCAGATTCTGGAGCCAACTTTATTACTGTCATTTGCTCAGAAAAACTAACAAAGAAAATAATGCAACACTTTGAGGACACTTTTAGGCTCAAACATTAGAACTGAACTGTGTAGATTTCTGATATAACCTTTTATGGTGGAGGATGCTTAAAGTTAGGAGCTGGGTTAGCATGAGGAGGTGTGTGTGTGTGTGTGTGTGTGTGTGTGAGAGAGAGAGAGAGAGAGAGAGAGAGAGAGAGAGAGAGAGAATATGAATGAATATTTTAGGAATTTGTGTTGCCCCCAGGTGCCTTAGAACTGGAATGCTTCAAGGGGTGTCAGAACAAATCAAAGACTTAACCTGGGGAGATGGAGAAATAAGAGAGAAAGATTGTAAGTACAGAAAGGAAAGATTTATAGAGGGAGAAAGGAACGCAGAAGGGACTAACATACACGTGGGAAGGCTGAGGGCCGCCGACAGTGACTCAGGTGTGATTCAGTGAGACCTTCCGTGGGAGGAAGGCACATAGACTAGAGTATAAAGAAGACATGGTTTGGACAGAATCGCATCTTTAAATGCTCAGGGTTTCTGGGTTTGGTGTTAGAGGCCAATAGATGAGCTGAATTCAAGGTGAAGAATGTTACTCAGAGTCATGAGGAGCCTTTGTGGGGTGGGGGTAGGGCGGAAATCTGAGCAGTTTCGGGAGGTTTTAGAAGCATCTGGGGTCCCTTCTGAATGTTGAAGCTCCTGAGGCAGAGCAGCCTGGAGGAGCAGCGGTGGGGCGGGGTTCCCCAGGAATCCTCACGGGAGGAGGAGGGAGGTGACTAACTCTGCAGCCATCCGCTGTTACCCAGTTTCCAGGCGGCTCAGGTGGGAGATGGGCTTTGGCATCTGTGAGCACCTGGGAGTGGCCGTGTCTGCCACCAAACAGTTCGTCTTTGTGATGCCCACAGAGAAAGATATTTGCATAGATTAGAAATAGAAATCTGTCTTTCACTGTGGGCAAACCCGTTGGAGGAGGCAACCCTTCAACCATCTGTGCTTAAAAAATAAGCCTTTGTCTGGAGCCGACCAAACTTGTTTTCACCCAACACATGTTTGCAGTGGTCTGGCTCCATCTCTTTGAGAGGGAAGCAGGTTCTATAGAATTCGTCAGGACCAGCCTTTCTCCTCTCTGAAGAGAGTTTATTAGTAGAAGTAAACTGTTTGTTAGTTTGATGTGTGTTGACCCATGCATATTAAGACACATAGGGGTGAAAGGAAGTTATAATTAAAAGGCATGTGTTTCATTTCTTATCCCCAGATAATCCCACCCTTGAAAGCTTGCAGGTTAATAGACTATACAGCCCTGACCTGTGTGGTTCAGTGGTTGGAACGTCGGCCCGAGCACCTAAGGCTCATGGGTTTGATTCCTGGTCAAGGGCACATACCTGGGTTGCAGGCTCGATCCCTGGTCCTGGTTGGGATACGTGCAGACACACAACCAATTGATGTATCTCTCACATCTCTCTCTCTCTCTCTCTCTCTCTCTCTCTTCCTCTCTCCCTCTCTCCCTCTCTCCCTCTCTCTCTCTCTCCCCATTCCTCCCTCCCCCCTTCCTCCTTCCCTTCCATTCTCTAAAAATCAATGGGAAAAATATCCTCAGGTGAGGATTAAAAACAACAAAAAAATGGACTATACAAAACAACACAACAAAAATTTGCAAATGTTGTTGGCTGCAAACTGTTTAAGAAAGCAATGGACTTCATTGAAATGATCAAGTGCAGATATTTTTTTAAATTAAAAAAATTAAGAAGCTCTGTTTTTTGACATTAATTTTGACATTCTGTGTCTCATCTCCTGGATATAACCTTTGAAGAGCAAATCTCTTCATAAGTGAGGGAAATCGGCCAAGATACTATGATTGAGTTGGGGGAGAAATGAACCACTCAGGCCCTAGTTTTAGGTGATAATTGAAGGAGAAGACAAAAGGAGAATATTAAAAGGAGAATACACATAGGAGTACACATACAAGGAAAAAGAAATCTCTTGATATTCTCACAGAAGTGCGAAGAAACTGGTGAAAAGGACACCCTCATAGACAGATGGAGGGTGAGTCACGAAGCCATAGGAATCAAGGAGATTAAGAAGAAAGTTTGTTAACCCCACTCCAAACTGTAAGACACATTGCCTTGGGGCTGTAAAAACGTTCGTTTTCCCTAAACCTTTGGTTAAAATGACTCAAGGGATGGGGCCGTCATAGGTTTATTTATTTTATTTTTATTTTTCTCTCCATTTCGCTTAGCTTCTCATATTCTTTTTGCCAGCTTTTCTGTTCAGCACAGGGACTCTTACTCGCAGTTCATCTTCCCCTGACTCAAAGGAAAGATTTTTGTAATGTGTTTTAATCATTTGCATAGCAACAGGCTCATTATAAACACATGGTTTTCAGCTTTTTCTGGACACAGAAGGAAAAAAGATGGCTTGTGAGAGGTGGAGAAATTCTTAGTCAAACAGAAGGATACTTAATAATAGCAAAGGGAAGCCAGGGAACTCCTGGCCAAGATCACTGCTTTGAGTTTAGCCCTGGGCTTTTTCCAAGTCTTTCTCCAGTTGAGGAAGTCCCTCTTGAGGTTTTTTTTTTTCCCCCAATATGAAAGAGAACACTTCTCAACGAAAAAGTAATTTTTGAAGAGGGAATCTAGGCTTCAGAACTTTAAGCTGCTGACCCCATGCGTGCGTGGTTTGAAGAAAACATCTAATCCTGGGGCATTTTTCTTGTACCAGAACATGTTTGTCTTTGCATTGCTCACCGTGGAATGGTATGTTTGCCTAGTGCAAAGGAGCTTTTCATGGTCCCAGTGAGGGCAGATAACCTTTCCTTTTTCCAGGATGGGCTTGCAGCCTGGAGTTCAGCGGGGGCTGCCTGCCCTCCTTGTGGGGAGCTCTGTATAGAAGCAAAGCAGCAGAACCGTGGCTGTACCCTTTGCAGCCACTCCACTCGCCAAGGACAGTCCCAGCACCCTCTCGTGCATCTGGCCGAAAGTCCTGGTCTACAGGACCTGTCCCAGGCTCCCTCCAGCTAGTGCAGTGGTTCTCAACCTGTGGGTCACGACCCCTTTTGCAGTCGAACGACCCTTTCACAGGGGTCGCCTAAGACCATCCTGCATATCAGATATTTACATTACGATTCATAACAGTAGCAACATTACAGTTATTAAGTAGCAACGAAAATAATTTTATGGCTGGGTCACAACATGAGGGATTGTATTTAAAGGGCCAGAAGGTTGAGAACCACTGATCTAGTGGGTGCTGCCCCCGTGTTTTCTGTGCATCTCCCACAGTCTCTAAAGGGACGCTCTGTGCTAGGTCAGGCTGCCTCCCACTCATTCCTGGGAAGATTTAAAAAAAATGCTTGATCTCTGTATGGGATTGTATGGGGACATTCTTCAGTGTTAAATGTCGTTCCTGTCTGGGAAGAACTCACTGGAAAGGTGTCTTTCCACATTGAAAACTGCACCATTAAGAGGGTGTGTGCATCTTTTTGTGATGGTGAATGGCAAAGGAGTTAGGTTCTTACATTTTTAGATTATGATGGGGGCCCCTTTTCTTCCAATTACATTTTTAGGTCAAATATATATATATATACAATATACAATATATATATATACAAATATATATATATATTTTAATCCTCACTCAAGGATATGCTTTATTGATTTCTAGAGAGAGAGGAAGGGGTGGGGGGAGGAGAGAGAAACATCCATCTCTTGCCTCCTGTATGCGCCCTGACCTGGGATCCAACCCGTAACCTTTTGGTGCGTGGGACAATGCTCCAACCAACTGAACCACCCAGCCAGGGCCCACTGGCGTACTGATGGTCAAGCCAGACCAGGTGCAGCCTAGCATCCTCATAAAGGCCAAAGGGTGTTTTGAATATGTACATATTTTTAATAATAGGTTTTAGGATGTCGTCCAAAGCCCACACAACGGCTTTCTTCACCTTTCCTTTCTTTCGAACACCGGTGCTGTCCCCACTTCAGCTCTCGCCTCTGCCTTGAATGCCGTCGGAAATAAGTCAGCGTCCAACCAGCGTTTACTGTCCCCTTTTAGAAGCTCTAATTATGATAATGTCCCCATTTCCTTTTACAACACCATTTATTCTGTTCCTCCGGTTCTTTGAGTTCTGTTATTATTTTGAAATGCCATCTTCATGGCTATTTAAAGTGTCCCCGTGGGCTGGGAACTAGGGACTCCCTTCCAGCCCCCGTCCCAGGCGGCCGGAGTTCCCGGGGAGGATAGAATCTGCTGGGAATCGCGGATCCTCCTCCTGAGCAGCTCCATCTGGTGAATGGGAGCTTGTTCTCTCTCTGTTGGTGACTGAAGATGCGGTTGTTCCTGCCACATAGTGGAGATATTTTAAGACGCTGTTGATACGAGGACTTAATCTCCAACATGATTCTTCGTGGTTCGTGCAATGTATCATGAGATGACAGAGGAAAATGGCTGCCCGTGAGCCGCAGAGCAATCTTGGAGGCAAGAAGAATGGCTTGCCCACAAGGAGGTTAGTCAGTGGAAATGGTAGCCGCCATCCACATGGCTTTTGATTTCAACCTCTATTAAGCAAGGTGGGCGCTTCGCTAGTCAGCAGGAGGGGAAGAATGAGCAGTCCTCAGCGCTCTCCCTGCTCCCCCCAAGGGCTGGCTCTCCAGGCAGCTTTGATTTCGTGTCTGAGTGTTTGATGTATTGGAGACTCATTTGAGTTTGTCCTTAAAGGTTTCTGAAACCCAGGGAGCCCGGCAAGCGTCTTCCAGGACCTGGGCCAGCTCTGTGGGCCGAGACCCTTGCAGTTGGTTCCACGGAGTGCCCAGCACCCGGCTGAATGGTCTGCTGTGGCCCCTCTTGGAAATTCTTAATAATTTTTGCACAACAGACCCTACATTTTCATTTTTCCCTGGACTCTCCAAGGATCTCTGCTTGTGTTGTTGTTGCCTTGTGAGTTGCTCTCAGCTGGGTGGATCTGATGGGTGCGATCAAAGAGACTGAATACGAAAAGCCTGCAGGGGAACAAAAGGAAAATTTCCCCTACCTATGCAAATGTGGAAGTAGATACGTGGCCCTGGTAACCATTTCCGTTCCTGGACCTGACTCACTGGAACATCCTACGGAGTCTGGGGAGCTGTTACAAAATCAATGTAACTTCCTGTAGGGAAGCCGATTGACTCGCTTTTCTCAATCCTCCACTAGGACTTCCCCACGTCTTACTGCGAAGAAGAGGGCCGCGCAGAGTGTATACCTGTCTTAATTAAGCCTGAGTGCCAGGCCTGCTTCCTGGTGCAGGTCTTCCAAATGCATGGAGCTGCTGCTTTTCTCCCTCCTGCCCCCCCCCCCCCCCCCCCCCCGGAAAAAGCTACAGTTTACAAAATATGCAGGGAGGTAGGGAGTTGTGTAGGCAACCCACTGCACTAGAGCAGTGAGGTCTAGACCAATAAAATGAAGTTAACCTTTAAACCTAACCTGGGTATTGCTTTGGTATTCGTTCCCTTTTAGGGGAGAGAAAACAAAGAGTAAAATAAATCAGTATCCTGTAGTACTACAGGTTGACATTATTCTTCAGGTGCCCTGTCAATGAAGGGAAAAATCAGAATTTCACAAGGGAATCATGCATCAGGGGCATCGTTTATGTTTCAGAGGGCGCTTTCACGGAATGTTTGGGTTTTCCATGCATCTGACACTTGATTTTCACCCTTTATAAAGCAAAATATACTTCTGTTTTAATAAGTAAAGCAACGTTTTTTAAAAAAAAATTAGGTTAAGTAGTACTTCCGAAAACACCTTTGCCTTTAAAGTGTTAAAATGATCTCATTTCTAACCAGATGGTTAGTGTGTGTTTACTAGTATTTGATGATCTATTCTGAACTGCTCAAAAGCAGACAAAAATCTTGCGTTGCTGTTGAGCCATTCTGAAAATAACAATTTCTTAAGCCAGGGTATTAATTGTATCCGTGTGTATTCCTTGATTTACAAAGATACATTCATTCATTTGTTCATTCACTCATTCATTAATTCCAAATGATTCAACATTCGACCCATGGAATGATAAAGGTTTGTAGTAGAGCATGGATTAAAAATGTAGATTATTCTATGTATGCAAAAGCTGAGTAGAACGTGATGATCCCACACAGCCGTGTTTACCTTCAGCCGAGGGATGGGGAGAGGGGAAAAACAAACAGGAGCTGTGGGAAGAGGTGTTTTGTCATGTCAAGGCACGCCAGCTGTGCTTTCTGATTTTTTAAAAGACATCCACTTCCTTATAAGGGATTCTTAGAATTTGGAGGGGTATCATTATAATGGGTGGGATTGGCGTGTTAATTTCAATAATGGATTAAAAAAACCCCACCACACCTTGCGGGGAGAGGAGGCACAGGGAGTAGATGTAGAATTCTTTGCTCCACGTTGTTCCTGGAATCTCAGTGCTGGGACCTTGAATTGGAGTGAAGTGGGTGGGGATGGAGGAGGAAATGGACAGACGTGCTGCATATTCCCACATTAAATTGGTGCACAGTGCTTGAGTGGCAGCAGGAGTTGGAATGCACTGAATCCTTTTTCTGTGCGTTCTGGTGTGGCTGTTGTCTGACCAATATGAGACCTAACGCTCCCCAGCCTGAGGATATTATGATTCTCTGTGGTTCTGTGGAAGAACTACATTCCATCACTGGGCGCAGTGTAGTAATAGTAATGATGGTAGCGGCTGGCATTTCTGTGTAGCTGCTGCACTACGTGTCCTCAGTGATGTTCAGTGCTCACTGGCACCCTAGGGAAACGGGGTGGGCACTATTGTTATTCTCTTAACTCTTAAAAAAGGATTGTTTTTGCCCAACTGGTGTGGCTTAGTGGTTGAGTATAGGCCCATGAAACGGGAGGTCGTGGTTCAATTCTAGGTCAGGGCACATGCCCGGGTTTTGGGCTCAATCCCTAGAAGGGGGTGTACAGGAGGCAGCCAGTCAATGATTCTCTCTCACCATTGATGTTTGTATCTCTCTCCCTTTCCTTTTCTCTCTGAAGTCAATAAAAATAGTTTTAAAAAAGGATTGTTTAAAAAAAAAGTTACTCACACGTAGAGGTTTCATCTATTAAATAAATGGAATCTTTTATATTACGTTGCCAGAGAAAAACATGCCCTTGTGCCCCCTCTATCAAGTTTAGATTCTGTTGAAGTGCAGAGAATTTCAGAGGACTGGAGTACCTGTAAATCAGAGATTGTAAACTGGTCCCATGAGGGCTGATTCTGGTCTGTAGGTGGTTTTGTTTCACCTGGATCATTTTCAAAGACTTGAATTTGGATGCTTCATAGAGAGGCATATACTGACTAGTTTTCCCCACGTCCCCAAGGCCCTACAGTGATGCAGTCAGCAGCATTTACTCCTTCCTGAGACGGCATGGCCCTGCAGGCATGTAGGTGATAACCTCTGACACCTGCACACATAATTCAAAGTGCTTCTCAGCTCTGCATCAACCCATCCCTCGCTGGCTTAATTAGATTGATGCCCTCAGAGTCCAGCTGGCTTCACACAGCCGCCCACAAAGACTGTAGATGGTACAACTGGAGGTATCATTTCCCTTAGTCCGTTTGAAAACTTTGCTTCTATGTGAAATCACTCCAGAGTGCCCAATGACACATCCCTGTACTTTATGTGGCAGAGATGTGGCTCAGGGTTTTCAGATTTCCTCTTGATTTATGTCAATATCTGCATCATCTCTGATTACCTTTGAAAAGCTCCATCCACCAGAGAGGTACCATATGTCCTGTAGGGAAAAAAAACACACAAAACAACAACCCAAAAAACAAACAAACAAAAAATCACAATCTTCAGTAACATAGCCTATTTGAGAAAGTACAGTTTGCTGTCTATCAAGACAGATTAAGTTTTACTTTCAGTTTTTCTATATCGATGTGGAACACCACAGATTACAAAGGCCAGTTGCTTTTTAAAAAAATATATATTTTTATTGATTTCAGAGAGGAGGGAAGAGGGAGCAAGAGATAGAAACATCCATGATGAGAGAGAATCATGGATCGGCTGCCTCCTACAAGTCCCCCACTGGGGACTGAGCCCACAGCCCAGGCATATGCCCCTTGACCGGAACCGAACCTGGGACCTTTCAGTTCGTAGGCTGACACTCTATCCATTGAGCTGAACCACCCAGGGCTAGTTGCTTTATTTTATAGATGAAGAGACGGAGAACCAGGGAGATAAAGGGACCTTGAATGGGACTAGAATGATTGGTTTTAAGTGAACCAAGCCTGTGACGTGGGAAAACCCATAGATACGATTTATTGAAACTTCCCCAAAGCCTGTGCCCACCCTCCCCACCCTTCCCCTGCAACACCAAAGAGACAGGCTGTGGAATTGGAAGAGATGAGTTTTGTCAAAGGGAAGGAAGTAGTTTAGACAGAAGGAACAAAGGGTAGGGGGAAACAGGCGCTTCTTTGAACAGTCTTTAAATAGCGAGCATTATGTGGAGATTGGAACGAAGATGGGTTTTCTCTAACGTTTTTATCAGTGATCTGCAGCCCTGGGCACAGAGTGAACTGCCAAGCTTTCAGATGACACTAAGCCCTTTAGGAGGGTGGGAAACGGAGACATTGGAAATACACAGTAGGAAGGTGTCAGCAAGTGTCAAGTTACCAGGTGTGACTATGGAATAATAATGGTGTAGTTCGTGAGAGTAGAGGAGGAGGAGTCATAGAGGGGACGTGCTGCAGCAGGTTCTAGCCACACTCTCTCTCAAGGTCAGCCTGTCACTCTTGTGCCTGCAGCTGGGGGAGAGTGAGTAGAGGTTTCGCCAGCATCAACGTGTGGCAACGCTTTTCAGAGCCCAGTCCAGCAAATTTCACGTCAAGTTTAGCTAAAAGGCAAGTCAGACACTTCGTGCTTTAATAGAAAATCATGGAGATGATACAGTGTTGGAAACAGATGTCTTTTGGCCAGGACATATGTTTGGAAGAAGGTAGAAGACGTTTACGATGCTAACTAAAGAGAGAAACCCATAGGTGTCTGAGGGAAACTCGGAAAGGTCAGTCATTTGGATCCTTGAAATCAATGACCAACTGTGAAAAGATGGGTACCAATGGATGGAAACATTTGAATTCGAGTTATGTAGTATCTGCCGGACTGTGTTGTCTATTGTGAATGATCGATGGAGTCAGCAAAGAACTGGTGTTCAGCCTAATTGTCAAGGAAAATAATAGCTAGGAATAAAATGTAGTTCAAAACCAAGACTCTGCTATGGTAGGAGCACAGCCCTGAAGTGAGAAGACCTGTGTCTTAGTATTTGTTTCTTGGTCAGGCTCTGTAGACTCCCCAAACTCATCATTTGTGTGATAGTCCATCAGGAGAAAATACCAGCATGGCTACTAATGAGGATTAATTCGGAAAGCACCTATCATTGTAGGTGATCAAATAGTGTTTGTCTTTTAAATACGAAAGACCTATCAGAAGGTATTGGGGAAATTGCTGCATCCCTTAGGAAGCTGTGCAGGTAGGTGGGAGTCACCTGGTAGAAGAATCACTCCTGGTTGTCACTAACTGAAAACGTCCCCTGGAAGAGCATTCTGGGAAATAGTTTGGTCTAGCTAAGTGGAGACATTACAGTGCCACCAAGGGGCTTAGTGCATCATTGGTGGTTAGCAGAGCCCAAATCACTGTAAACCCTATTTCAGGAGGAACTCTGTTGAGTACAGATTTGGTGTTTGCCTTCCTCAGAAATCAAAATCACCCTCAAAAGACAAAGGACTTGATGATGTTGAAGATGACTTCAGATTTGTCCCTTACTCTCTCAGGCACTTCCCAAAGATGGAATTGCAAAACTAACTTAAGCCAAAAAAATTTAGTTGCCAAAATTATGGTAATCATAACCATGTATTCCCTAAGGAGGTGCCTTACTCTCATCCCAGTCCCATACAAGGGGGCTGATCCAGACCCGAGGACCCAGGCCGGTCTGCTTACTGCTGAGGTTATCAGATGAGAGCGAGGAAACTGGATAAGGCAGGCCTGGCCACCAGCTTCGCAGATGGTCAGAGCAGCTGTTCAGGGTCTGGAGGCCAGGTGAGCTGCAGCAGGAGCGGCCAGGCTGACCTGATGCTAATCTTGCAGAACTTGTAACTTGAAGAGGATGTCTTCTGAGGAAGGCAAACAGATTCCAGGGAAAGATTATCTAAGGAGATGATGGGCTCTTGGTAAGCGAGGATTGTGAAAGAAAGAACGACTGAGACGCTGGGGGCCCTTTGATTCTTTAGGTGTGGTCTTTACTCTGCCTGT
Organism: Myotis yumanensis; assembly: GCF_028538775.1. NCBI lineage: Eukaryota > Metazoa > Chordata > Mammalia > Chiroptera > Vespertilionidae > Myotis > Myotis yumanensis. Next base: position 27,602,696 of record NW_027223768.1, read on the forward strand.
ATCAGAATTGCCCGCGGCATCCTTTAAAAATGCAGTTTCTGGTACTGACTTCCAGAATCAAATCTGGCTTTAATCAGTCCTACAGGTGATTTGTACGCTTACGTTTGGTTCAGTGGAATGCAACTGTATCCTGATGTTCCTTCAGCTGCAGCTGGTGTTTGATGTTAGGAAATAGATGTTAGAGACTCTCAGGGTGGATTTCGAGGAACTGGGAAGGAATTAAAGAATTGCAAAGTAAGTAAAATAGATATTCAGTGGGAGTAGTGGTGATGGGATGAACTAAATGGACTAACCCAAGGTTCTGCAAAGATATTGGTTGGGTTGTGTTTCCTCTATTTCAGAATCTAACATTTAAGCCTTTCAGTGAAACTTTAATAATGCATAACAGGTTATGCATAATATAATGTATGTTTACATGCATATATAAACATAAGGGCATATGTTTATTGTATAAGAATTTAGCATCATGTGCATCTTTTTAAAAAAAGTCATAACAGCTGTTTTAGGACCCTAAAATCTTAAACGAGACCTCGTTAGTCCCCCAGGCTTTGAAATTTTAGATTTAATTTTAATTTTATAACATGAGAATTTTTCAAAACTGAGAATTACTGGATTTCAGTAATTCTCTTTCCATTCTCTGATTTGTCAATTTCTACTGCATTTAGGTAAAGGTAAAATGAAACAAAGGTAAATTGAGAAAAATAAAATTTTAGCCAAGTAAAATTCTAAAATTGTGAAAACATTAAGATTTCTTTTTATGATCAGTTTTTTAAAAAATAAAAACATTATTTTTATACTGTTTAATAGAATCCTTGATTCCAACTACTAACCAGAAGCACAATATATTTGCAAAAAATTGAAAGATAGAAAGGTTCATTTCTGGATAGCAGGTATCTTTTTTTTTATTTTTTTTAATTAAATCTTTATTGTTCAGATTATTACATTTGTTCCTCTTTTTTCCCCCCATAACTCCCCTCCTTCCAGCTCCCACCCCACCCTCCACCCTCACTCCCCACCCACTGTGTTCATCCATAGGTGCATGATTTTTGTCCAGTCACTTCCCGCATCTCCCACACCCCTTTTCCCCCCAAGAATAGTCAGTCTATTCCCTTTCTATGTCCCTGATTCTATTATAATCACCAGTTCATTCTGTACATCAGGTTATTTATTCACTTGATTCTTAGATTCATTTGTTGATAGATGCATGTTTGTTGTTCATAATTTGTATCTTTACCTTTTTCTTCTTCTTCCTCTTCTTAAAGGATACCTTTCAGCATTTCATATAATACTGGTTTGGCGGTGATGAACTCCTTTAGCTTTTCCTTATCTGTGAAGCTCTTTATCTGACCTTCAATTCTGAATGATAGCTTTGCTGGATAAAGTAATCTTGGTTGTAGGTTCTTGGTATTCAGCACTTTGAAAATTTCTTGCCATTCCCGTCTGGCCTGCAAAGTTTCTGTTGAGAAATCAGCTGACAGTCGTATGGGTATTCCCTTGTAGGTAATTGAGCCTCTTTCTCTTGCTGCTTTTAAGATTTTCTCTTTTTCTTTTGCTCTTGGCATTTTAATGATGATGTGTCTTGGTGTGGTCCTCTTTGGATTCCTTTTGTTTGGGGTTCTCTGCGCTTCTTGGACCTGTAAGTCCATTTCTTTCTCCAGGTGGGGGAAGTTTTCTGCCATTATTTCTTGAAATAGGTTTTCAATATCTTGCTGTCTCTCATCTTCTGGCACTCCAATAATTCTGATATTAGACCGCTTAAAGCTGTCCCAGAGGCTCCTTACACTATCTTCACACTTTCGGATTCTTTTTTCATTTTGCTTTTCCAATTGGGTGTTTTTTGTCGAATCTTTGGTTTGATTATTGTACTCCTCTGGTCTGCTATTGGGTATAATATTCTTTATTTCAGTCCGTGTATGCTTGCTTTCTAATTTCTTTATCGTAGCATCGAGGGTCTCATTAGTTTTCGTGAGGCTCTGCACAAATTTATGGCAAGCCCTCAAAATTGCGATTCTTAGCTCCATATCCTCCATTTCTGTCATGTTTTTTTGTCTCCGCATCTTTTATGCTTTCTTGGTGCACCCCCTTGTGGTCTCTGTGCGCAGTCTTGTTCTAGCCAAGCCTTAATTGTTGTAGTTAACACTAGAGGGATTTGACCACCAGGCCGACTGGCTATAGGAATCAGCTGTATGGAAAACGTCTGCCTTCTGGGGAGGCGCTAATCCAGCCTTTGCCTGAGGCGATTGGCAAATGGCTGTGCGCAGGGCCTGGGCGGGGCGGGATCAACAGGGCGGGCGGAGGGAGCAGTTATGGCCACGCTCAGTCCCGTTCCCAGAGGCTCTGCTTCTCAGAACCCCGGCAGCCGCTGCAAACCTCGGAGAGAAAGCTGCCCTCAGGTTCCAACTGATGCCGGATAATCCCGCTTCTCCCGTTTGAGTCTGGGTCCCTAGAGACTCGCCCGGATCTGGAGCCCAGAATCTGAGACTCACTCCCGACAGAAAACGACAACCGCGCCCTCAGCCACCAGCCCGCTTTGCGCGCGCACCTCGGTACCTTTGTATTTTCCACACTGCGCCGCCTCTGAGCCTCGATTTGCTGTTCTCTTTCCTTCTAGTTGTAGAGTCTCTCTTCAGCCAGCCTTCCTGTGGTTCTGGGTGATGTCCGTTCAGTCTTTTAGTTGTATTTTTGAAATGGTTGTTTGCGGCAGCGGTCTCCGGTGTTTACCTACGCCACCATCTTGGTCTCCTCCTGGATAGCAGGTATCTTAATTTTCCAAACAAACTTCTATGACTACCTTCTTACTATAGATTGAGAGATTTTTGTGTTTGAGATGCATGCGCACACACATGCCCATAATTTAATGTGCTCCCTCTTGTTATGAGTATGAAAGCATTATCCTGAGAGCTAATACTCTGATAATTTTTCACAAAAAAATATTCCACTCTTATTTTTAAAAATCTGGCTTGGAAGTAGTTTATCCACAGGAAGTTGGAAAATACCAGATATAGGAAGGCTGTATTCTTTACACCTGGTTGATTGTTAAAAGGGCATCTGAAATTATTTAACTGTTATACCCTAAAGTAGGCATTTTTCCTTTCTGATTTAACATGATTATTTTCTAGTTGGTAACATTGTATAATTATAACTACAGTACAATTAGAAATCCATTTAGAGCTTTGATGATCTGTAGGAGAATGAGAGAATTGAATGAGGGAGTCATCCTGTGATACTTGCATTTTACCTAGAAACACACACATACACACACACACACACACACACACACACGAAACATTTTACCCTTGACCCAATGTGTAAGTAATTGGGTTAGAGAGCATTAAAATAAGTGAGAGAATCAATCTAGCTTTTGGTCGTGGAAAATTAAATATATATGTGTATTTAATTGTCTAGAGCAGTGATGGCGAACCTTTTGAGCTCAGCTTGTCAGCATTTTGAAAATCCTTAACTTAACTCTGGTGCTGTGTCACATATAGAAATTTTTTGATATTTGCAACCATAGTAAAACAAAGATTTATATTTTTGATATTTATTTTATATATTTAAATGCCATTTAACAAAAATCAACCAAAAAAACGAGTTCACGTGTCACCTTTGACACATGTCATAGGTTCGCCATCACTGGTCTAGAATTATGTTTCCTAATCTTGTGAAGATTAGCTAACCATAGGCTCATTTGAGCATTGGGAAGATTCTCCTCTTGGGTTTTTATTTAAGAAACACAGAACTTTGTAATGATAAAGGGCATCACAATTCATGAACTCCAATGTCTCCTAAAAGAAACCAGTTTGATCAGAGCTTGAGCTGCGTCTTTGCAGACCACCACGTGTCTGCGTCTGGCGTGTGTCCCATACTCACATCCTCCACTTAACACACTCCAGCCACCACTTCACCCCTCCCCCTTCACTGCTGCATAATATTCCGCCACAGGAATTTCCTAGTTTCCCCATTCTATTGTTGAAGGTCATTGGATTGTTTCCATTTTGGAACTGTTAGGAACTGTGCTGCTGTTTCCATTTCTAGTACATTATTAAGGACATTCTAGTATATATCCTGTGGACATTCTTGCACATGGCTTTGACGAGTGTACTCAGTTCTGCTGAGTATGCTTTACCCAACAGTGCTCCAAAAATTTTATTACTCCCAGAAAAATAAAAAGCAGATTTTAAGGCTGAAACACCTTAGGTACTTGATCTTGGTTTCGTTGCTCCGTATATTGAATTCATTATTCACGTTTGAGGCCCTGAGGAGACGTCCGTAAACACAAAAGCAAGCACTTACTCAGTTGGGATTATTGATCTTTCTTAATATTAATAATATTGATGATTACTAACATTTATTGAGTATCTTATGGCAGGGCTTAATTCTAAGCTCTTTCTCTGTGTTAGGCTATTTAGTCCTTACAACAACTCTTAGAAAAACTCATTATTTCCCTGATTTTACAGAATAGGAAACAGACACAGAGTCATTGAGTAACTTGCCCAAGATCACCCTATGAGTGACAGAGCTGTGATAGAAACTTACACAGTGTGGCTGCAGCATCCACACACATTGAACACTCTGCAGCACTACTTGCCATTCAAATCCATTCCAGCCGACTCCGCCCCTGCTTTCTGCTCTCTTACCTCCGGCCTGAAACACAGTGGCTTGGTGGAGAGCACAGGCTTTGGGTCAGACAGACTTGGATTTGAATTCTAGCTCCACCACTTGCTCTCTGCGTGCCCTTGGATGAGTTATTTAGCCTCCCTAAGACTCAGTTTCTTCATGAACAGAAAGATCTTCTGAGGATTAAACTGGTTAGTAAATGGAAAGGCATGCTTTACAGTGCCTGGCACTATTATTATCTGGCCTCATGACTTGTATCTCTACTATCCATCTGTTTATTAGGGTGTACGTACCAACTCTCAGCGTCTTTCTTAAGGGTTGTTGCTTCATCATTGTCCTTTTATCAAAAATGTTTAATGGCTTCCCATTGCCTAGAAGGCAAAGACCAACATGCAGAGGCATTTGCAGCATTGCAAGGCTCTATCCTCCTTAGGGCCTTCTACTTCCTTCCACAAACCCTTCTTACTTGTCTGACTGGTCTTATTCTTTGTTGTTTGGCACCTGGGTTTCTTGGCCCTCCCTCTGTTCCTTGCAGTTCTTGAAGCATCTCCCTCTTCCTTTCTCCCCTCTGCCTTGAAGATTCACTTCTGGGCCTTCATTCAACACCGTATTTCCTAAGTATAAGGCACATTGTGAAATGCAGAGAGGATAAGATGTCACTCCTGTCCTGAATGGGATTTCCAGTCTATTCGGGAAGAGTAGATGGTCCCCTTACAAATATCTGAACTTCAGGCTACACTGGCTTCCTTGACATTCTCCATCACCCCACCACATGCTTTCCTGCAGGCCCTTGTATCTGCTGAAGTAGTACATTCTTTCCCCAAATACCCACATGGCCAGCTCCTCACTTCCTTCAGATCTCCCCTCAGAGTTCACTTTATCAGAGACCCGGCTTGACCACCTCCCACTTCACTACTCTCCATACATCTTTCTAATTTTATCTCAGTAAACTTACTTATTGGCTTAATCATTGCTTGGCATCCCCACTGGAAGGTAAATTCCTTGGACGAGAACAGGGACTGGCATTTTTAGTTCACTGCTATATCCCGGGTGCTGGGAACAACTCCTGGCGGGTAGCAGGTGCTCATTAAGTTCTGTTGAACAGATGGATGAATCATTGAGTGTATTTACTAGTATATTTCTAATATTTTACCAGCACATTGGGTCTAAGGTGGTTTAGTTTGTAAGAAGTTAAGAAATCATCACAGTAATAGAATTTGACAGGTTTTGTAATGATTTCTAACCGATAGATTTTGTGCTGGTTTCATGAACGTGTTAGGATATGGGAGGCCATATGTTTTCTGCAGCCATCATTTGAAGGAGAAGCCTACTGAGCTTTTTGTTTAAGGGGGAATTTTTCTGGAGGAATCATGGCCTCTGAGTATGGCCTTATGCCCGGCACAATCACTGACTGTCCGGAACTGGTGTCCTCTCTTGGTTTTATGCCTCCGAGTTCTTGCTTCCTAAGAAGGCATGTGATGTGTTCCTATTCTAACGAAATCCTTTTAAATTCTTAAACATAAAATAAAAGGAAAAATGTGTTTATAGCAGCCTTTTCCATAAAATGGAGGTAATGAGGGATTTTCTCTGATGTGGGAATTACAGTTCTCTGCTTGACAGCTCTGTCTTCCCTGTCCCCATACCTACACAGTGGGCTTCTTTCTACCTGTGTGGAGTCAGTTGTCACTTTGGGTCTTCATTTTCCTCTCTAGGAAGTTGCGCTTTCTACCTTAAAGTTTATTGTGTGTTGTGGGTTGTAGAGGACTGCCTCGCAGAGACTGGGGCATTTAGAAAAGTACAACTTTATAAAAGAAGGAAGGACATCTAAAATTATTTCAAATTGTACTCAACAAGAGGAGGCTCGAGTCCTTTCATCCCACAGCCCCTGAAGGGCTTTGAAAGGAGGAATTGTAGAGACATTTTCCATGCCTGAGACTGTCAAGCACAATTTTGGCAGAAATCTCAGCCTAGGAAGACGCTGGATTCTTGGGCCGTGAGATTATTTGCTGGTTTGGGATTTTATCTTTGGCAGTTGTGTCTCCAACTGCTTTTGAAGATTCTGCAGAAGGAAAGTATTCATTTCCAGCAGTAAAAATTCAGAAAGTGGTTAGCGGATTCATGTTGGAATGTGTTTACAACCTTCTGTAGTTCTTTTCTTCCTTCCAATGTTTCCTTTGAGATGTATGCTCCCGACTTATAGAAACTGCAGACAGTGCCAGTTTGCTGCACAGGCACATGTTGTCATGAAAGAGCCTTTGACTAAAATCAGAAGACTTGGCAAGTCACCTCGCCTCTCCGAGCCTCCGCTTCCTCGTGGGTAGGTGGGAAATTGTACTGACTGTCTTAAAGGGTTGTTGCGAATATGGAACGACATGAATTATAACCCATGAAAACACTTGGAAAACAACTCCCGAAATGGAAAGCACTGTTATTATTAAGGATTATTGAATCTTTTGGTTTTTTTAACATCTAGAGAAATTGATTAAAATGTCAATTGTGGAGAATTCAGGTGTGCCAAGCTTTGGCTGGACACGTGTGTGTGTTTTTATTATCTCTTTTAGAGTGCCCTAGGAACAAATTAAAGTTGCTTCTAGCCAGTCTGTCATTAACTGGCTGGACATAAATAAGGCCACACCATAGATGGCTGCCAAGATGTAATGGAAACGTAACAATGGTCTAATGGAAACGTACAGTGAACACCTCCTGTGTGCTAGAGGTTGAGGGGGGAATACAGAACAAAAGAAGCTTTTAAAGTAGCCAAAGAAGCAAAAATAGATCTACATAGTAATACCTAATCAATGCCATGTTAGAGTTAAAAAATGCAGTGGAAACACAGAGGATGGAATGAATTATTCCAGTTCGGTGGCTGGAGAAAGACATTTTATTGTGCAGTACCTGGAGTTTATGTGATTTGGGGATTTTTCTTTTTTTCTGCTGAGTCCAGTATTGTTCTATGCCAGCTATCTGGGTGGCTAACTTCCAAAAAAGCATTCTTTTTACCCACTGGGTTTCTCTGAGTCAGTAAACGATCATAATGCTTTTTGCGTAGTACCAGAGCTAAGGTCTTCTACTAGGTCTGTGAATTATTGAACAAAAAGGGGTGGTCCCTGCCCTCAGGATATGCATGGGCTCATAGAAATGGGAAATAGGGGTATAGAGGTGTCAGAGTCCAAAGACAGGATGTACTGAAAACAGATACAGCCCACCACTGTGCACAGAAAAAAATCACAATCAATGACAGATCATTCCCTTCCTACACTTACCTTAGACTGCAGGTCCTCACAGCTGGAAGATCCCCTTGGCCTGGCTCATCACTTGCTTTCTGGCCAATATAGAATCATAGGTTGTTTCTTGAGTCCAGCAGGTGTGTAAGGGTTGGGTAGACTAACACATTCCATTTGGAAGAGCTAAAGAAGGCCTCCTCTTTGTGCTGTCCTGCTCTGATGGTAGGAAACTGGCTTGAAGAAGGTAGGATCCTAGTACCCAGTGGTCTCCCCACTCACCTCCATCTATACTGAGTTTTCTGGTCACCACCAGTGATCATATACCCTGCATATCTAGCCATCTGACTTAATATAGGCTGGGAACTTCTATTTCTAAGGATATATTTGATTGCTGACTTTCATTCCATCATTCATTCATCAAACATTTGTTAAGCCCATAGTATTTCCTGCTAATTTCTAGGACATGACATCATCAACAGAAGAAGTGGCTTCGTTGTGTGTTTTCTTTTTTATTTTTTTTAAATTGGTAGAGAGAGAGAGAGAGAGAGAGAGAGAAACACCGATATTTTGTTCCACTTATTTGTGCATTCATTGGTTGATTCTTGTATGTGCCCTGACCAGAAATCAAACTTGCAACGTTGGCGTATCAAGATGACACTCTAACCACTGGGCTACCCAGCCAGGGCAGAAGTGGCTTCTTTTGGCAGTTGTTCACTTGTTTAATTAGGAATTACAAGGAAGGACTCATGCCTGTCCACAGAGATGATCCTCTTGCCTCATATTTGTTGATTTTTATTTAGTTTCTCCTTCAGACCGGACATATTGCTAACAACAGTACTGTTCTTCCATCTGCCAGCTCACCAAAACTTGAAGGATGTTATGCAAACATCTTAGCCACGAACCTGGCTCTTTACCAGGAAGACAGATCTTTAGGCAGTTGACTCCCCCAACTTCCAGATGTAGGTTAAGCTCCCCTTCCCCACAGTGGAATTGTAGGTAATACTAAGAACACATGATGTTCAGGGCAGACAGGTATGTGGTTGGAGCTGATGAATCAAGCCATATTTATTCTGAGTGTAAGGGATCTGGCTCCATATGTTACCATGGTAATGCAGAGGAATGGCTTTGGCCATGGGGATCCGCATGGAGCCTTGTTCCTCCTTGGTCTGTGCTCCATTTGCCCACCATCAGGGTTTCTTTCATGCTATTGTTGATCTTTGGCTGCAATTCATCCCCAAGTTATTTCTTTGCAGCTTAGGAGCTCAGAAAGCAGTTTACATAATTCACAGGTAAACAAATGGTCCACACTGAAGCAGTATTTTTTATTCTTTATTTTGGTAAGACCATTTATGTAGAGCAGTTTTACGTTTACAACAGAATTGAGGGAGAGCTATAGAGATTTTCCATATTCTCTTCCCCAGCCCCAGGTATAATCTCCCCCTCTTATCAACACCACTCACTAGAATTTTCACCAAGGATGACTTATGTTGACACACCCAAAGCCCATAGTTCATATTAGGGTTCACTCTTGGTGTTGTATATTCTATGGGTTTAGACAAATGTATGACATATATTCATCATTATAATATCATACAGAGTATTTTCAGTGCCCTAAGTATCCTCTGTGCTCTGTCTGTTCATCCTCCCCAAACCCCAACTCCTGGCAGCCATGGTCTCTGTAGATTTCCTTTCTCCAGAAAGTCATCTAGTTAGAATCGTACAGTATTTGGCTTTGCCAGATTGGTTTCTTTCACTTAGTAACATGCAGTTAAGGCTCCTCCGTGTCTTTTCATGGCTTGATAGCTCAGTTCTTTTTAATGCTGAATAACATCCTGTTGTCTAGGTAGACCACAGTTTATTTATGTATTCACCTATGGAAGGACATTTGGTTGCTTCCAACGTTTGGCAATTATGAATGAAGCTGCTATAAACATCTGTGTGCAGGGTTCTTTTTGTGTTTTTTGTTTATCCTCACCTGAGGATATTTTTTCCATTGATTTTTAGAAAGAGTGGGAGGTATGGAGGAGGAGAGAGAAACATTGATATGAGAAAGACACACTGATTGGTTGCCTTCTGATGAAGTGTCTGTTAAGGTCTTTGGCCCACTTTTTAAATTGGGTTGTTTTCTTATTATTGCATTTCAAGAGATTTTTGTGTGTTCGGGTCAGTTCTTTATCAGATGTGTCTCTTGCAAATAGTTTTTCCTCCTCTGTGGCTATCTTCCAATTCTCTTGACATTGCCTTTGGCAGAGGGAATGTTTTTAATTTTAATGAAGTCCAGTCTATCAGTTCTTTCTTTCATGGATTGTGTCTTTATTGTTGTATCTAAGAAGTCATTTCCATTCCCAAGCTTATGTAGATTTTCTCCTGTTATCTAGTACAGTGGTCACCAGCAGGTGGTCCACGGACCACTTGTGGTCCATGAGGACTGAAAGGTTAGTGACTGCTCATCTAGTAGGTTTAGGATAGTGATGGCGAAACTTTTGAGCTCGGCGTGTCAGCATTTTGAAAAACCCTAACTTAACTCTGGTGCCGTGTCACATACGGAAATTTTTTGACATTTGCAACCATAGTAAAACAAAGATTTATATTTTTGATATTTGTTTTATATATTTAAATGCCATTTAACATAGAAAAATCAACCAAAAAGATGAGCTCGCGTGTCACCTCTGACACGCGTGTCATAGGTTCGCCATCACTGGTTTAGGGTTTTGCATTTTGCATTTAGGTCTGTCATCCATTTTGAGTTAATTTTGGTGAAAGGTATAAGGTCTGGTCTAGATTCATTTTTTTGCATATGGATTCACATTTGTTCCAGCACCTTTTGATGAAGAGACAGTCTGCTCCATTGAGTCACCTTTGTTCCTTTGTCAAAGATCAGCTGACTGTATTCACGGGGGTCCGTGTCTGGGCTCTTTATTCTGTTCCGTTGTCCATTCTTTCATCGGCACCACACTGTCTTGATGACTGCAACTTTACAGTAAGTCTTGAAGTCGGGTAGCATCATGTCTCCAACGTTGTTGTTCTGGTTATTCTAGGTCAGTGATTGGTTCTCAGCCTTCTGGCCCTTTAAATACAGTTCCTCATGGTGTGACCCAACCATCAAATTATTTTCGTTGCTACTTCATAACTGTAATGTTGCTACTGTTATGAATCGTCATGTAAATATCTGACATGCAGGATGGTCTTAGGCAACCCCTGTGAAAGGGCCGTTCAACCGCCAAAGGGGTCGCAACCCACAGGTTGAGAACCGCTGTTCTAGGTCCTTGAAGGAGTGTTTTGTTTTAACCCTTTGTCTAAGCACAAAGAGTTTCTTGCTTGTTGTGCAATGGGTTACATTTCTGAAACGTTCATACTGTGCAAATAACATCTAATAATCTTACTGTGAGGTGATGATCTCTCTCCCTTCCTCTGTTTCTGTCAGCATTTCATCTATTTGGAAATGCATATTGAGTGTTTATTTAGTGACATTAAATGCTAAGACCCAGTTCCCAGCCTGGGAGGAGGTTATGGTGGAGTGCTGAATCAGGACATGGAACTTTTTCTTAATTGGGGTTATTAGGTGTTTTGTTTTGTTGAGGTAATATTCATGTACCATGCTGTTGGCAGGTAGGAGGCCTGGGAGAGGGATCCTTTAACTGACTGGTGGAGAGGGTTTGGGAAGCGTTACAAGAGGAGATAAATTTCATCTGGGCTTTGAAGGATGAGTAGATGGCCCTGCACATGGAGGAGTTTGGGCAAGCATGAGGCAGAGGAAACACGGAGGAGGCAGGGATGAACATGGTAGCTATTGGGAAGCACAGATATTTATTACAACTCAAGCATGTGGTGTAGGGGGAGGCAAGAATTTAGAAAGTAGTTTTGAGTGAGTCATAAAGACCGTGGGGTGCTGGATCCGGACTCTGAACTTTTTCCTGATGAGGGTTATTAGATGTTTCTTTTGTTGAGGTAATATCCATGGAACATTCACCATTGTGAAGTACACAGTTTGGTGGTTTTTAGTATATTCACAGAGTTGTTTGTGCAACTAGCACCCATGTCTGTTTTCAGAACATTAGCAATCATTCCCCACTCCCCCCCCGCCACCCCCCCCAGCCTGTGGCAAATCCGTGCAGACAGCACGTAGCTTAGTGGTTGCCACAGGCTAGGGGGAAGGGGGAGTTCATGTTGTAGCATGTATCAATATCTCATTCCTTTTTATGGCTAGATAATATTTTATTGTATGTCTAGATCAACTTTTGTTCATAAGTTGGTGGACATTTGGCTAGATTCTCCTTTTTTTCTATTAGGAACAATGTTACTATTCGTGTACAAGTTTCTGTGTGAACACGTGTTCTCAATTCTCGTGGGTGTACACCTAGGCGTGGCATTGCCCGGTCATGTGGTAACTCCATATTTTTAACTTTTTGAGGAGCTGCCAGACTGTTTTTCCAAGTCACTGGCGATTTTGAAGACAGAGCAAAACAGACTTAGATTCTATTCTAACATCATCATCTTTAGGGCAGTGTTTTCTTTTGAGGCAAAGGTATTTCTGCTTCCGATGCCAGCTTTTCCTAGTTCAGGGAATCACAGCCCACAGCGGTGAAACCTGTTGGTTCTTTCAGATTCTCTCGGCGGGATTGCTGGGACCCTGCACCCAACTCCACAGGACGGGGTGGAAGGAGGGGAGGTCAGGGTATCTATCCCCTGGCCCTTTCTGATATATTGTAGGGAATGAATTTATCTCTCTCTCTTTTTTTAAGAGAACCCCTGTTTAAATGATAGGCTGTTATTAGGGAGTTTATCGTACTTCTAAACTATACTTGGGTTCCCTGTAATTTGTTATAATTAATGCGAGAGTTCAAGAGCAGCAAGCCGGGATCAGGCTGGGGCACGTTTCTCTCCTTTCGCAGCACCTTGCTATCACAGGTCCCTCTCCACCAGTCGTCAAGGCCCTTGTGTGTTTATGTGCATTTAAACAAACACCATCCTTTTAAGGAAAGAATTGCAATCCTTTGACTCACTGAAACGTAAGGAGTCTCAGGGAGAAGCTGGGTGTCTCTGGCAAAATAGGATATTGATCGGTGCATGTTGAAAACTCGTGTCTCGATGTGTTCGAGTGCATGCACGTGTTTGCGTTTTCCCACAGGCACGTGTATTGGCTGGTGGTGTGAGAAAGGCCAGAAGAAAAAAAAACCCAAAAACCTTCCCTTTTAAGGTGATCTTTGTCGAGTTACAGTTCTAGCCTTTTCGTTTTCTTCTCTCCCCTGTTGGGTTAGTTCAATGTTTGCCGAGTTGCAGGGGGGGGGTTGGCTTGTCGTTTGCGTGACCAGGCGGTTTGTATTGCCTGTCAACATGAACGTTCATTAAATATAAAAGCTTGTAGATAGTGCAACGGCCAGGTACCAACCACCTTATTATACCTGAATAATCACAAACTGGGAATCTGCTCAGGGGCTTTGAGGAGAGAGGACGGAGGGAAGGAGGCGGCCGGGTTTATCTGGTTGCATGCCTGCCTGCGTACTGTTTATCTGCTCCTGGCAGCCAGAGAACAGGGTGGGCCGCCCTGTCCATTATCTGGATTTACAGCCCTGAACACCCTTTGGAATGGTTGGAATGTGCTGTTTCTCTCCTGTTGGTACTGCTGTCCATCTACAAGTTGAAATTATGCTCCGTTGCTGTCCTGTGCCCCCAAATCCTAGGACAGCGTGTCCTCAGTCCCCTCTTTTTCTGTCTTTTATATTCTTCACCCCCCCACACTCCCCCCCCCCCCCCCCAATATAATATCAACATCAACCAGAAAGCAATGTGAGTGTTTGGGTACGTACTGCACTGTCCTTGGGGAATCTAGCAATAGCCTTCTGATACCGCTGTCTGTAGGAAGTTTTCTAGTGAGGGGCAGGCATTGAAAGTCTGACCCTTTAAGTGCCCTGGCCGGGTAGCTCAGTAGATTAGAGCATCATGCTGATATGCCAAGGTTTCAGGTTCGATCCCCAGTCAGGGTACATATAAGAACTAGCCACGGAATGTATGAATGAGTGGAACAACAAATTTATGTTTCTGTCTCTTTTTTCTCTCTCTTAGTCTCTCTCCCGCTCTCCCCCTTTCTTTCTCTCTCTCTCAAATCAATCAATAAAAATAGTCTTCCCCTTTTTAAAAATCTTTTATTTTTTAAATATATTTTTATTGATTTCAGAGAGGAAGGGAGAGGAAGAGAGAGATAGAAACATCAATGATGAGAGAGAATCATTGATCGGCTGCCTCTTGCACCACCCCCCTCCCCCAACTGGGGATTGAGCCCACAACCTGGGCATGTGCCCTGACCAGGAAGCGAACCACCTCCTGGTTCACAGGTGGACGCTCAACCACTGAACCACGCTGGCCAGGCAGCCTCTCCTTCTAGATAGGAGCCTCCAATCAGAGATCCCGCTCTCTAGATTTTACTTTGTCCTCTATGTGTTTTATAAAGTTGCTAACACGTAGTTAGAATACAAAGCTCAGTCTTTTTTCCCTTCCTCTGCCTCTGAGAGGGGAGAGTGAAATAATCCAGAGGCTGTTGCCTTGAGAAGAAACAGATCTGAATAATCCATGGGCCAGCTTATGAAACATGTCCTGTACTGGGTTTTTATAGAACAATTTCTCGTGCCAGTGTTTGCCTCAAAGGCTGTGGCTCAGATGACCTGATTGGGGGGGGGGGGGGGGGGCGGGGGAGGGCAGTTTGGTTATTCAAATCCTTCCTTAGAAGCATTGGATCATAAAAATCACTAGGAAGTGATGTTTTTATTTATTTTTTTAATATATTTTTTAAAATTGATTTTTAGGGAGAGAGAGGAAGACAGAGGGATAGAGAGATAGAAACATCGGGGAATTGAACCGGCGACCTCTTGGTTCCTGGGTGGATGCACAACCACTGAGCCCACCCCGGCCGAGTGGTGGTGGTGTTTATATTTCCATGTTTCCTTTTGGACTTCAGTGACACCGATGACTTGCCTGCGATGACTGGGATTCAGATGCCACTCTCATCGCCTGGGCGGTTGCCCTGCAGAGAAAGAGCTCCATGCTCTGGTCTGTCTGGCCCCGCCCTGGAGGCTGTGTTACCTTGGGCAAGTCATTCTCCCTCAACACAGTTCCTATCCTAAAAGCAAAAGGGTTGGGCTTTTTGAAATCCTCCCCTTATTAAACAAGGGAGGCCAGCTCATGCTGCGACAATATATGACGCCCAGACCCCTGTTGTTTTCAAAGACGAAGGCTTGTTCCTTGCCCACCTCTGTGTGTGCTGTGTCCACCGCCTTCTTTCCACGGGGCTCAGGCTAACCGAGCGGAAGTCCCTGTCTGGACACTGCAGGTCTCCGGGCGGGGAAATGGAGATGGAAACCCGGCGCGCTCCAGCAGAAGGCTGGGCTCGGGAGTGGCAGGTGTCACTCCCACCCCCATTTCCTGGACCCCAAAGCTAGTCAGAGTGAAGGAGGTAGGCAGGTGTGACCCTCTCAGAGGGAAGGCCCATGGAGAGCTGTAGCAAATATTTGGAACAGTACTCATCACCACCCACCCTCCTGTCTCCACTGTCCTGCGATCGGTGCTCAGGATGTTGGGTCCTTGGCTGGAAGCATGATCATCTTTCAGATCTGAAGGCTTTCATATTTTTCTGCCTATTCCGTATGAGGCACTTCCACTGAACGGGACTTGGAAGGAATATTTCGCTGGTGGGAGGGCTGTTTCCCGTATTATTGGGGGTTCGGTGCTCACACAGTCCTAACCTTTCAGGACACCACATGCAATTTCTCAGCCCGAGAAGTATTAACAGACCTGCAAGTAAACCGTGGTTGTGTAAGTACTTAGCTACATTCCTCACGTGCGAATTAAAAAGAGAGACTGCCGATCCCAGCAGTACATCTGCAAACGTTGAGGGCGATGCTAGGGAGTGGAATTTGGAAGCCTTTTGATACCACTGTCACGTGGACGGAATGCTCTATTGACTTCACCTGAAGTTTAAAAATTGCCTTTTCAAAATCGTAGGGGGAGGAAGGAACACAGGAAAGACACTTAATTTCTTGATTGGATAGAAATGGTCCGGGTAGATGAGTCTTCGGGGGACTGGTTCATAGAAACCGTCTAGTTCCAGTTGTAATGTGAGCACCGTCGAAGGCTTTTCTGTCTCACCCACAGAAACCTGCGTTCCCTCCAGAAATTAATCTCCTCTCTAGAGTCAGAACAAAACAAGAAACTTTGAAAGTAGAAATGTTGCCTTTATTCAACAGGCATCACCCTGTTCCCCAGTCATAGCCTCAACCCCCAGCCTTGGACCTCAGCAAGTCAGATGATTTCCAGGTCTTTCAATAGGAACAAGTTTTCCTTGCGAACTTGAGTTTTAAAGAGGATCCCTTTGGAAAGTTGGCAAATACTGACTTTCCTGGCACGGGGACCAGGTTTTTTCTTTTCCCCTCCACCCAGAGCTGTGACAGGGTGGAGTTTACTTCCATGAAATTGCATGTTTCCAAAATAGGATCCGCTCTTATATTTTACTGCTGTTAGAATGGAGCTGCTGATCAAAAGTAAGCAAAAGCCAAGCACGCTAGAAATAGAATTTCAGCTCATATTCTCTACTTTAGTCTGAATGATTATATTTGATCAAAGTACCTTTTGAGCAAAAATGTGGCAGATGGTTTCCAAGGGGGTCCAAGTTCCATTCTCACTTCTTCAATCTCCTGTCGTGATATTCCCAAGGTCGTGGGGTAATCGCACCGTATGATGAATGTTGCCCGGCTCCTCTCGTAGTCTGTAGTCTAGGCAACTTCCAGGAAAGGGTGCTGCACTCTTGAGCTCCTCGGCTTTGTATCCCAAAACCTCCATCCAACCTACAGGACCAGGAGCGATCCTGTTGTTCCTTGCTAGTGAGTAGGCGGCATTCACTGTTGCCTGGGATGGGATGGTTCTGTCATGGAACTTGCTTGTGCATTATAGAAGCGATCGTTGAAGAAGGAATTTGGGATCAGCAGGGTGAGAACACTAGATGTATTGTTTTGCTGGATCCTATGGGTTCATTAGTTGATGGTCTATTCCCAGCCGATCATTTTCACCTCCAAGGTGAAGAGTAAAAAGGCTCTAGCGATGGCAGATAATGCCAGGATAGCACCTTTTAAAATGTTTTACTTGTTGGTTCTTAAAAATCGAATCCTTAATAGTGCTCTAGAGGGAGAAAGGTGAGGGCCTTGGCCAGGAGATGATGTGCATTCCTGTCTCACACCTCTCCAGGATGTGCCCTGGCTTCTAGCCCACGTATACACACAGGAAGTGCTTAGGGATATACGTGAGCAGATTTAGATGTGGACTGGACATAAAAGAGTCCTTCTGAGAGTGGATCCTGTAAAAAGATTATGAATATTTTAGCTGAGAGATAGGATGGAAATAGGAAAAATAGGTTGTTTTTCTATTATGTATTTTTTAAAAATACTTTTAAAATTGATTTTTAGAGAGAAATATCAATATGAGAGCATGATAGGGATCAGCCATCTCCTGCACACACACACCCTCCCCGCCCCCCACTGGGGATCAAGCTGCAACCCAGGCACGTGCCCTGGCCAGGAATGGAACTGGCAACCCTTCAGTGCACAGGACAACGCCCAACCAACTGAGCCACACCGGCCAGGGCTATGTGTTGAGTTTGACTAAAAAGGATTTTTAAAGGTGGTCCTTCTGATTTGAGTATAGTTTTTTCCCACCAGAGACTGGCATGGTTGTCTTTTTCCTGTCTTTCAAGAGGAAAGAAACAATAGAGATGACACTGCAGTGGGCGGGCAGCCTGGTTATTCCCTCCAACAGGCATTTGGTCACGATGTAAGAGTATCCATGTCAAGCCGGGCCAGCGATAATTAACTCTCAATTCTGACTGCCTCTCTCCAAAGGCATTAGGGTTTGGGTCACTGCAGACTTGCGTTAACCAACGTGCCAAAGTTAAGAGGAAGAGTTACCGTTACCAGGAACAGAAAGGTTGAAAGGTTTGCCAGGAAGTAATGCTGGAGGAGACTGACTGTTGTGGATGTGACTGTATCTTAAGAGTATGGTCGAAGGAAGTGGGGTCCTGGAAAAAAAAAAGGTTTGGGGTGAGGAGATTTCTAAGCGTTTGGGTAATTCTAAGAGTGCGGTTTTACTGGCGAGGAAACAATGCCCAGTATTCGCTGCTGAGAACAGTGGTCTGGTCTGAGGTCTGAGGTTGTGTATGGACACATTCTGTCCGTCTATAGTTGGCTGCTTTGAGGATGTACTTGGGGTTGGAAGGCTCAGTGTTGCATTCGATTCGATTTTTATGAGTCACAGACATGTCGGGCGAGCCTGGCTCCCAAGAGTTTTACCCCGTCCACTCGCAGAATTCCAAATATTTGGCCTCTTTGTGATCCGCCCTACCCAAACTTTTGACTTCAAACAAATCGTGTGTTTCCAGAACCTTTTCAGGAAGCACACTGTGGAATGTGTTCTGGCAGCTGTGTGGCTGCGGGCGCCCAGGTGTGGAAGCGCAGATTTCACTTGCGGTCTCTGTTGTGAGGAACTGGCCCTTATCAGTGGTTCGTGCTGCTGGCCCACAATGGGCTGGTTTGATGAGAAGGCTCTCAACCTCAGAATGAACGGGGTGTGGCACCTGCCACATCAAAGATACACAGGCAGGGGTCACTTCCCATCTTTCAGAGCGCTGACCTCTGCTAGCATCACCTGCGTATCTTGCTGTGGACACAGGGTTTGATATCTAGAGAGACCGATGTTACGGGAATATATTCCAAGTGTGTGTTTTTTAAGATTATTTGTTCCTCTGTTCCCACGAACCAGGTATCAGTATTACCTGCAAGTCAAAAAAGACGTGCTCGAGGGGCGATTGCGGTGCACGCTGGAACAGGTGATTCGGCTGGCCGGCTTAGCTGTGCAAGGTAAGAGACGGTGCTGACCAGCGTGTGAAATCCCACGATCTGTTTGATTATGATGTCGCCGGCCTCTGGGAGGGAAAAGTGAAATTTACTTTACGATCCCTTAGGAATGCTCCCTTTTCATTTCGAGATAGCGCAAGTTAAAGATGCAGAGTAAGTGATTTTTGTGGCAGGATGGTGGCTCTCTCAGGGCTGTATGCAAATGGCTACTGCTTGTATAATCTCAGTGTTTTTATGAAAGAATAGCAGCTTTCATCCTGCCTTTAATTAAAGCTGCATTTCAGGGTTTGTGGAACATTTTCTCAGAATCATTCCCCTGCCCAATGTGGTCATATTTTGTGGCTCAATGCGATGGCTGTGTGACTTTCACATCCGTTTCAAGTGTGAGAGCTTTAAACGGCATAGTCTAATGTATTCCTTTACAGTTAAAGAGAGAAATTGAAAATGCACAGCTGTAATATGAAACTGCAAACGTGTATGGGACTACATTTATCTTTCGACCTGTCCCACTTAAATTTATCAGAGAGCTATTTTTTTTTATCATCTCTAAGTTGTTACATATATTTTTTTTACATATGTTTATATAACAGATGTTACATAATTTTTTTTACATGTATTTCTACTCATTATTGAGTAATAGCTTAATTATCTTGAGTCATATTAAACACAAGATACAGCCCTAGCCAGTTTGGCTCATTGGATAGAGCGTCGGCCTGCGTACTGAAAGGTCCCGGGTTCGATTCTGGTCAAGGGCATGTACCTCGGTTGCAGACTTCTCCCAGCCTGGGCCCTGGTTGGGGTGTGTGTAGGAGGCAACCAATCGATGTGTTTCTCCCACATCAATCGATATTTCTGTCTCTCCCTCTCTCTTCCACTCTCTCTAAAAATCAATGGAAAAATATCCCCAGGGTAAGGATTGAAAAAACCACCACCACAAGATAAAGATACAATTTTTGGAGAGAAATGTGTTTTCCTTTCAGTCATTTACTTTAAAATCATTTAACGTCCAAATGTAAGCCTGCCCATCCTTGCTGTGTGGGCTGTTATTTTAGAAGCTGTGAACGGGACTTCCCATCCCAAACTCTGAACTGCAGTTGAATCTTTTGGGCTCTGAAATGTCTACAGAGGCAGCCTTCCCTTGACCTCTTTCCTTCGGGGTGGTAGCAGGTTAGTGGTGTCTGTTGGCTGTACAATTGTTACCCTGTGGATGGAAGGACAGAGGACATGCTGTATCCTATCTCTCCACTTAAAGACCGGAAAAGGAAGGAACAGTGCCCAGAACAGTGTAACAGAACAATCAGTGGCTATAACAGGAAATCACGAAATAATGGAAAAAGACACCCTTCACAGGGAGAAGGGAGAGAAGGTCCAGTATGTGCCTCATCTTCACATTCGTTCTTTCTCCTTTTAAAAAGCTTTCCTTTCTGTTAATTTTCTCCCTTTTCTTTTCACCTCTCTTACTCTTTAATGTTGTTGTTAATCCTCACCTGAGGATATGTTTCCATTGATTTTTTTAGAGAGAGTGGAAGGGAGGGGGAAAGACAGAGAGAGAGAAACATTGATGTGAGAGAGACACATTGATTGGTTGCCTCCCACACATGCCCCAACCAAGGCCGGGGGTCAAGCCTGCCACCAAGGTATGTGCCCTTGACTGGAACCGAACCCAGGACCCTTCAGTCCATGGGCTGATGCTCTATCCACTGAGCCAAACCAGCTAGGACCCCTCCTCTCACTCTTCAGTCACTAGGCTCATTGTGGGCATCCTGGGTTCGTGAAGGCCCTGGTGATAGCTTTTAGGCTGAAGGAAGTTGGTGAACCTTCTCCTTGGCTCCTCTTCCTTCTGATGAAAGCTGCTCTGGGTGTAATGCTTGTAAATCACTTTCCTGAGAGCCTGGCTGGGCAGTTAGAAAGACACATCGGTAGAGATATGTCAGCATGAAATATGATCACTGATGGCCAAACGTGAACACAGGCAGAGCACGTGGTCTTTGCTCTTCCTGGAGGCCTCCCCTGGTGTGTCTGGGCAGTGCTTCTCCTCTATGTCCTCCTTTCCCCCCATTGGCCCCTTCTAGCCTGCCCCCTCGCCCCAGGCCTTCACCACACTATTGTCTGTGTCCATGGGTTATGTATCTATCTATGCTTACAAGTTCTTTGAGCTCTTTCCTCCCACCCACCCCTTCTGGGCAGTGCTTCTCCCCTGACCTTCTGTGTGGATCCTGGCGTTCTCTGTCTCTGGTTACCTTGAAGTTACCTGCATCCATTAGTAGATGCTAAATCTTTTACATGAAAGAAAATTTCATGCTGCTTTCATTCTGTTTTGTTTTCTTTTTGGAGAGTTGGTGGGACGAGAAGTGAGAGGTTTATAGATCTGTGATACAGGCTCACTGTGTGCCTTTTGCCTGGGCTCAGACCTAGCACCGTGAGATGAAAACAGAACAAAACAGAATTTTTGGCATCTTGCAGCCTGTGAAGATGTTTAGTAGGAGGTGTCAGGATTTGCAGGGGTGCTTGCCAAGGGTGATTTACAGTGGGAATTTCCAGCTGCAAATGTATGAGGAGCTAGAGATGGGCTTGGCTCTCCAGTTGCCCAAACGAACCCTGCGTTAGAAAGTCCCCTTGGCACACATTCTGACGGGCTGTGTTGATGCATATTTAACTAGAAGATAAATATAGGTTTGGGTGTAAGTTTTAAAATAGCTTAAGAATCACTTTCAGATTTTCCCATTCTTTCTAGAAAATCGCGTGGCAGTGCTCACATGCTAGCATTCGCAGTATTGCTAGGTAAACGTAGCAACAGTATCAAGCACATCTCGGCACTTTTTTTTTTTTCCGTGATAGTACAGAAATAGGATGATGCGGGAAGAATAAATGTGATGATACGTGCGCCCTGTTTTATTCCATCTTTAATTTCATATAAAAAGTGAAATGATTCCCCCTTCCCCCTTCTCTTCTTTTCAGCTGACTTTGGAGACTATAACCAGTTTGATTCTCAAGATTTCCTCAGAGAATATGTGCTATTTCCTATGGTAAGTGTAATGTCCTTTTTCGCAATTAATTTTCTACTTTCTTTGGATGGTTAATTCTTTTTTGGGGGAATCTCATGCTATTTGACCCACACACATTTCCTGGGGAGGAGAGTCCATGAATGTATGAAATACGGACAAGGTTTATAAAACGATGAAAAAGGAAAGATGCCTCTTCCCACCTCCTCAAGGCACTTCTCTGCCCCCTCTCCCTGCTCCCCCTCCACACACACCGCCACCACCACTACCTGCCAGGGCCACCACTGCTACTGCCAATGCCATGGCCTTCTGCCTTCCTGGACACATGGAACAAACCAGATCGGTTGCACGTGGGTCCCTCTGCCTGGAATGCTCTGCCCGATATTCCTGTGACTTGTCATTCAGGTCTTGATTGAAATACCTCCTCCTTAGACAGGACTTTTTTGTCCCTGACCACCTGTGTGATGCACTTCAACCCCAAGCCACGTCCTGCTAGATCGCCTTTGGTGTGTGTACTTCAGAGATCTCCGTATCTGAACGGCTTCTCCCTCTCCCTCTTCTTCCATCGCTCCCCCTCCCCCTCCTTCTCCCCCTCCCCTACCCCTCCTCCTCTCCCTTTCCTTCCATCCCTCTCCTTCTATCCCTCTCCCTCCCCCTCTCCTCTCCTTCCCCTCCCCCTTCCCATCCCCCTCCCCTCCCCCTTCCCCTCCTCTTCTTCCTCTTCCTCTCTCCCCTCCTCCTTCTCTCCCTCCCCCTCTCCCTCTCCTTCCATCCTTCTCCCCCCCTCTCTCCCTCTGTCTCTGTCTCTGTCTCTCCCTCTGTCTTTCCCCCTGTCTCTGTCTCCAGCTAGAATGTCAGTTCCATGGTCCTCAACCTGGAACCCTCTCTGTCTTGTCCACTGTCACCTGGCCTTTGGCCTGTGCTCATACCAGCTCATTGAATGAGTTGTGAAATAAAATGTCTGTTCCTGGGTCAGATTAGGGGGAGGCTAGGTTTTCATCGCTGGGGAATTTTTGATGGTTTGTTTTTTGGAAGCTTTGGGGTAAATGAGAAGAGTTTTAACGAGGCAGGATTAAGACAGCAGAAGAGCCCTGCTAGCGAGGGTCTCTGCCCAGTCCCACGTTGTGGCTCTGAGTGGAAATCATAATCAGTCAACACTTACTGTTTGGATTCACTGTTTGGCCCAAAGCACTGACCTGGGTAACTAACCCCTGGGGATGAAGTTATACAAGAAACAGTGCCTGTTCTCAGGCAGACAGAGCGGTTGAGTCAATCAGGAGTTTGCAAAATCCAAAGGCCAAGTCAAGTGTACTGAAGTACATCAGGGTTTTATGTGGGGAGAGAGGGCTGCATGAGCTGCATCTTAAGGGACGGGCAGGATTGCAGAGAGGAGGGGAGCAAGGAATGGCCTAGACCCGTGGTCAGCAAACCGTGGCTTGCGAGCCACATGTGGCTCTTTGGCCCCTTGAGTGTGGCTCTTCCACAAAATACCACATGCGGGCGCGCACGTACAGTGCGATTGAAACTTCGTGGCCCATGCGCAGAAGTCAGTATTTTGTGGAAGAGCCGGTATTTTGTGGAAGAGCCACACTCAAGGGGCCAAAGAGCCGCATGTGGCTCGAGAACCGCGGTTTGCTGAGCCGCAGTTTGCTGATCACTGGCCTAGACAGAGACAAGGGGCAGAGGCAGGTGGACAAGAGTCAGCTGGCCAGTCGGACTGTCACGCAGGGGTGCAGGAGGGGACCTGAAGGTGGCAGGTGAGACCGAAGCATCTGAGGAATGAGACCGTGGGGGCTCCATCCAGGGGCTGCAGGCCCCGAATTGGAGAGCTGCTGGTGTAGACCAGCGAGACCGTTCGTGGGAGCAGGTTAGATGAGAACCTGTTGTGTTCCTGGCAAGAGATACGACTTAGGTGTGAGCAGTGAAGATAAAACCAAGAAAGTAAAGCAAGAGAGATATTTTAGAAATAAAACAGGTAGAACCTGGCTTCTGACCGGTTGTGGCATCGGGGAGAAAGTCGGGTGTCTGGTGACAAAGGTTTTAGGAGAAGTTAGGCTGCAATTATCACCCATAGTCAGTGCATGTGATGGGTTTAAATCACTGTAAGGGAGTCGTAGGCAGACTAGGTGAGGGCTCCAGGAGAGACACAGAGCGGGAGAGGTGGCCCAGAGGAGGAAACGCTGACATCCAGCCGGGGGAATGTGGAGGCCCTGCCCCGGGAGTGATGGCTGAGAGGGGTCCTGAAGGCCGGGGTGACCTTTCCCAGGATGTGATGTGATGTGATGGGCCAGGCTGGTTCTCCCAGGAAGGGTCGGCCCCGGTGCGAGCGGAGATGTAAAAGGGGGGTTTGCCTGCGCCCTGAGCCCTTGGGAGAGGAGGCCTGGGAGGGCAGGCTGGGTCCCAGGGAAGTGGCCTGAATGCCAGGCCCAGGTGTTGACCTAATTGAGCAGGCCATGGGGAGCCACGGCAGGTTGTAAACTTCCCGCTTGGTTCCACCAGAGCTTTCAAAGGGAAGAATGCATTCCTTTTGGTGGGGGAGGGCAGATGGGATGAATGGCTGTGTTTGATCTGAGAGAGTAACCGAATTTGTCAAATGGCATTTCTGCAGCGGGGAAAAGAACAAAGTTAAGTACACAAGGGCGCTCCACAGGTGTGCGGCTGTGTACAGGCACGCACGCTGCCATTTGTCATTGGTGCGGGGCCCACCCCTCAGGGAGGCCGGGGCCCAGGCGGAGGCTGTTGAGTGAGCACAATAGCAGAGGGTACCTGTGGACGTGTCCTTCTTTCAAAGAAGGAAGCGGAGGTTCAATGGAGCACTTTTTGATCTTCACTTAATCTTTCTTTATTTTATTCTATTGCCTCATGCCTCCTATTAGCTTTTCAAAATTAGGATGGGGTTGCTACTGCCGCTCAATGCCCAGATGCACACACAGAGCTAAAGCTGAGCCATGTGGTGTCTTTGTGTTTCCACAGCATAAAACTGAAAATGTGGAGCCTTGTTGCTTACCATAGCCTGGAGTCAGTTCAGTGGCTGGCTAAACAGGAAACAGTAAATTAACCAGTTAACACATGAAAAATAAGAACTGCCCTTCTCTCAGGTTTCTCACGAGCATCTGCAGAGCTAAAGAATTTCCAGGAGATGGTCATGCTGCCATTCTTCAGCTCTAAAAATGCTGAGTTGTCGCACTTTCATCATTTGAGATAGTTTTGAGGGGTACCTTTTTGGGGTTAGTGTTTCATTGATGCAGAGCTATTAAGTTGGAGGTGATCTTTATGTAAGTGGTATATTAGAATCAAGGAGGTTTTCTGCCTAAACATCACCCACAAACCCCCACCCCCAGTATTTGCAGGAGCCCCAGAGGGCTTCACCAGATCACACAGCCCAGGGCCCCTTCTGACGCCCCCTCTGGAGCCCAGAGGGGAGTGGTGGGCATCTGTGCCCTCCTCGGTGCTGGGAAGGGTGGAGGCAGCTGGCCCCATAGCTTGAGCCTCCCCAGGCCCCACCACTTGAGCCTCCCCAGACCCCACAAGCTCTAGGATCACTCACTGCCTGTCGGTGTCTCAGGAACCGATGGCCCTGGGCTCCCTGTCTGGGATTTACTCCTCCAGACTTCATCTCTCCATCGCAGACAAGGCGTCGCTGGTGAATGTTTAACAAGCCCTGTAAATGCTCCCTCCAGCGTTGGAGGGGAGCTGGGAAGAGATGTGAGTAATCGGCTCTAATCCCGTGGGAGCTGGCTCACCACCCGTCCCAGGGGCCTGGGTTTCAGTAGGTCGGGACCCCAGCCGGACACCAGTAGGTCAGGCTGCTCAGCTGTTATCTTCCAGAGTTCCCTTGAGGCATGTTAGCCGTCCAGGCCTCTTTGGCCCCCAAGGCTCCATCAGGGAACCTCGGGATGAGCAGGTGGCTCTGGCTTGGTTTGCTGGTGGTGGTGGTGGACAGAAAGACCAGGCACAGTCCCTTCCTAGCTCAGCTTTTGACGGGATGATGGCCTGGACACTCATCTGCCTTATCCCTGATGGTTAGAAACATGTAAATACTTAGAAAGCATCCTATATAATAAAACCCTAATATGCAAATAGACCGAAATGACCGGTCGCTATGACGTGCACTGACCACCAGGGCGCAGATGCTCAACACAGGAGCTGCCCCCTGGTGGTCAGTGCACTCCCATAGGGCTCGCTGCTCCTGGTGCTGCCACGGAGGTGGGAGAGGCTCCCGCCTTGCTGCTGCGCTCGAGGTCCCGGAGTGCGCCAGGGCGCAGGCCAGGCTGAGGGACCCCGCCCGCGTCCGTCTCCCCCCCCCCCCCCACCTCCAGTGCATGATTGTCATGCACCAGGCCTCTAATTTTTAATAAAAGTGAGTCTGGTAGGGAAGAAGAATGTTAATGAAAAAAGAGCTATTCCTGGACCCTACGGCAACCCTAAATGTGCCTTAAAATAGTCTAAGTTATAATGGAGAGAATGTTAGAAAAGTAATCAGGAACCCCCAGTCCTGAAAACTACAACTTTGAGTGGGAAGGAGTAGAGGGGAGACGGGGGATGGGAGGCGAATGAGGACGTCTGGAGACGCTAGAAGCAGGATGGTAAATGACCTTTGCTGCCGTCTGTTTTCATAGGATTTGGCCCTGGAAGAGGCTGTTCTGGAGGAGCTGACACAGCAGGTGGCCCAAGAGCACAAAGGCCACAGGTAAGGCAGGAGGGCTGCCGGCTGGGCCCAGTGCCGGCCGCTGTCCTGTCCACGGCAGGAGGCTTTTGGCCCCTGCCCCACCCCTGGCCTGAGTCCACACAGTTTTATGTCTTCCAGCCCGAGTCAGCTCTGCTCTCAGAGGTGTGTGTAGACTGGGCTACTTGTCCTCCCTCCCTCTCTTCCCCTCTCCCTCCCCTTTGTTTTCTTATCTCTTTCTCCTTTTTTTTTAAAAAAATATATTTGATTTCAGAAAGTAAGGGAGAGGGGGAGAGAGAGATAGAAACATGGATGATGAGAGGGAGTCATTGATCCACTGCCTCCTGCACGCTCCTCCTGAAGCCAGGCATGTGCTCTAACAGGGAATAGAACCAGTGAACTCCTGGTTCACAGGTCGATGCTCTTACCCCCTTTCTCTTCCATGCCAGCAAGCCTGCACAGATGTGTAGGTCGTGGCCTGGAGAGTTCATCTCTGGAGCCTTCCTAAAACAAAAAACAAAAAACAAACCTGTTGCCCGGCCTGGGAAGCCTGGTGCTGGCCTGTACTAGGAGTGAAGACGGAAGAGAGCTCCTTTGGGTGGGAAAGTCAAGATCACAGGGGAGAGGAGGGCGCCTTTAAAGTGAGGAGGTCCTGAGCGCTTGGGAGCAGGGCTCCTTGGGGCGCTTTGGGAACGATGGAAAACCATGTCCTTCCCTCCAGCCTCAGAGGACCCAGGCAGGGGTCCTAGGGTCTCTCATCTTGGCCGCTTGGCTCCCCAAATGCCATCCTCATAAACTCTTTATTGTTTTTCTTTTCCTTTTTCCTTTTTAATAGCTGTGACTTTTTTCCCCAGGTGGGAGAAAAGCTTTTTTTGAAGCAAGCAGCATTATTCTTAGGGATGTCTGGAATAATGATTTAGGCTTTACAGGGGCTGCGGCTCTTTATTGAATACTTCACCTTCCTCTTACTAGTCCCTGGTGAATACAGACTCCTGGGGACCATGTTGATGCATCACGTAATGCACCTGCCCTCACGGTTGGGTGGGTGGTGATTGCTCTTCCCAGAACTGCAGCTAAACCCCAGCTCTGGAATGTGCCACGGGGAGGGCAGGATCTCCCTTAACCGTTTCCTCCTTCCGTGTCTCTTGATCGCAGTGGAATCCTGCCAGCCGAGGCTGAGCTTATGTACATCAACGAAGTGGAGCGCCTGGATGGATTCGGACAGGAAATCTTCCCCGTGAAGGTAGCGTCCGCTGGCCTGGCCTTGCGTCAGCCTTCTGAGAAGGGCGCAGGCATTTGGGAAACCGGTGTTGATAGTAGCAGGCAGAATGGCCTGGCTTTCTCTCTGCCACATGGCAATAGTTGGCAAGTCCCATTTACGTTACTAAGCGGATTTTTTTTTTTTTTGTAACTGAGAGATTTTGATTGGATGGGTTTCAGGAGAAGAATATCTCGTTTATATGCTATGAGTGAGTACCAAACACCAGCCCATCCTGCACAGCGAAGGGGGCAAGGCCCATATCCAGTCTTGCCCCGGGACAAGGAGCTAAGGTCGCATGTGCCTTAAGGAAGACCTCCCTCCCCTCCCCCCCCCCCCCCCCCCCCCCGCCCCAGGTCTCTTCCCCATCCGTATTCCCTCTCCTCTTCTTTAAGCTGATACCCATGGTTTCTGGCATCCTTTATGCACCCATGCTTTCTCTCCTGTCCGAGAGAGCCTCCATTGTGGGTGTCCAGTCCCCCTGGTGTTCTTTGGAAACTGTGCACAGGAGACTGTTACAGCATGTCACCTCCTTTTCAGAAAAAAATCCACCTCCTGAAGTGGGTGTGGTTTGGAGGGGGCGGGGGGAGGTCACGGTGCACGGGGCGTTTATACAGCTGAGCCCATAAGCCAAACTATAGTTTTCCTCTCTCTGCTGACCAACTTTGCAAAAGATGGCGTTTTTGTATCAGAAACCTAAAGCAACTGGCACGTGCCAGCAGTTTGGGAGACGCCTGCCATTTCGGCAGGAACATTTCGCTCCAGGCTGGCTCCGCTGGCTGTTTTATAAGCGTTCCGTCCCCCCTCTGCTGCGCGTTTGCAATTTGCCGTAATGAGAACGGCCTGTGTGCTTCAAGTAGAATGGAGCGGGGTGGCCGCAGCTTGTGGAAAGGGCTAAATGGCTCCTTTTCAGATGTGTTTAATTTTCTTTCGCTTCTCTCATGGCCGCCCTTCGTGGGGCTGGAACCCATTTTCTTTGCCATAATGCCTTAGACGCCATCTGCATCCCACTTACATTTCAGCAGCCCATCTACAGTCATGGTGCTCTGGGTCACGGAAATAGAGTAAGCTGTTCTCCACTTCCAGAAAACTGACTTCCAGTCCCTGGGAGTCGGGGGTTTTGTCGTGGTGGTCATTTGCCTGTTTTGTTTTCAGTGCTGCTGAATTGTGGAAGGGAGGGGCAGTGGAGATAGTGTGTGGAATCCACTGTGCTTGGTTCTGATGCACTTTCTAGTATGTTCCTTAGAGGGCGAAGCCCAAGGGGGACACCGTACCTTACCCTGAGTGGGCAGACAGGCATTGCTGACTCACTGCCTGGGGGCGTCAACGAGCTGGGCTTCTTTTTCCTCTTTCCTTTCCCCCCACATTTCTGTGCATGACTAAGGTGACCACCTACACACCACAGGATTCCTGGCAGCCCGAGGAGGAGGGATGGGTCAGCGGTACCAGTGGGGGCAGGGATGTGGTCAGCGCTGAGACAGTGGGCAAGCAGACAGGACAGAATGCAGGGACAGACTGCGGGGAGGCAGTCCCTGCGGGTTTGTGCAGGTCCCGTTGACCAAGGAAAGTATAAAACCCTCTGATGGTGTCTGAGGGGAGGACATTTCCGTTTAGCGAGGCTTTTCCGTGAGTGGCTCCTTAAAGATGCTCGAGGCTGGAGGAGGATGAGTCCGGCTCCCAGCAGGCCTGCCCGCCTCTCCACAGACACAGGTGTGGCGGCTGCCTCAGTGGCTCCTGTACAGTCAGAGCACATGGGCATGGGGAGGGTGCTCTGGAGTGAGTCAGAGTCTGGAGCCTTGGTCCTTGGCGAAGTCCAAGGTCGAGCCCTGTGGTTCTGCCCAGTGCAGTGCCTCAGGCATCCGTTCTGAGCTTTTCCCACCCTGTGATCTGCTCTTCCTGGGTCCGCGTCCCCACCAGGCTCTGGCCGATCTGCTGGCAGAGTGCCTGGGGCAGCTTTCCCCAGGATTTTCCTTTCTCCTCCCATCTCCACTCTCCTCGTCACCTGCCTTCTTCTCCCACATGTTTTCCTGTCGTATAACTTCCCTCCTCATTTCTCATACTGACAAGGCCCCCTTTTCCCTTCCCAGTTCTTTCTCTCCCGACTCTTTCTGCTTTGGCCGCCAGCAGGGTCTCACCTTTCTCCATCCCGGTTGGAAGACTCCTATTCAGTGTTAGCTTTGGGAGGTGGGTGGAGAAGAGATCACTGGGAGGGGACACGGGGCCAAGCAGATTATATGCAGTGAAGCCACAGTCCACGTGCCTCTTCCATGTTCACAAAGCTCTCAACCAGCGTTTAGCATCCCACGCTGGACTGTGAATAATAGATAGTGAAGCATCACCCTACATGATGCCCTAATAGGAACCCCAGTGGCCAACACGGTGAGAGCAAAGCCTAGAAGACAGAGATTCTGTAGGACGAAGAACCCCCTGATCAAAATACCATCCTGTCAATCAAATCTCTCACACACACACACACACACACACACACGTATTACCTCTTTATAGGAATAGATTGCTTTTAAAAAGAAAATAAAACATCTATCAGAAATTAAAAATGTGATATCGGAAATGGAAACTGTAATAGGTTAGAAGATAAAATTCAGAAAACCTCACCAAAAAACAAAGCAATGGGACGCGGGAGGCAGAAGATAAAATTAGAGGGCCAGCGCAGGATGTCCAACATCTGAATAATAGGAGTTCTACAGGGAGTGAACAGGAAGCACCAAGTAGTAATTCGAGAAAACTTCCCAGAACTGATAAATGTGAGGTTCTGAAGTAAAAAGCCAAGTTTAGTGGGTTCATAGAAGATACACACTAGGGCGTTAGTTGATGTAAGTTGGTGCCTCCAAGGGAGAGGAAACTGTGGGTCCATCCAGGCCTGCTGTTGCCTTCTTTTAAACAAGCTCTAAAGAATATTCAATTCTTCCAACTATGTGCATATATCATTGCATGTATGTAACGTGCATATATAATCAAGCTATGTGCATGTAAAATTTTAGTTTAGAAACCAGGGTAAACATAGATATTTACAGATGTTCGCAAAAGAGAACATCTGAACTGCCAACAAATCTGAGGAAAACCCTAAAATCATTTTAAACAGGAAAGGTGTGGTGACAGATTGAGAAAAATGTATACCTCGTATGTTAGGATGTACAGTGGGGCGCATCCCTTCAGGATCTAGTTGCCTGATTGCCATGATGCTGCTGCGACTCATTTGATTTATGGGCGAGAAATGGGGCGTGGTCCCCACGGGTTCCTGGACCGCTGGGCATCTGTTTCATCACCACTATCTTTCCTTGATCTCCTACAGGACAATCATGGAAACAGTGTGCACCTGGGCATTTTCTTTATGGGGATTTTCGTGAGAAACAGAATTGGAAGACAAGCAGTAATACACAGGTAGTCTTATTTGCTTTCTCCTCCCCTTCCCCCCTTGTCTTTTATTTCATTGAGGAACTAGACAAAAACCCACTACATAGAAAAGTTATTCAAATGATTGAATCCCACTGTTGATCAGAGTTGAGCTCTTCTCAACTCAGTTGAGATCAGTCCTCTGTGGGATTTAAGTGGTGATGGGGAATCTTATCTCACTTTTCCTGGAGGCCTGTTTGGGAGTGGGAGGGCGGGGATGGGGTGGGGGAGGCCTTCTTCCCACCTGACCCAGGAGGTGCATTATTGAACCCCACTGACCCAGGAGAATGGGAACTAAATTTTATGAGTCCGTTTGGAGACAGGCTCTCCAGTTGCCTCTTGCTGGTTCCCTTTGCTGGAATCTCCATGACCAGTCATTCAGTTCAGACTGACTGCTTCCCCTTGTCCTAACCACAGGTGCTAGAAGAGCGCTAACTAGTTTCTAGATTCACAAAAGAGGGTTAGTTATGAAGGTGTGTTTTGAAAAAGCAACCAATTTGTTACAAATTAAAGGACGTTGGGACTTTTTACTTTTTTGACCCTTTAACTCTCTTTTCCGTGTAACAGGCGTAGAACTAATATAGGGGTATGTCCGAGTGTCCCCTCAATGACATGCCAGTGAGCTTGCTTTGTATCCGTGCCCATAGATCCCATGTTAGTCAACAATCTGAAACAATCGCATGCTCGCTTTTATTTACAAGGGAAGACATGTGGCCTGTTATTTTTTGGAAGAACAGCTTTCCTGTGTGTGCATCTGGCGGGCATAGCTGTGCACTAGGGTAGAGGATCCAAGAAGGTCTTGGAGGGAAACACATAGAGAATAAATATTCTATGGAAGCCCTGGAGGTAAGCCTGGGCCAGCCACCTGCTCTCTGGGTCAGCGGTTGCCGCAGGTCATTGTGAGACACGTTTCCTACCAAAGGCTCCCTAATAGGCTTTTTTGTCCCCCTAGGTCTCCACTCTGCCATTACTGTTGTTCTTTATTTTTTCTTGCTCTTTGATTAGAGACATCATTGAAGCGTGAGTATGGAGAGAGATCTGTGGGGCTACTGAGTAAATTTGATTTTTGGATATACTTAGTCAACTCCATACAGCAACAAGAAATTATAAATTAATTGAGTAAAATATAGAAATACGTGCAGAGTTGTAACTATAACATTTGATGCATATCAAAGCTATCCAGGTATTTGGTCCTACACAGTTCTCCATAGCATGAGAGACTAAAGACTCTATTGAACTGAAAACTTTCCAATACTTGCCGAGTGCTCACTTCAAGATAGTGGTGCTGAGTTTTCCATAGCTAAATCAATGCTTTATTTTTATTTTTTTCCTTGAGCCTGGAGACGTAGACAAGTTTTGCCTTATAGCTAGCGAGGTTAAATAGAAGAAAATAGCAATTTGAAAGTTGGCTGGTCACAAGCCACACACAGGATGTGTTCAGTCTCCTTGGGAACTGCTTCCAGACCGCTTCCTTTAGTACTTTTCGTGACACTCCTCACAAGGTGGGAATTTATTTCTGCAATAATGCCACGTGAATCAGGCCATAGGTGAAGTTATATGGTGGAGTGAGGAGTGGATTCGGAGTTTTGGCAGTGGACTTGAAGGAATGGAGCCAGAGGAAACCAAATACTCTCTTCTCTAGAGACCTTCACTGAGAAGCATATAGCTTTGTGTCCAGATAGATGTGATCTGATGGGATTGTAGGTTGGCAGACAGCCGTGCTGAGCACCTGGAGCCGGTATGGCCCCAGCAGATGTACATAAACACAGTTGGTACTGGTGTCATGAAAAGGTGATTGGAGGAACATCTGGGAGCCCCAGGTATAGAAGTCACCCATCCCTGGTGAGCAGAGTGAGTGTGGCTAAGTCATGTACTCACATGCGTCTAAATTGCCTCATCACCAAACTAGAAGCAATAATAGCTGCCTTGTCTACCGTAGAGAGTTGATCAAGGAACCGTACTCTGTACAGATGGGAGGCAATATTATTACGTTCAATGCTTTCAGCAAACATTGAGCACCTGCTGTGTGCCAGGTACGCGGCTCCGTGCTTGGAATACAGAGATGCGGGAAGCAGAATCTACCCGGGGCATGGAGCTTATGGTCTAGTTTGGTTTCATCAGGGAGCTAGTCACAGAAGTAAGCAGTCATGATGCAACGTGGTAACCGGGAGAGGGTGACACCAGGCTCTTTCCTAGCATGTGGGTGGTTGGGGGTGAGGAAGGGCTGCCGAGAGAAGGCATGGATCATCCAGGCAGAGGGGGAAGTGTGACGAGGAAAAGCGCGATGGAGAGCAGTCAGTGGGCAGGAGTTATAGGTTGGGGCACAGGGTGAAGGGTAGGCAGTAGTGAGAGCCGGTTAGAAATGGGCTCCAAGTAGAATGGGAAGCAGTAGCTTACCTCCCCTTGTCTGGTGGTTATTTCTGTGTATCACCCTTTAGATAAGGTCTTCATGAGGAAAGAGGAGTGTGTGTGTGTAGTTCACAAAAATGTAGGCACATTAAATACTCACCTCCCAGGCATGTTTCCTAGGTGATGTGTCAGTAATGTACATGACAGCACAGAATCCACGTGGATTCTTCGCCTAGATTCTGGGAACATTGGACTTTCCAATAATATGTTCCTCCATCATTTAAAGCCAGGATCGCAGGAGATCCTTTGTCAGTTTGGAACTGGGAATAACAAGGCAGCAGAAGTCTCTTGCAAATGTCCCCCCTACTAGACAACAGTATCTAGATATTGTTTGCATAGGAGTTTTTAGCTATTTCAATAGATTCGGGTTGCACTTTCTATACTCTCGGCCTTGAGAGAAGGAACATTTTGCTCTTGAAAATATAGCTACGTCATCATTTATAAAATCAGCCAGTGACCCGCCTGTGAGGATTCATAAATGCATGGACTGTCTTGGGGCCAACACGGTTGCCTTTGTTTTGCGCAGGTGGAACGACATGGGGAATATCACTCATAACAAGTCGACCATTCTGGTGGAGCTCATCAACAAGGAAGAGACTGTGCTCTTCCACACGGTAAGCAAAGCGCATGCAGGCAGGGTCCGGCCGGCAGCTCGCCCCTTGGCTTCTCAACTCGTAGTGTCCTTCCTTGCTCTCCGTACCTTAAGCGAATAAATAAATGTTCTGTTGAACCGAAACTTCCAGCCTCTGGCTCAGTGCTGTCATTCCTCACTCCAGGATAATGATAGTGATTTCACATTCAAAACGCCTGCTTTCCAAGCTGAGGTTTGACTCTCGGATTGGGGTTCCTCCCCCTGCCTTCTGTGTGATGGATCGCATTGTCTGTCTGGCAGGCCACGTTCCTCAGCACTCTAGTTACAGCCCTCATCAAGCAACCTCTGATTCTGTTGCCTGGCATTTTCTTTTGCTGGCTGACCTGGGTTTTCTTTCCCAGCATCGCCCAAGCCTTGTCTGAAGTCAGCTGAGCGATGGCCCTTCCGTTGAGGGCCTCCTGCAGAGCCAATGCTGTGCAGCTCCCCGCCTCTCATTTAATGATGCTTGGTGCTCATTCCATGCTCTGCCTTCAGTCATTCATTTTTATTTTTATTTATTTCTTAAAATATATTTTTATTGATTTCAGAAAGGAAGGGAGAGGGAGTGAGAGATGGAAACATCAATGTTGAGAAAGAATCATCAATTGGCTGCCTCCTGCACGCCTCCTATTGGGGACTGAGCCCACAACCCGGGCATATGCCCTTGACTGGAATCGAACCTGGGGCCCTTCAGTCCACAGGCTGATGCTCTAGCCACTGAGCCAAACCAGATAGGGCCATTCATTCATTTTTAAAGCACTTAGTTTGGAATTATGTGAAGACATGCCAGTTCATCACCGTGCCCCCAAGGCCTTGGGCATAAAGGATTCTTTAACAGACAGTCTTGTCTTGTTGTCCTTTGATGGGCTTCATGCCTGTGGCTGCCACTGAATCTCAGCACGTTGGTGTATGGCTCAGGGTGTTACTTTGTGATTGACAGGAAGGGAGGAAGGGATGAGTCCCTATTTAGGGAATCCTTGTCAAATGCATATATAATCAAAGGAACGTTTATTTTTTTCCTCTGTCTTTTCCAAGGATGACATTGAAAATGCCAAGTATATCTCTCGGTTGTTTGCTACACGGCACAAGTTTTACAAACAAAACAAAATCTGTACTGAGTAAGTAAACGTTCCGTCTGCCCTCTGAATGGATGGTTTGGTCCGATTAAATGCACGTGCTTTGGGGATGTTGCAGATGGCTTTTCCCGTTCCCTCTCTTCCCCTCATTCCTTGTAGAAGCTAAAGGAGCGCGTTCACGCCAGGCGGGCCCGGGAGCGCTTTAATGATGAGGACTGTGTGGTGTAGTTAGAGCTTATGCCTAGAGAGCAGATAATTCGCAAATTGACTGTGAGCGTTGGACTGCCTGGATGGCTCGGCCCACTGTTGCCATTAGTGCCTTTCCAAGCTCTGCGATGAGTTTGGAGGAGCTGAGCTCTTCCCAATTTGCCAGGGCGCCCCTTCGTGTCAGACGCGGAGGAGGTTCAGAAGCGTGTGACACAGTGACGAGCCCGCTTGAAAGAGAAGACGCGCCTGTCATCCTCGGCCCCGCTTCGCTGACACAGTTGGGCAACCCCGCGTGTGCCTGTGGGTCATGGCATCTCCCTGTAAATGAGGGGCCAGGGCAATTAGAGGAGGACTGGGAGGACACTAATGGATGTCACCCGTCCGCGTGTGTGTTTTACATTTAATTTGGAAATAAAGATGATAAAGGGAGTCTGATGAGGGAACTTAAATGTGACCTGACCTTGGATACCGCGTGCTGGGGCTCACGCTCGTGTTGCCTTTCCCTTGATTGCCTTCAAAAGGTTGCTCCTCGGCAGAGTACGTCCGCGGTTGGGGCGCCCAACGTGTTTAATTTCGATTCAAAGAACGTCAGGGATGTAAATGCAAGAGAGGGACTGCCTTTCCACTGCCCCAGTGGACACATCCCAGGGTGTGCGAGTGTGGTCCTGACGCGGCGGCTGCATCACTGGGGCCTGCAGACTCTCTTCTCTGCACCACGCACGCTCTTTCACAGCAGTTGCTGCCATTGGCCGCTGTCAGGGTCTGGAAGTGTAGTGGATAGCATCAGATCTACCAGCCAAGTTTGCAAATGTAAATCAGAGGAGAGTTGACCAGAGCTACCTCCCAGCCCACATGCACACGCTCGCTCTTCTCTGGGGCAGGGATCCCTGCTAGCTCTTCTTTTGCAGGTCTTCTTTGCTGTGGCTGTTCATTTGCGAGGGTTGTCCTTGACATTAACAGGAGTCCTATAGTCAGCTTCTGTGGGGTGAATTACAAAATATGCGGAGAATTGAATTGTACTGTAATAAAATTCTGGTTCGACCATTTCTCAGCAAGCGGATTTACTATAAAATTTACCGATTATTTGTATTTCTTCTGTGGACTTCTCTTAGGATATCGGCAAACATCACATATTAGACTGAAAGCTAAAGAAATTGTATTTTCCCTTTCTACTTTGGCTAATAACCATTCCTTTCTTCTTCCTAACCAGTTAACCACCCAGAAATAATAGTTATGTTTTGCTGCGAATCTTACCGTCCTGTCTCCTTTCCCCTTTTCTCCCTCTCTTGTCTGTCTTGTATCTAGGAAATAATAACCATTCTTACTTTTCACCTTTTTGTGTAGACAATCAAATTCTCCACCCCCCATCAGACGCCAGCCCACCTGGAGCCGATCCTCTCTGGTATGTATAAAATATTCAGCAATCAAAAGTAGTCTGTGTGCTGGGGATGGAGTGTCCTTTTGTTGCTAATTTGAGAGGAGAGGTGATTGGTGCATTATGACAGGTGAGATCAGGTGAGAATGCAGAAGGGTGTAAGTCTTCCAAGTAGATGTGATGCGTATCCGTTTTGCCCCATTGTGCCCATCATGTCCGTCACTTCTCTAAGTGTGGCTGAAGGTTCAGCCCGCGAGTAAGTCTTATTCTGGGGGATGAGACCATGTTCCTTCAGCATGTAACCTGTTTCAATCCACTTGTTCTCATCTGCTGTTTTATCATTGTCCAGACGACCTTCCAGAGGAAGCCGGGGCTGCGAGGGGCTGCAAGGGCTGAGCCCCTTGCATGAATTTCGTGCGTTGGGCCTCTAGAATAAAAATAAAATGGAACATGTTTGTGGTAGGGCGAGGGAAGGGCTTTATTTGATTGACAGGAAGCTAAGACCTACTGAGATTAAATGACTTGCTCTGAATCACATGAGCAAAATATGATTTTATTTCCTTTGCTGGCTCACCAAATATTAAATTTGTCTAGCATTTTTTTTTTTTGTTGTTCTTTAAAAGTTTTACCATCCTCTGCAGATGGCAGTTATTCAGACTGAATCTGAATGGCCATTTTTAAGAGTCTTCGGGAAAAGATTCTTCACTGGAGGGGTAGGTGGTAGATGGTTGGATTCTCTACATTTGGTTCTGCGATGGGAAGGCCAGTATGTGGTCCCAAGAGCTACATGCTCATTGTTGTGGATCACAGTTCTGATTTTTACATCAGTTTCCAATTGGGCCCAGCCCAATACTACCCTGTCCCTCTTTGAGGTTGCTGTGGCGCTGTAAACTGGGTCATAGGTGCAGCTCTGATGATGTGTAGGAGTTCACGGCTCTAGGAGGGAGCCAGTTTTGAACAGAATGAAACAGGGTGCACCCTTATTCTCATTACTTCTTACGTGGACCATAATAATACATGTGTCCTGTGTTATTCCTTAAAGAAAGGCATCATCTACTTTACACAGTGTTCCCCCTGATATGACAGTCCAACCACTGTGCGTACACCTGAAACGAATACAAAATGATATTGAATGTAAACTGTAATTGAGAAATAAGATTAAAAAGCAACAACAATGACTGTCATTTGTAGATCAGTATTGGTCTCTTGAACTTAGAGAAAAAAAACAATTTGTTTCTTGGAGAGAGTGGGTTTCTTTGGTC
Source organism: Myotis yumanensis (assembly GCF_028538775.1). Taxonomy (NCBI): domain Eukaryota; kingdom Metazoa; phylum Chordata; class Mammalia; order Chiroptera; family Vespertilionidae; genus Myotis; species Myotis yumanensis. The sequence continues at coordinate 27,640,726 of NW_027223768.1, forward strand.
ACACTAAAACTTCTCTAGATAACCCAGCATGTTCTAGCCATTGTTAATGTATTTTACTCACCTATAAACTTTTGTCCTATTAAAAAGAGGCATTGGGAGCTTTGCAAGTGTATTAGAAAATAGATTACAAATAGATATGTTCATGTTGATTGTAGCCTCTTTGTCTTTCTCACCTTGAACCAGCCATCTTGTTTCTTCAGTCCTGACTTAGGGATGAGGAGCGGGTACGGAGGAGAAGGGGGGTGGGTCAGGGTAGACGGCAGAGCAGCCCAGCCTGCTCCCCTGCAGACGCCGGGGACTGTTGTGTGCTCGGCTGGCTCTCGGTGACAGCGGAGGGCCCTTTGCGAGAGGCCTACCCACCTGTGCTGTTCTCTGTTTCAGCCCCGGCAGCAGCCGTACATCTTGCCTCCCATGCACGTCCAGTGTGGAGAACACTACTCGGAAACACACACTTCGCAAGGTAACGCTGGCTTGCCATTTTCCCTTCTCCGGGTGAACGGTTGAGGACGGGGAAGCAGTAAAGAAGACTTTTTAAAAAGAGGATAGTGATGCTTTCAATTTTAATACTGTCATTGTCTGAATGGCAGCAAGCAGCAGCTTCGATTTGTGAAAAGCCATGGACTATCGTTTACCCCTGAGAGAGGAATTGCCCCAGAATTGGCTGCAAAAGGGAGCTGGGGAAGGCAGCGAGCAGAGTTCTCTTCTCCTCCGTAGAGAAGAGGGAGTGGCAGCAAAGCCCACGGGGGTACCCTTGACCCTCACTGCCAGTATCACAAAGCCCATCACCGTCGGTCAGGTTTTCATGCGGACAGAGAATACAGGCATCCAGAACAATTGAAAGAAATATACAAATAATCTCAACCCTTCACATTAGCTGTTGCTTCCCGTCTCTCCTGCCAGCCCCTGTCTCCCAGCACTTATAAAGGAAATCTGTTATATTCCTCTCTTTTAACTCATATGCAAAATGTGTGGGGGGGAAAACCCATTCCAATAATTATTGTAATAATAATAATTAACATTTATAGAGGAAGTCCTCTCCTTCGGCACTGTTCTCAGCACCTTCAATAATCCTCAAAATAAACCGTGGAGATGAGATAGGGATTACTATTATTTCCAATTTACAAATATAGGATTGGGATGCAGGAGGGTATTGGAGGGACTTGGATACGAAAATCAGTGTCTTGACCCTCAAGCCGGTGCTCTTGCTCGTGACACCACCTGCATCTCAAAGAAGGAATGGCATTAGATGTTGAACATTGACCGTGTGAAATGGAAAATGTCTTTCTACATTATCCTACGCTGGCTATTTTTAATCTCTCTGCACTGTCAGTGTGCGCATGAAAACTAAGACAATTAAGAGACCATCTAAAATGCAATAAAACATTACTGTGTATAAGCAGACTAGCACAGTAACCCTGCTTCCCTGGGCAGGCACCAGACCCCACCTACCAGTAGAGGCAGAGAAGTGCAGCCTTTGTCTCTCTGGTCGCCTGGTTTATCTTGACTGTTTCATCCCACCTGGTCTATGACCACACCCCTCCTCCTCAGCGGCTGAGCATTTACAGCCACCTTTTCTGCCTTTGTTCCTCTACTTGGCTCATACTTACATCTGTGGGATGAAACATGCATGTAGTTTGCTCACAGAAAAGTTTTGGCAAGAAGTTGCCTCCCTAGGGTGTGTGTGTGTGTGTGTGTGTGTGTAAGGAACATTGGACGCCTGAAATGGTTCTTACTTTCTATGTTCTAGCTCGTTAGGTACCTCCTTAAGCCGTGATTAAGTTTTATGTGGCCTGGGCTCGGTGATGAGATCAGGTCTAGGGGAGAGTGTTCGGCAGTGGCTGGGAGAACTCTTGGTTCCCATTTTGCCCTCAGTTGATTGCTGGTCAGGTGTTGGCCTTGCACGCTGACCTCCGGGCTACATTATCTGTCTTGTGTCTTTATGTTGGCTTAGCAGTCCCTCTGGTTGGTAAAGGGACCTTTCTCATTGTAGATCAGTTCCACGCACACAGTAACTTCAGAGCTATTGCCCTGTTAACCAGTTAACTGCCACAATATTTTGAATTTAATGGAAAAAGGTCCCCCGCTTGCGTCTATGGATGCTTATGGCGTACGAACCGGTTCAAGTTCTTGGCTTCTTGGCCCAGATAGCCTTCCTGAAGCGGAGCCCTGAACAAGAGAACAGGTCAACCCCACACGGAGGCCACACTTCCTGCCTGCTTTCAACGCTCATGGCAAGATCGAGAACCTACCAAGGGCCATCTATTCCAAATGTTCATTGCTTTCTTTGTTTAGATTCGCTTCTCCTTCTCAGGATGCTTTAGAATGTCCCTTCTGTATATTGGCATCTCATCCAGGCAATGTCAGGTTTGATGGAATGTGGGTGGAGCCCATGGGTGTGCGCTTTCTAGGACTTCTTTAGGTCAAATGTCACATAACCTAAGCTGTGACTTAGGTGAGGATAGACTTGATCGAAGCAGGATGGCGTGGTGGTTCACGGGCCTTTGTTTGACCTCTTGCAGACAGCATTTTCCATGGGAACGAAGATGCCTTCTACTGCAACTCCCACAACAGCCTGGACTTAAATTATTTAAACGGCACCATCACCAACGGCAGCGTGTGCAGCGTCCACAGCATCAACTCCCTGAACTGCTCCCAGAGCTTCATCCAGGCGTCGCCCGTCTCTTCCAACCTCAGCATCCCCGGGAGTGACATCATGCGGGCTGACTACATCCCTAGCCACCGGCACAGCGCCATCATCGTGCCGTCGTACCGGCCGACCCCCGATTACGACACGGTCATGCGCCAGATGAAGAGGGGGGTCGTGCACACGGACAGCCAGAGCCAGTCCCTGCGGAACCTCAACATCCTCAACACGCATGCCTACAACCAGCCGGAGGACCTGGTGTACAGCCAGCCCGAGATGCGGGAGAGGCACCCCTACACTGTCCCTTATGGGCCACAGGGGGGCTACGGCAGCAAACTTGTGGGTCCGTCCGACCAGATAAACCCAAAGAATAACTCGGTGCCCAGCAAGCCGGGGGCCAGCGCCATCTCCCACACGGTGAGCACCCCGGAGCTGGCCAACATGCAGCTGCAGGGCACGCACAGCTACAACACGGCCCACATGCTCAAAAACCATCTCTTCAGGCCGCCACCCCCCCTACCCGCGGCCCCGGCCCGCCACCAGCACCCCGGACCTGGCCAGCCACCGCCACAAGTACGTCAGCGGCAGCAGCCCCGACCTGGTGACCCGCAAAGTGCAGCTGTCGGTCAAGACCTTCCAGGAGGACAGCGCCCCGGTGGTGCACCAGTCCCTGCAGGAGGTGAGCGAGCCGCTCACGGCCACCAAGCACCACGGCACGGTGAACAAGCGCCACAGCCTGGAGGTGATGAGCAGCATGGTGCGGGGCATGGAGGCCATGACGCTCAAGTCCCTCAACATCCCCATGGCTCGCCGCAACACGCTCCGGGAGCAGGGGCCCCCCAAGGAGGTGCCCGGGGGCCACGAGGTCCCCCAGCTGCCCCAGTATCACCACAAGAAGACCTTCTCGGACGCCACGATGTTGATCCACAGCAGTGAGAGCGAGGAGGAGGAGGAGCCCGCGGCACCGGCGCCCCGGATCCCCGGGCTGCGCGAGAACATGGAGTACAGCGCCCAGCTGCAGGCGGCCTTAGCGCGGATCCCCAAGAAGCCCCCGCCCGAGTACCCCGGCCCCAGGAAGAGTGTCAGCAACGGGGCGCTGAGGCAAGACCAGGTCAGCGTCCCCCCGGCCATCGCCAGAGCCAGGGTGCTGAGGCACGGGCCGGCCAAGGCCGTCAGCGTCTCCCGAGCCGACCAGCTGGCCGTCAACGGGTCCTCCCTCGGGCCGTCCATCTCGGAGCCCGACCTGACGAGCGTGAAGGAGCGGGTCAAGAAGGAGCCCGTGAAGGAGAGGCCGGTGTCCGAAATGTTTTCCCTGGAGGATAGCATTATAGAAAGAGAGATGATGATCCGGGTAAGTGTCCTCCCCTCCCGGGCCATCTGGGGGGACAGTTCACACGCTGGTCTCCCCCGCAGCCTCCTCTGCTCCTTGTCCCTGAGAAAGTTCACGGCGGAAGCACCTGTCGCAGACACTGAAGAAGGTGCGAGGCGCGTTCAGGGACAGGTTAGGGAGGTGGAGGGTCACTGGCATTTAAACAGGTGGCATTTTATTTCACAAAACTTTGTGCTTGCCCCTTCAAATACATCTTCCATTCTCCTACACGGATGCCGATGGGTACGCTTGGTACAAAGTGCAGTCATGGAGTTGGGATGTTCCAGGCTGGTGGTGTTGAGGTTGAGGTTGAGGTCGTGGCCAGTATTTTGCTGTTTATTCAGGATCCGACTTCCTGTGTGAGCTGCCAGGAGCTCACCTTCCTGCACCGGTTGGTGTTTTGTGTGTGTGTGTGTGTTTTTTTTCCCAGGGGAAAGCTTTTCCCCCCCAGTTAGATATTAAAAGAACAACATCTCCTGAGAGTTTTTCGTATCTATGAATCTATATGTCAGGATGGCTCGCCAATATTGACCAGCCTGTGTGCAGCGTGTCAGCTTGAGTTTCAGATTTTTTTTCAATAGACGGTTAACACAAAGCCAAGAAAGTTACAGTAAACTTGGAAGTTTATTGTTGAGCTGCAATTCTCCGTTAAGCTTAGTCTATTAAGAATTCAGATACATGTATGTGAATGCACATGCACACACACACATGCGCACACACACACATGCACAGTGGGAATCAACCTGCAAAGAACCGTCAAGGGCCAATGTTTAAGGAAGCCAAGTTCCTGGGTTCAGAATCTAATCTGCAATGACTTCATTACTTCATTCAAACCTTCGAGCATCTTCAGCCTCACAGACGGCCATCCGTGGAATGGCCCAGGTGTAACTGTTCCCACAGTTGGCAAACCCAGAGGGAACTTGTGAAAGATGTGCTTGGGCCTCTCGCAGTACAACCTGTGGGCTGGGAGAGGAAATGCGAGGTGGTTGCCTCAGGGGAGAGCTTTCCCAGCTTGGAAAAGTGATTTATTGGCAGAAAAGGGTTTTTCGGCACTTCTTGGCCCCAGGCTCCTTTAACACAGCTCAGCCTGTCAGTCTACACTTTGCTCACTTGATACTTATTGATGCCTCCACGGTCCCTTCCCGTTGCCTCATTTTGGTCAAATTCCTCCACTTCCCTTGTTACTCGTGTTAAACAAAAGCCTGCAGCCAACCCCATGGTGCTGGTTCCCTACCTGGAGCTTCAGGCCTGACACTAAGGAGCAGGGGTTCCCACTGTGTCCCACATGCTGTCCCATCCCGTCCAGGGGGGTCATCATGACCCCATCCCTACTTCATTCTCCCCGTTGAACTTTTCCCCAAATCCTGTCTACTCAGGAGCTCAAGGACTCCTCCCCAGGCTGGTGTCCCGGCCTCAGAGCAGGTTTAGGAGGTTCTTCAGCAAACCAGTGTGCCAGGCACGATGACGACAGTGCCAAGTGGTTCTGCACCTGGTTTTATACGAAGAAACAACCCCAACCTCCTCCCCACATCTCAGATGCTTCTCTGCCCTCCGCACCGATGGGCAGCTTTTGCTGGGCTTCGCAGGAATAGATGATAAGAGAAGGCTGTCTGGGCCTCTCCAGGGTAAGAGCAATGAGAAAGTTACACCCGATGGGAACACGAGGGGACAGGCATGGTGAGAATTGCCCTGCAGCCAACTCTCCATAACTCAGGAGCTGCTGGTGTGTTGAATGGTTGACTCAGGCCTGCTCTTTCCATCCCTCCTCTTTCTGGCTCCTCCTGCTGCTTAAGGACATTTCACGTTTGTAGCCCCGGAACCAGGAATCAGCTGCAGGGACGAGAAAAGGCCCCATCAGGTCTTTGGGTTATTTTTTTAAAAAAATTCTCTGGCTATAAGCTGACACGGTAAGTGAGAAGAGGCTAAGAGATACAGTGTACCACTGGGCTTTCCTTTCTCACTAGGTGAGTTCATGGCCATTTGCTGTAAGCCCAGTTGGTCACGGTGCCTGGGGCAGAAGCAGAGCCATTGGGAAGACCCCAGTTATTGTCCTCTCAAAACCTTGCAGAATTGTGAAACCAATTCCCAACTAAAGAGAGAACAGGAGAACAGTTTCTCTTTCACAAAAAAAAACACCTTGGAAGCAAACAAACAAAAAAACACAAAAATTTAAATTCAAAATCTGCCTGGGCTAGAGAAACCTAGGTCACTATTTGTAAGAGTCTTACACCCTGTGGCTGAAATTCATGGGTCCTCTTCTCACGCTGTCTCAGTTAATCCTCCTCTGAGAAGCTCTGTTTGTAGGTCTGAGGGGTCGGCCAGTCCCTGGTGGAAGTGTCGTAACTTCACAAACCAGGGCTCCATTCCTACTGCAGGGGCCACAGAGGGGATGAGTGTGATGCCATCCCCTGCACCCATGGTTCTAACAAGACACTGCTCTCTGGGGAATAAATTTATAAATGATAGACTAAGAAAAAAAATACCTAAAAGGTTTGAAAAGAAACCAAGGGTAAGATGATCCCCTCACCTGTGGAGGCCGGAAGAGTCTGCAAATTGGTTTTACTTCTGTTTGCATCAAAATCTCAAAATGGTAACCCTCATCTGTTTCTATGCTTTATTTTTTTAAAAAATATGTTTTTATTGATTTCAGAGAGGAAGGGAGAGGGAGAGAGAAACATCAGTGATGAGAGAGAATCATTGATTGCCTCCTACAGGCCCCACACTGAGGATCGAGCCCACAACCCAGGCATGTGCCCTGACCAGCAATCGAACCGTGACCTCCTGGTTCATAGGTCGACACTCAACCACTGAGCCACGTCGGCCGGGCTGTTTGCAGTCTTTGCTCTTATTTGTTTGTTGTGTGTTCGTTTATTCATCTGCTTTAAACTAAAAGCGCAGGAGTCCCGGAGGGACGGGCTTCCTCAGGCACGGTGGGAATTAATGGGTAGGCTGTGTTTGAATTCGCCCTACTAATGGTGGTTGTCTGCATTCCTTGGCTGGGGAGTTACAGATTTGGGGAGATTAAAACACATTCCAGAATTCTCCCGGTATTGTAAACAATGAGAACATGCCTTTTCTTGCCACAAGAATCTAGAGAAGCAGAAGATGGCAGGCCTGGAGGCGCAGAAGCGGCCTCTGATGTTGGCAGCGTTGAATGGCCTCTCGGTGGCGCGGGTCTCGGGGCGGGAAGACGGCCGAGTTGATGGCACCCGGATTCTCATGGACGAGAGGGTAAGCCCTGGGCGTGTCAAGCATGTGATTTATTCCCTGTGCTCTTCGGATTCCTGAGCTCGCTCTTTGCCCGAACATGCCAGCACCGAGGTTTATGGGATGAATCAATTCTTCAGGTTGAGATTAGCAAGACGTAGTCTGACTGTGTTGTATTAAATGGGTCCCTACCAAGTTACCAAGTACCTACTGTTCCTTTGTCAAGGTGGCGCGGTGATGGCCGACCGAGAGACCGGCCCCTAAAGCCCCTAACGGGCCATAGGGCCTGGGTCAAGCCACTCATTTTCTTCGGGCCTCTTTCCCTGTTTGCAAACCCGAGAAAGTTGCAAAGACGATTGCCGTCGCTCTCAGGGTCTGTGATGTTTATGAATGGTCAGCGTTTATTAGGAAGTGAGTCGTTTACCCAAGCATTTATAGAATTCTCTGGAACACCATCCCCTCCACCCACGGTCAGAATAAGGGGCATGTTAGTGTTTCCGAGGTGGGGAAAGTGTGCCTTTAGCCCCTGAAATTGCAATCAGGGGTTAAAGAAACAGGCTTCGTGTGCTCATAACATCAGGGTTTTAGATTGCTGTCAGTACATATGAAGTATTAGAATGTTTTTAAAGCCAGGAGGGATTTCAGAGGAATCATTTAATCCAATCAGTACCTTTTATTGTAATTAGTAGTTGGGCCGTGGGAAAAATAAAGTGAGTGGGCTATAATCCCCAGAACTGCAGGGCTATGGACCAACATCATCTTTATATTCATCTCAGTAAAATGGGCTGGATACGTGCAGAAAAGGGGGTTTGGATCATGAAGAATAACAATCTCCTCACATTAAGACTTCAAACAGAGGTGTTAGTGACACAAATACCAATTTTGAACTTCACCTCTTGCCTGGCTTTGCTGATTCATCCTGTTGAAGCTGTGAATGAGAAGGAAATTGGTGGTTGGACAAGAGAAACTAGCACTGTGGTTACTAATGAGACCAAATCATCAAGCATTCGTTGGGCATCTGGACACTGCTTAACTAGCAGCCTCACTGTCAATATTTAAAGAAACCCCGTGGTTTTGTTGGGACTTTGGGGTGCGATCGGTCAGTGAGCTGAAGGTTCATTTCTGTTGCAGTTCAGGACCCTGAAGAAGAAGCTGGAAGAGGGCATGGTGTTCACGGAATACGAGCAGATCCCAAAGAAGAAGGCCAATGGCATTTTCAGCACAGCGGCTCTGCCAGAAAATGCCGAGCGCAGCCGGATCCGCGAGGTTGTCCCCTACGAGGAGAATCGCGTGGAGCTGATACCAACCAAAGAAAACAACACAGGTTACATTAACGCCTCCCATATCAAGGTGAGCCGGGGAGCGTGCTGGGAAGGTTTGTGGAAGATGCCGGGGGTTAAAGGTAAAAATGCCGGGAGAGAAAAATGTAGGACGGCTGCCACTGTGCGTCTTGGCTTGTCCCCAGACCCCGAGGGAATGTTTTTGAACTTCTGGGCTTTTCTGACTCAACGGGAAGGGCATGCCCAGCACTGCAGACAGAAGGAAGCTGGCGGCCTTGGCAGAAGCTCGGGTCAGCTATTTCTGAAGCTTGCTCTTTACAGAGGATTTAACTTTTTCTCCTCTCTGTGGGTTATAACTCTCCCCCAGACTCACAGGAGAACCCGAGGACTGTCCTTTTCCATTTGTAATGAGCGGACGATGGAGACTTTGGAAGTCACAGGCATTATCTTACTGTCGCTGAAGCTTTTGTGATGCTCAGGAGTCACAAAACGTACCATTCTCCCTGGTAATACGACAGGTGATGCGTTTGACACCTGACTTTGTCCCCAAGTTGCATGATGTGTAGAAGAGCGGGCGAATGTAATCATAAACCATGGAGGCGTGCTTGCCAGTGACTTGCAAGATTTGCCTCCTTGTCCAGTGCGTTAGGGTCATTCAATTTCTGTTAATATTTCAGAAACTTAAACCTTTTTATCTCAGTATTTCATAGACTTGAAAATTAGTCAGCTTAGTTTGGCCCCCGTTAGAATTCAGAGATAAGGATGCTCGTGTTAGATGTTTCCTAAATCGCTTACTTTCCTCGGTGTCCCTGATAACAGAACATACGTGTTTAAATCGTCACCATTTGCTCTGCCGTCTGAAATAGAAGAATTTATGCACATACCGCTGTTAAAGCAGTTGTTACAAAACGTTTTTAAACAGGATAAGGCTCACATTATGAGTCCGGCATGATCAGTAACCTTAGAAACCTGTTTCTGGTTTCATCCAGGGTTATTTCCTTTCCTCATTGGGCTTTTCAACTGTAGCCAGAACCTTGGTAGATTCCTTTGAGCCTCCAAAACACAGCCAGATGTCTGGCTCCTGTATCAGTTCTAACAGTTTTGAATCAAAATATGAAAAGTGAACCAGGGTGTGGGGTGTAGTGTTTTTGCACACAGGGCATAGATAACCATGTATATTTTTTTAATGTATCAGGAAGTACTGTCAAAAGAAATATGAAAGAGTCTCATCCTGGATCAGGTTGCATATTTTATTCTCATTTTTGAGAATGAGAAGGAAAACAATAAAAAAAAAACGAGCCCCAGGAAACGAGTCTTAAGTAAACTGATGATGGTGCGTGTCATGGGCTTCGTCTGGCTTGACAAACAGTGGCCAGAATAATGTGGTCAAACAAGGATGCGGCTCCCACAGCTGCTTTGTGATAGAAAGTCTGTGGAACTCTGCTGTGGCGATGTTTTACTGTCTTCTTCTGTGGCCCAGTCTCCCCTCCCATTTTCCATCTGCTGCCTGGAAAAAGCCGTCCCTGTGCCTCAGCCGTGCCCACGGGGTGCACTGAGCAGAGGCATTCCCTTCCTCAGTGTTCTCCGGGGCCCACATTTCATCTTGCGGATCTGGGTTAGACATGGGTGCGTTTCATAGACCCGCAGAGCTTGCAAGAACTTGTCGGTGCAGTCGGAATCGAGCGGTGTACCTTGCCAACGTTTGCTCCCCGGGTTCCGAGCCGCCGTTAACACAGAGCAGATTGATTTGCTCCAGAGGTGGAATCACATCTGTGAAATCTACCTCCGTAGCCTTGCTGGTTGTGTTTTTAATGCCGTTTTTAATACCCTCCTGTCAATACTTGGAATTTGCTGAAGGCCCCAGGCAGCAGCAGCCGCCTCTGCGAGTATTTACGGTTCCTATATGTTGGATGCCAGGGAGGCTAATGTTTAAAATCACAGCTCCACAGACAACCCAGCGCCTCGCCAGCCGGCAGCTATATGGATGCTATCTCCCCCGGAACTTGGAAAACGGATCTGGCTTGCCAGCGTTGACCTAAACATGCCTTGTGTAATGAGACAATTCACTGACGCTGTTTTTTTTGTTTGAATCAAGTAGGCATATAGTTTCATAAAACAAATGAGGGGGGAAAAGCTTCAAACAATGATCACTTCATTGCTCCTAGAACTATGTAGAGATCTGCACTGGTGGAGTGTGAGGGGCCTGGCTCTGCAACGCCAAGGCACAGGAATGGAAGGGGACATGAAAGAGTCCTCGCAAAGGCTACCATCTCCCCCGGATGGCACGGCCTTCAGCACTCAGCTCACAACTTACTATGGTTGTCCGCCGCTGAAATTTACAGCTGCAGAATTCTCCTCCCAAGCCCACCCTGAGCTGTATGGGGTAACGGTTTGATTTTCTAAAACCATCTCACGGCTCCGAAGTTTGGCTGGACGCTGTGAATGGCAGAACATCATGTGTGGTTGACTTAAGTGCCTTCATGATGCCTCCACCGTGTGTGGCACAGGGAGTGGCGGGTACAGCCGAGGTTCATGACACTCTTCCCATCAGGTCCGCAGCAGCAGAAAGACATTCCTCCTGGAGGGTGTTACTCCATGGTGGACGTCGTTATTGTTTGAAAGGACGCCGCGGAGCACTGTTTCTCAAACTGGGGGTCACGGTATAGCAGTGGGGTGTAGAGTCCATTTAGAGTCACGACCAGTTTGGGTGGTGGTGGTGTATTTTTTGTTTGTAAATAGACTAGAATAGAGAAAAGAATGGAAATGATCAAAGTGCATTGTACACAAGCATCACTCTCGTTTCTGTAATAAATTGTTAGGCTACACACACACACACACACACACACGCATACGCATATTCACCTAACGTGTGTGTGTATGTGTGTGTGGATATGTTTATGTATATGTGTGCTTTTAAAAAATGCACTGGTTTGTGCATAATTCCTGGGTGTTACAGTAAGAAAAAACGATTAATAGCATTTTCATGTGAGAATGTCTCCATCGCCCCCTGTGGCCTCAGGGGTTTTAATGTTGGCACAGAGCCATGTGGCCACCCGTGGTCAGCAGGTACCTCGGTCCAGGATTGGGGGCTGCCTCACCGATGCTTTCCTTGGTTTGCAGGTGGTGGTTGGCGGGGCCGAATGGCACTACATCGCCACGCAGGGGCCCCTGCCGCACACGTGCCATGACTTCTGGCAGATGGTGTGGGAGCAGGGAGCCAACGTGATCGCCATGGTCACCGCGGAGGAGGTAAGGGGAGTGGCCGGCAGCCCCCTGTTCCAGGGGGAGGGGTGGCCAGAAAATGGGCTTCGTGTCGGGGACTTGGCTGCTCCGTGCTGCTTCCTGCGGCACCATTTCTCCGCAAATCCTCTTCCTTTGGCATGGCACTGTCTCCTCTTCTCAATTCCACGTAGTTGGGTTTCGTTTCCCAAAGATAATCTGTTGGCTCCCATTTTCATCAACTTTTCACTCTTTTCCCTGCATTGCCATGAACGGAAATTAAACCAAAAAGAACCAGCTCACTTCTGTGTGCCAGACAACACCATCCATAGTCTTTGCCCTGGGACTCGAGAACCTGGGCTGCTGTGGGTGAATCGGCACATGTTCCAACCACGGCCATGGCCGGCTGACATCCCTCATGCTTATCACAGAAGGAGCCCGGAGCTCTGGGGCCTGTAGAGGTCTTTATTCTTTAGGGAGAGAAAAATAATGTGTTTTCTTCCTTTGCCAAGTCACACAGTTGTTCTGTTGTAATAGAGACGTCTACGTTATGAAAATGGGCACACCCCACCGAGCAGTTCACCAGGGGTTGCTGTCTTTGGGGGGGAAGAGGTTTTAGGTTTCTTTTCTTGTCACTTGCTCAGTGTTTTATCTTAACCACTTAAGGGACTAGCTTCGTGTGGTTTTGACCAATACTTATGGGGTTACCCTTTTGCTAACAATTTTTAAAGGTGGGGAACAGAGATCATTGAAAAAAGTCACATTTTCTTCATGGACTGTTCTGAGCAGCTGCTTTCCAGAACAGCCCATTGGAAGATACTGGTGGCCCTGGCTGGGTGGCTCAGTTGGAGCGTCATCCCGTCCACCTGGTTGCGGGTTCGATTCCCAGTCAGGGCACATACCTAGGTTAAGGGTTCAATCTCCGTTTGGGGCACATGCAGGAGGCAACCGATTGGTGTTTCTCTCTCACATCTCTCTCTCTCGCGCTCTCTCTCTCTCTCTTCTCTCAGTGAGATCTAATAGAGAGAGCCCTGGACTGAACATCAGAAATGCAGAGTGTAACCTGGATTGACCATTAAGACGCGGTCACTCCCCTGCCTGAGTTCACTCCATCCCCTCGGACAGCTTCCCACTGTCCGTGGAGTGAAACCCAGACTGCCTCCCATGGACCAGGAGGCCTTTCCGACCTCCTCGCTACCACCTTCCTCCTGTTTCTTTAACACCCAAGCATGTTCTCACCTCTAGACTTCGCTCTGGCTCTTCTCTCTCTGACATTCAAGTGCAGCTCAGTTGTGAATCTTTTAAATTTTCCGTTGATGTAGCTGCCATTGTACATCTTCTTATGGGTCTTAGCTAAGATTTGTAGGATCTAATCTGTGATAGACACTGCACAGTGCTACTGAGTTAGTGACTTAGAAGCTATTCACGTTTCTCCCTATCCTGAGATTTTAAGATTAAGAGGATAAGCGCTTGCTTCCCTTGACTAATTTCCAACTTTACTTTTGTGTGTGATTCAGGAGGGCGGACGCACCAAGAGCCACCGATACTGGCCCAAGCTGGGTTCCAAGCACAGCTCAGCCACCTATGGCAAGTTCAAGGTCACCACGAAGTTCCGAACAGATTCTGGTTGCTATGCAACCACAGGCTTGAAGGTCAAGCACCTTTTGTCTGGACAGGAAAGGACGGTGTGGCATTTGCAGTATACTGACTGGCCAGATCACGGCTGCCCGGAGGATGTCCAAGGATTTCTGTGTAAGTGTTCTCTTCCCAGCAAGGGTTTTACCAACTGTGTCAGTGGTCTGATCTGTTGGAGGTGAAATGGAAAGAGAGAACGCTCTCTATTAAGTGGAAAAAATATTATAACAGGGACGTATCTGTCCCTTCTTATGCGCAACAGAGAAGACAAATATATGTCACTTACCATATTCTCTTTACCTTTTATGCAGCTAAGCTACTAAAACTGTGGTAAACTAATTAATTCCACTTTGATTTAGAACTTCACTCATGAATGAATAATTATTTGGATACATGTTTGAACCTTGAAAACATGCTACGTAAGCCCTGGTTGGTGTGGCTCAGTTGATTGGGCATGGTCCCACCTTGAGTTTATTTTGACATTCATTTAGAATGGGAGGCAGAGGGGGAAAGAGAGAGAAGACAGGTTTTTAAAAGCCTAAATGTACCATTTCACAAATTCCAACAGAAAGATTTCTCTGCATACTTATACGTTGATAAAGGTGTTTAGTTTCCCACTAACATGATGATGGTGCTGGAGTTGGACACTGAAAGTGGAGAAGAGAAAGGTGATTGGAATCAAAGAATCTAGAGCGTGATGGAGAGGGTTTGTGAGTTGCTGAGGTTTGTAGCTCAGATACTAATAAGGCAGGGCAGTGACCTCCGCAGAACTCGCTTTCCTCACAATAGTATTCTTTTTGGTCCTTTCCAGTAATCCTTCCCTAATTAACTAATCAGAATTTTCTCCAAGACACAGAACATGGGAACAATAAAAGTAGAGCACTTAAAAAAAATAGACCAGTTTGATGATTGACTAACAGCTCTGATAATATAAGATTGAGTCTAAAAGGGGGTTAAAATGATAGCCAAATCTTTAAAATCAGAACCCACTGCGGGAAGGCCGATCTAAATTACTGAAAAAATATAGAAAATTTTTTTAAACAGTGTGAGTGCGTTCATTCACATGGCTAAGGGACTCTAGACCAGTGTGTCGAGTCAGGTCCTAGAATGTCTGATAAGCGCTTAATAAGGAAAACAGGAGTTCTTATTGACTGTACGTAAAACAGATGCTTCTAGATGAACCAGACCAGGTTGCATGCCCTTTTTCCTCTTCACCAATTTGACCATTTTCCTGAGTCTCGTGTATGTAGCTCCATCAGGGTGAGCTTTTTCTGAGTGCCCAGGCCTTCCAATCTGCTTCTCCCTGAGCCAGCCACTACAAAATCTCAATTATTAATCGACTTTCTCCACTTCCTGGACTGTTTACCCTTTTTTTTTTTTTTAAATACATTTATACCCTTATTTTTTTATGGTCCTGAAGGACAGTGTAATTTTTCATTTGTGCCCCAATGGAGTAGTGAGCTAGGCAGATGCTGGGAGGGATGGGGAAGGTGGCACGACTCCCCCCAAACATGTGGCCTCCAGAAATGGGGCTGGGGGTGGCTTACCTTGAGCTGCTCAACCAGTTGGAATCCAAGCTGTAAAGCAGGCCCCCCGATGTCTATTTTAAAATCGAAAAACGAAGTCGAGCCTCGGCTGACATTCGCTCATTCAGGGAGGGGAAGGGAGACGGCAGATGGAGGCTCTTCCCACCAGACACGGGCGCTGCCAGGCGGGCGTTTCAAGGGGACCTCGCTGGTGCTCTGATCCCCGTCTGTTAATAGGAGGAATTGCTGTAAGTAATGTCGAGACTCATCTGCTTGGGGGACTTGGGGATTTGCAGAGGGGAAAACCGAATTTAATTTTTTAAAAAGAACGATTTAATTCAAAGAACAAATTCTCCCATGGACTAATTGACTCCCAGCTGGTCCTCTCTGGCTCCGGGACTGTACCGTGGGTACCAGCCAAATAATTAGTGTCTTGTAAGAACTGTAAATCACTGTCACTTAAAAAAAAAAAAAAAAAAGATTCCCCATCCGTGTTGGCTTCCCCCGCCCGGCTCCTGGAGGCAAAGCCACGCGGGGCTCGCGTGACGGACGTGCCCTTTGTCTTGCAGCCTACTTGGAGGAGATCCAGTCGGTGCGTCGGCACACCAACAGCATGCTGGAGGGCACCCAGAGCCGGCACCCGCCCATCGTGGTCCACTGCACCGCGGGCGTGGGCCGCACCGGCGTGGTCATCCTCTCCGAGCTGATGATCTACTGCCTGGAGCACAATGAGGTGAGTCTCCCGGGGCCTCCTGAACCCTCCACCTGGGGACAGAGCTGCACCCTGGCCGGGCCTCGCCTGCGCCCTTCTTTCCCGGGGCCCGATTCCCTCTGTCCTGACGAGAGCTTTCCACAGCCCTGATCCCTGCTCGGGCTCTGACACTCCCAGGCCTGGTTCTCTCTTGTCTTTCACTGCCCTGTGCTGACACCCATATCATAGACCAGGGGTCCTCAAACTACGGCCCGCGGGCCACATGCAAATACAGATATTGTATTTGTTCCCGTTTTGTTTTTTTACTTCAAAATAAGGTATGTGCAGTGTGCATAGGAATTCGTTCATAGTTTTTTTTTTAAACTATAGTCCGGCCCTCCAACGGTCTGAGGGACAGTGAACTGGCCCCCTGTTTAAAAAGTTTGAGGACCCCTGTCATAGAGAGATCGGCGTGTGCGATAGGGACTGACCGGTTAGAAAGTCTGATCTTCATCAGTATGGACTTCCAGAAGTCGGCAGTGTTGTGTAGACAGTCTGGCTTCATTGTGGGTACTTTCCCGTGGTGCGTGGTTTGGTCACATGTAGTTTTGATGCATCTGGCGTGTCTGGGATGTGTGTTGGCCTCCAGCCTGTGTGAAAGTGCGCGTAGTGTACAGAGCTTTGGCATCCTTCAGAGGGGTTTTCTCTAAAGGGGGCTGTTGTTGGCTCCGGTCTAGACCGGCAGTGGCTGGAGTGGCAGAGCGAAGTGGGCATCTGAGTGCCTTTGCCGAGGTCACGCCCAGCTCTTCTCCCTGAAGGGGCTGTGGCCGATCTGGCGCCCACACGGTGTATGGCATCCCCTTCCTGCTCTAACCAGGTCTTTACTCTGAGGGGCTTTTGATTTCCTCAAGATGAAACAACAGCAATGGAGGCTAAAGACCGTCTGCTGTTTATTTATATGGGGCTTAGAATGGCTGTCACGTTTTTTGTCTTAGTGGGGTCCTCATAGCAGCCGTGTAGATGGGGCTGGGCACAGGCCAGTCCTCCTGCTTTACAGATGGGGAAACTGAGGCCCAGACACTGTTCAGTGGCTTGTCCGGAGCCACATGGCTCCGAAGCAGTGGTGCCACGGTGAGAACGAGATCTTCTACCCCTCCCCTACCCAGCTCCCCCTTGCCCAACCTGTTATTTCCTTCTCCAACTTCAAGTGTCATTAGGTTCTTGTTCATTTTTCCAAATTACACAGCTTGGAGAATCCAAGGACACTTTCCAAGTGGTTTGGTAGTTTTTCAGGAAAGTTACAACACAGGTTCTGCGAAGGAATTTATATAATAATATACGTATTTACTCATTACCATCCGTGGCTTGAAAGTCAGACGAACTACTACCCCATGAGATTTGTTATAGTGTAACTTGCAGGAAAACGGTAAATGTTAAGTGTAAACCTGTTCAGAGGGTTGTAAACTCCCTGCCTATAAAAGTTCATTTTGGAAGCTTCCCGTCTGTAGGATGCATGTTTGTGCTGCTGAGGAGGAGGAGGAGGAGGGGAGTTCGGAATAATGTGGCCTGGTGTTGGAAAACACCAAACGTTCTGTTGATGAGCAAAATGCCCCTCATGGAATCAGTTAAGACTGCGTCACAGATGTTTCATCACCTTCTGTGAGTTTTTATCCTTTTGTCTCACATGAAGTTCTGGATTGTTTGCTTCTGTCACTGTTGGAAGTCTCTAGAAGAGTGGATAGCTTGCCTCCAAGTCCCAAATCCACTCAGCACTGGGAGATGGGATAAGATGGAATGGAACCAGGGGACCTATGGCTTGAGCATACCATGGGCTCCAGGGGCAGAGGGAGGGCCTCATCATCTCCTACGTCCCCACAAGTCCTTTTCTCCCCCCTCCTATCACTTTCTTCTCCTTCTCTTCTCCATCCCCTGTGCACACCTCTGCTCCCCCGTCCTCCTTTTCAACTTGAGAAGCTATTCTGTCCATCTTGTCTGACATGAAGGATTGTTCCGTTTTGAGCTCTTCGGAGACCCATCAAAGGCCAAGCCTCAGTGAGGCGATGACATGAAGGCTCATTGATCACCAGATGTTCCTGGCCCAGTAGAACAGTACACAGCACATGTCAGAGCCAGCATGGCACCGAGGGAGGGACCCGGCCATTGGGGCCTTGCGTGGACTTGATGAGGGCTCGGGCGATTAAATTCTCTCTGGTGTGTCCAAACATAGCGGATTTCCTCAATGCCCAGTCGCACGCCAGAACATTCTTTGCCGGAACGTGGTCAGTCCAAAAGGGACTTCTGTTCCCATTGATATTCAAAGATAGCTGGATGACTCATTTTTCACTTCCCTTCCCCAGCACAAATATAGCTGGCCTTATCTGCCCGTTTCCCATCAGTGCTATTGGTAGCTGGTGAGGGTGAAAAAAGTTCTCCACTTTGTTCTGTTTCGGGCCTGACGAGTAAGCTCCAAGCCCTTATTTTGGGAGAAGGGTGGAACATGTTTAGATGGTTCATTTTTTGTTGTTTTTTTTTTTTGACAAATATGAAATTGTATGTCCTATTATTTTCCTGTCTAAACTTTCCTGTCTCCTTTGCATGGCTTCTGGATTAACCCCCTTTATGTTTTATTCTCTAATCCACGCAGTTTTAATTTTGTAATGAAATGCCTTTTCTTTTCCCTGAAACAAAGATGTGTGAGGTCAGCACCTGTGAGGGAGGGATGGGAGGGGACTCACCCAGGCTGTTCCGAAAAAGCCTCTTTGTGGCCCGTTGCTTTTGGTCACAGAATGTTACCTGTCATGTTTTAATGCCCATACGTTTTATGGTTTATAATACCCTCTCTTGGCCCCTGGATTTAGCTGTCTGTCCCAGATGAGTTCATTACAAATACCAGGTTTATCCCCAGCCAAATAGCAAGATGGCTTGGTCTTCCTGCTTTTCTGAGTTGGTTAACCCTCCTTCATAGAGTAGAGGAGGAGAAAATGCCTTCCAAGCGAGACATAGCAAGCGTCAGCTGCCTCCTGATTCCTTGTGTTAGGACCAGTGGACATCAGAGCCTGTGCGAGTGAATCTTCAAGGCAACTGGGACTCTTTCCTTGAGGACCAAGGGACCCTTCTTGGTCTTATCGCCAAACTGCACCGTATCAGATCCTCTGTCCTTGGGGCTGAGTCTTACAGGCTATTGAGATGGTGGTGGTGGTGCTGGTGGGGATGGAAGTGGAGGTGGTGGAGGGCGTGGTGGTGTAGGTTGTATGATGGTGATGGTGGTGGCAGAGATGGAAGTGGAGGTGGTGGAAGTGATGGTGGTGGTGATGACAATAATGAAAATATGATAACAACAGCTCACCTGTATTTAGTGTTTACCATGTGCCAGCACTGTTCTAGCAGTTTTCCAACTTGAGAAGCCTTTACAGTTAACTCTGTGGGAAGGGTCTTATTAGCAGCCTTGTGTAACACAGAGAAACAGACACAGGTGATGAAGGGATGGTAGAGCGCGGCTTCAGCAGGTGATTGTTCATTTCATAACATTATAAGATGATCATGCATGGTCTTAAGAACTGTGTGCAGACATTGTGCTCAATGCTTTGCATGCACATCTTTATGTGATCCTGGAGGTGGGTACTGCTTATACCCCATGTCAGTGCCCAGGACATATCACTAACCTGGGCAGGGCCACTGTGCCATTGGAGGAAAGCACCATTATCCTTGTTTACAGGTGAAGAAACTAAGAGCAAGAGATGGCATAAATCCTACCGTTGGGCCACGATAGAGTTGAGAATACCAGTTGAGTTTAACTCCAGCTTCTATGTTTTCTCTAACACACTGGTCTGTATTTTAAATAGCACATCCCTGGCCGGTGTGGCTCAGTGGTTGAGTGTTGACCCATGAACCAGGAGGTCACAGTTCTATTCCCAGTCAGGACACATGCCCAGGTTGTAGGCTCATTCCCCAATATGGGGTGTGCAGGAGGCAGCCGATCAATGATTCTTTCTCATCATTGATGTTTCCATCTCTCTCTCTCCCTCTTCCGTCCTCTCTTTGAAATCAATTAAAACATATTAAAAATAAATCACAATAGCACATCAGTGGTACATGCCAACCAGGTTCTCCAACTGCTGGTATCGAGTCTTTGGGAAAATCTACAGGGGGCTGAGTCCTTTGCTGTCTCCTGTACCTGCACACGGGCAGTGAGGGAATGCTTCTTGGATGAAGGAATGAGGAAACACTCATGGGAAGCTCCCCATCTCAGGACCTTGTGCTTTTCTCTTTTCTTGCAGAAGGTGGAAGTGCCCATGATGCTGCGGCTCCTCCGGGAGCAGAGGATGTTCATGATCCAGACCATCGCTCAGTACAAGTTTGTCTACCAGGTCCTCATTCAGTTCCTCCAAAACTCCAGACTCATTTAACCCCCGGACCCAGCCCCTGGAAGAGGGACCCAGCTCCATCTTGCAGATGGGGAGGCACCTCCACACAAAGCCTGCTCCCCCAGCAGGGCACGGGTGGCTGGAGCCGGCAGGACACGGGCTCCCTCGTTACGGGAGCCAAGATTCTTCATAAACATCATGTATTATTTTATATGAGATAATTTATTTTTTCCCCCTTTGGAATAACTTGTGTGAATCATTGTAATTGCAGTTTTCACAGTAATGTAGTGCTTTTCATTTGAACCACATTTTGACCGATCTGCATTGTAACACGTTGGTAGGGAAAGGTCGCCTGGTGGACCATTTGGGGGACAGAGGCAGAAGGGAACACATCTCTGGTGAAGCTGCAGCCAGATGGGTAACCAACCCTGAAATTCATCAGCTTAATTGCTCATGTCCAAATCAAAGATGGCAAGAAAATGAGTTTATCCTAAAATGTAAAGATTAGGGCCAAGACCTTTTTTTCTGGGGGAAAAAACGCTCTTCTCTTATATTTTGGGCTTGGGAGCCTTGATGGACAGGATGATTCCTCCCTTCTTCCTTCTGTTCTCACCCTCAGTAGTATTCCCCCAGTCCCTCCTCTAACCTTGAGTGACAGCCGGAGCAGCCAGAGGAAAGGCTGCATTTACAGTGGAGTAATCCTTGCCCAGGCTGAATGGGGAGCTTTGTTTGCCTCTTTCTCGACCACCCGTTAATCTGGGCTCTGGAGCTTGTGTTTCCTTGCCGGGGGCCGCACCCTCAGTATTTGCAGCTTCTCCTCATTTGCTCGGTGGGTGCCAGGCTGGTGGCCTTGGAGGCCCTGGGCCAGGCCATCTGTGCAGCTCGGCTTCTTGCCTGATTGAGAGAAGCTAATGGACCAGAGTGAGAAGCGAAAGGAGACAGGAAGGCCCTTGATCCTGTGTTTGTTTAGGATGGGCGTGCTGGACGGGGGCCTGAAGGTCAAGGTGCTGGAGGGTATTCTGTCCCTCCATGAGCCACCAAGTCATTGGAAAGGTTATCAAAGAGACACTTGCGAAAGCTGATGGGGGCTCTTTGACACTCAGCAGGGGCCCTGGCCAGGAGCCACACCAAGTGTGACCCCGCTGTGCTGGTGCCGTCTCTGGACTTTGGTCTGTGAGAGTACAACTCAGCCCACTCGGTCCCGGCCCCCATGATGAACGTGGTGGAGTTCATCTCACACAGAGCCCCGTGGTGGTCCCTCCTTTCTCCATACAACTCACTCTGGTCATTTGTGGTGTCAGCGCTGCCTTCAGTGAAGCTCGGTCCCCACTTTGTCTCTTCCTGGCCTTCACTGGTCCCTGTGCTTCGGAATTTCTTAGGTTAGTACACTGATATTCCACGCACTTTCCATCTTGCTGAATTTGGGGGGATTTTCTTCTCTAGTTTTTCCTGACTGTAACTTTTAAATTGTTTTGTTCTCGGAATTGATCACTGTGGTGTTCTACCAGGCCTTCTTCCACTGCTGCTTTCATTTTCTTTTTTTTCTGTTCTTGGGCTGAAAATACAAGGAAAGAAGGCATCAAATGAACCAGAAAGAAGAGTGTGCCTCTGTAACTTCGGTCACCGCACACCAACGGATGGGTGTGGACACAGGTCCCCAGGAACTGCTTTGGCCTAGGAATCAACTCAGTTCCACATCTGGCCAGATGGTACGATTTTTCTCTTCGTTAGACTCAGAGACTCTGGTGATGCAGGGCCTTCTGCCTTCTACCCCAGGTCTAAAGAATCAGTCAAGGAGTCTAATAACTTCAGCCAAGCTCTGTAGGTTCCGGAATTTGGGTCTATATTCTGAAAAAGAAAGCTATTAGCACACCATGTATTTTCAGCGGAAGAGAGCTCACAGCCCTCACTCGGGCGCTCAGCACTTGGATCGTCCACAGGCAGAGAGGTATTGGTTTCCTTTCCTCAGATACAGTCCATCCTTGGGATATTCTGCTGTGAGGGATGTCAAATTGCCTGCTTTATTGTTTGATGGACTGCCAGTATGTCCCTTTCATCTCGTGGGCCCCAGCGTGGGTGCCATTGACAGGTCTCGTGTGGGCAGCCCGTAGATCTGCTGTCTCTGCGCTCATCACTCACGGTCCCCTCTTCAACCCGTCCGCCGTTGCCACCTTGTGCTCCAGGAGTATTCGTGAATGCAGGAAATAAATGGGTTTAATATCCAATTTCCTAGCCCAAGTTTATGTTGAAACCCAAAGGCAAACATTGAAAGTTATGCCCCATCTTTCCTTTTGAAAAACAAGTGCTTTGGGTCCTTCAGCGCATTTTGCATTCCTTTTCACATCTCCAGCAAATGCCAGTCCCTCTCCTGTTCAATTAGCGGCCGCCACTTAAAGTTCTTCCAGTGGCATCTGCATAATCATTGCCCAGAGATGCTTCGTATCTGGGAAGCCTGCCAAGGAATAAACCTTGAAGCAAAGTGTATTAAATTAGTTATCTAGTTAGAGCTTTTGGAATGAGTTCCTGATGATGTACCAAGTCTGAAGCTGGGGCTGTCGGAGTCTGTTGCTGTGGCTTGGGTTTGAAAAGGGAAAATTAAAAAATTTCTCAACAACAAAGCCCTCAAACACACCCAGGCCTCTTGGTTTTGAAGTTCTCCAGGTGAAATGCTTTGTTTCTCTAATCCACACTCATCTGGATGCATCGGCCCCGTGTTTGTCCTTGTTCAGTACGGTCGCTGGATTGTGGGTGGAATTTGATGTCTTCATCCTGGAGCTGGGCTGAGTCTGTGAGCTTCATGGGTTTCTCCAAGGAGACACCACCTTTCAGTAGCATTTCCATTGATAGACACCTCTTTCCCCGGACAGGAAGTATCACACATTGATTTCTTCATAGGACAATAAAGAGGAATGGGCTCCTCCCCTCCGTTGGAGGGGAGCAGTAAGATCAGGAAGGGGAAAACTTCTCCACATGGAATACTTGGAGGGATAGACTTCCGAGGAGCCCCAATACAGGTAATCTCACTTTCATACTTTTTGTGGTCCTAGATTGAGAAGAGGAACTACATTTTTAACTGTAATGAATGCCATTGTTTGCCTAGGGAGTCACTTGTCCATCTCGGCTCCTTCCTTGTGGGCTGCTCTCTGAGATTTGACCACGGGCTCGCCCAGTGCTCACCTCACCTTCATCCTGTTTGCTCTCAGCTTCTGTGGTTCAGTTATAAGCTCCAGTGGGTACTGCAGGTCAGCGTTTTTATCCAGTTGCTTCCTTTTCTGATCTTTCCCAGCTTACCATAGGTTGACCCAGATGAAATTTCCAATGGTTGGACCATATTTTACTTATAATAACATGGATCAACCTCATCTGTAGAGTGTTTAGTCCCATTTTTTCAAACAAGTGCTGTAGCTCACGGAGGCCTGTGCAGTGGGCAGCGTGGCCCTGGGAGGACGTGCCGTCTTGCTCTGGTGATTCTCACCTCACTCGGTGAGTGGGCCATCTCGTGGGGCCTGGGAGTCACTGCAGAGATGTTAGCACATGTTGATTCTGATGGGCGGGCTTGGCCATCAGGCGCATCACCCTGGGGTTTTCCGATGCCGTCTTTTCTGGATGTGCAATCAGTATTAGCTGTCCTCAGCCCGGTGGTTAGGGAATGTGATGTACAACCCCCGAAGGTGGCCTGTCAGAACACAGAATGTTTTCTAATCTCTCTCTGACTTCCAATGCGTGTTTGGCGGGGGAAATGGGTATAGTTATTGATTCTTTGGGGGCAGATACGTCAACCACTTGGGGTGGGAGGCAGGTGCAGGGAGCTTAGACTCAAGGGTTGGGATTGGATCAGACCCATGTTCATCTACCCCTCATTCCACCTTTGTGTCAGGGATAGTGGGCTCCTGGTGTAGGACATTTCCAGAGGCACCAAATAGTCACTGTCGGGCTCTTAGGCTGGCCCTTTGTGGGAATTCAGCTTTCTCTGGTTTTACCAAAGATTCTGCTGCTGCTGTTTTGTATCGTTGCCTGTGGTTTTTGTCAGACACCTCTCATGCTCTTAGGTAGTGATTCCATTTTGTGAGCAAAGCAACAACCCACCTAGCACCACCTCCAAGGGGAGAAGTTGGGGTTTTCCGTGGACACTGAACACGTGTCCCCGTGGCCCACAGCTCTGTGACTGACAAACTAGTTGGCCCTGTGGGGTGGAAATCGCTAGGGCGCTCAGTTGTGTTTGACACTTCCCTTAAGCTCTGAGCGAGAAAGCAGAATGGTTCTTGTCTTTGCCTCTGTTTCTAAGACTCTGGAGGGCAAAGGCCTTAGTGACCATCTGTTGCAAGTAGCAGCAACGTGCCTGAGAGAAATGTGAGCTGTATCCATTCCAATTCAGCCAACCCATAAACTCGAGTGGGTGAGCATTTTTATCCAGATAAGACCACCTTTCTTATCTCTTCCAGCTTAATACATCTGCATGTTGCTCTCAAGGCCAAACTAAAAGGTTCTCTGTAAAAACGCCCATGAGCCTGGGATTGTGCGGTTTGGTGCCATAAAGGGGAGGATGCACATCAGTTCCTCCTGTTCACAGCTTCCGCCTGCCCTCCCATTCTAACAGCAAATTCAAGGGCATTGCATTGTAAGGCAGCAGGGCTGGAGCTGAAGTGCAGCCCAAATTTGACAAGCAGCTGCGTAGAAGTCACTGCTCCTTCTGCCACACTTTGGGCCCTCAGGATAATTTTTTCCAGAAAGTGCCATAAGCTTGCCCAGAGCGGAGCTAGGAAGGGGGAGAGGAGGGGGGGAGGCTTTTAGATCAGCCCTGAAGTTGTTACCAAAACATTCGCAAACAATTTTCTGGACTCCAGAATGTCCATCCTGCTCCCTACCTCCATTTCTGTGTGGCCAGAAACCATGCGGTGGCCTCCCTGGGAAAGACGGGTGGCCACGCTGGCGTCTGTTTCACCCTTGTGTGTGGTTTTAAACCGCGTCTTCACTGTTGGCGTAGAGCTTGATGGTGTCGTGGGTTCTGGTGGTGCCTGCATTTGCTGCTCAGGAATCCGGCCTCCCCTCGCTTGCTGGTAGCTGATGCCTTCCTGGCAGTCCTATGAGCAGGGGGCTCTGCTCCTCCATGTAGCTCCCAGCATTGGCAATCGCAGCTCCCGGGCATCTTCATTCCTCTTTCCTTCCCTTTATGCTAGTGTTTATGATCAGGGCCCCAGAGCTGGGAGGTGTCAGGACAGTGACAGCAGTTGTTCCTTGTCTTGTTGGGGGGCTGGGTGGGACTATCTTGTGACGTCACCCTCTTCATTCCAAGAGCACCTCACTCACCCAGGGCTGTGCTGACCTCGCCTTGCTCTCCAGCAGCACACCATTTCTTCCCCTTCCCTGTCAGGGTGACCCCTACCGAATGGTTTCATCTGTCCTAGAGAACCACTCTTAAACCTCTCCAAACGATGTAATTAGGAAATCGGATTTTAATTTTTAAAAGTTACGTAGTTTCAAGGAGTATGAAATCTGACATGGAAATAACCAGAATGGAAACAGCTAGGAAGCTGTCAGCAGCCAGGACGCTGCCCGACCCACCCACTCCTTCCCCCTGGGCGATGCCCCCACTCAGCACGAGAGATGAGGCCAGGATGGATTCGGTTGCCGTTCCTGTTTACAGTGATGATTGCAGCAGCGCCCGCTGTTCCTTTCAAGGTAACCTACATGGATTCCCAGCGGCTGCACTTGGCACATGGTGTGTGTGGTCCGATGAGTTTGTTGCTAGCTTCCTCCTGCACCCATGCGCCCTCCATCCCAGCCAGAATCAGGGACGGCGCCGGGCTCCTCAGGCTCGTCCACAGAACGTATTTATCATCTGTCATCCAGGGAGGGGCAGGGCACGCTGCTCATCCACTCTCTAGCTTACCCCGTTCTTCTTCCCCAACCTCCAGGGCAATGCACAGGCCTCCTCACCTGATACGGTTTCAAGGAGAAAGCTGCCAAGATCGGATTGGGGTCTGTGTGTGCGCTGGGGTGGTGCTGTTTTGCTGAAATCTCAGGAATCCTGCTTTGAGTTTAGGGAGGTGGCTCTCAGGGCCGGGGTGCCCGGTGTTCTGGGCACTTCTCAGGGGCCTCCCTCCTCCCTGGACTGCAGGGTAGCTAATTAGTCACCTTCAGTCAAGAGCTGAAAGCTGTCACTCAGAGCCATTTATTTTTCCCAACTTGTACCTGGTAAAGTGTTACTGCCGTTCCCTTTCACTGAACTTCCTTGCCACTGCTTGGGATCTTCAAAATCCATTAACTCGATCCTTTCAGGAGTGAGGTTCCTCTTCAGTAGAGATGGTTCCCTGGGATTTCCTTTGTTCCTCTAATAGCTCACTCCTTCGAGGAGTCTTAAGTGGAAAAAGAAAGGGTTACATATGCAGATGACTATTGACTCTATAACCTTATGTAACTTGTGTTGCTTCAAATAATCTAGTTTGTTTCACTGGACTGTTGTTCTGCGACTTCAGTATTTTGATGCTTTCCTTGGTCTGTGTTTTATAAAATGTTGTGCATTGTGTATCATTCAAACCACTTGACAGTGAATAGGTTTCAAGTCCAAAGAATGTATAGACAGCTTAGAAACCAGTTGGTTCTGAAGGTTCGTGGGTTGACCCACAGAAGCCTGGCTTGCAGCGTAGCTGAAATCTCGGGTTGGGTCAGCTAGAGCTGGTTGGCTATTATTATTTCCAGGGCTGACCTGGAAATTTAGCCGCCTGATAGGTTGTTGCTGTGAGAAACGCATTCCGGGTTGGGACTTGGGATCCTGAGTTGCCACTTTACAAATGGAAGTCCAGTCTATCACCAACTTGTAAGGGGAGAGAGGGAGTGAGAAGTTCATAGGCCATTCCCTAAGTGGGGAAGTGGTTTATCAATATTCATGTCAGCTCGACTTTGTTACAGACTCCCTCTCAATTTAATAATATTAAAAGCCTTAAATAAAACTATGCATGCTATCCTACGCTTTTTTATATCAGTAAATAAGCTTATGCTTGGCAGTTTTGTACACAGTCATGCGGTGTATAAAACTGACTTTTGACAGTATTTTTTGCACTGTTTCCTATCTGTTTTTATAACGTCTTATTTACATTATACTGGTCCTAGTTGCTATTGTGTATGTTCTCACTGCCCGTGTCATGGCTGTGAAATGTTTCATATGTGCCTTTACAAATGTGAGATCTTTATTCTAACCTTTTTTTTTTTTTTATAAAAGATATCTATTGATTTACATATGCAATAAACTTGTTTCTTTTTCCAGAGAAAAACAGTTGCATTTTCTCTCCCCTGTACTGTGTGTGTGTTCACTTTAGTTGAAAGCAGCCATCTCGTCGAGGGTTATTTTCATGAGCACAAGGGCCTGGGAACATCTACTTCTCAGTTTTCTAACACCATTTCTGCCCACGTTTTATTCCTGTATAACGTGATCACACTAAATAATTAGTTCGACATTTCCAGAGTGGTCACTGTTAGAAAAAATATCTGAACGAGATGATCGCTAGGCAGGTGGAGTGAAGACGGCACAGAAACGGACCCCCTTCTCACAAATGCCCTGAGGACCCTCATGGGGCACCAAGTCCCTTCCCCCACCTGTCATTTACTCCGATCCCAACTGTGCACCTGCAAACGGCAGGCACCAGGCTGCCAGGCAAGACCCAACTTTTAGTTTCTGTCTTTCCATGTTATTAAGAGCATAACTCACCGCTAGCTTTAAGGCGGCGGCCCCACCCTTATTATTTCCAGCCCATCAGCTGCCATAGACCCACACAATGAAGCCCTGGTGATGAGGGCCGACACTATGGGGTGATAGCACCATGGCTGGGAGTGACCCATGTGCAGCCCTGGCACTAGACGAGTTACTGTTCACCTACACAGGTCCCAGCGTGGTTCACATGATGCAAATGAGAATACGGTAAGCGAGGGTGGAAGGAGATGGCAGATGTCTCATTAAACGGACAAATCTCTGTATATGTTGACTGTGGCAACAAAACAATTCTAGTTCTTGAGGGAAAAGCCACATACTATTTTTAAAAGATGATAATAGGCAAAATGCCAGTGAAAATGGAGCGAAGTCCGGTAGATGGCAAAAGAATAGGTACAAACACTAATATGTTTTCTCTCTCATGGACTGAGTAAATAGACTCGGTTTATTTTCTTTGGTTGATAAACAGAAAAAGTGGTTTTATATAATTTAGAAAACACTAGTAGACTTCTGTTTATCTCCAAACAGAGCGGGAGAAGAAACTTTTTTTAAAAAAATGTAGAACAAAATGTAATTAAATACTAAATACAAATTTGCAGTAAATTGACAAAAACGGGCTCAAACATGCCTATGTTCTGATTTTTACATTTTATTTTCTTTAATAAAAATAAATGGGGAGAACTTGTCAGACTTACCAGTCATGAAACAGAATGGAAGAAAAGCTCATTCATAGTAGCTACGGAAACATTAAATAGAGGTGTTAAGGGGGATCTGTAGGACCTACATAAACATAACTAAACCCTTTGAGGCAAAACGTAGACAAATTGGTAAACACTACATGCTTGGATAGAAGAGGTCATTTCTCTGTATCGCTGACTCCAAAGCAAATCTAGTAAATATCGCAATAGCATTTTTGGAGACCGGGGGGGGGGGGGGGGGGGGGGGTGGGGAAAGGCCAAGAGAGGACTCTCAAGTACTTTGGAGGGTTAAGCATGGGATAATGGTCAGAAAAATCCCAGAGAACACAACAGATTAGCTCCAGTAGATACTGAAAGTTTTAGAGTGCAACAAAAATCAAGAGTAGTTTACTGGCAAATCAATGGGATGAAATAGTATAGAAATAAACCAATGTCTTATGGGAATGGGAACATTTCAAGTCAGCAGGGGAAAATAAACCATTCAATAAATGATGCTGGCATAAGTAGCTAGCAATTGTGAATGTTAAAAATTTTAAATAGTACCATCAGATCTCTTTCTATTAACACAATTCCAGATAGATCGAAGACTTACATTTAAAAAATGGTTTTCTTTCCTTTCTTCGTTTAAAGATGCAATCTGCTTGGGTTCAGTAGTGTCATGAGAAATAAAGTGAATGGCCCTGGCTGGTGTTGCTCAGTGGTTGTGCATCATCCCATGCACCTAAAAGGCCACTGGTCAATTCTGGGTCAGGCACATGCCTGAGTTGTGGGCTCGATCCCCAGTAGGGGGCGTGCAGGAGGCAGCCAAATGTTTCTCTTTCACATTGATGTATCTCTCTCCCTTCCTCTCTCTTTCAAATCAATAAAAACACTTTTAAAAAATAAAGTTAATGGACAACCAGAGGAACCATTGTCAGTACAGGATAAAGAGCTAATATCCCAATACACATTGAGCTCTTATAAATTATAATAAAAGACATGAACAGCAAAATCGGCAACTGCCATAAATAACAACTCAGAGAAGAAACACAGTTCCTAGGTGGATGAAAAAGTACCCAATCTCATTAATAAATGCATGTAAAACAAAGTATTTCATACAGTAGATTGGCAAAAAAAAAAGTTTTTAGTAGTACTGTTAGGAGGGTAGAGGGAAACAAATACTACAAATATTATATCCTACTGGCACCTGATAGTTTTTTAGAAAAAAATGTGGCAACAGATACTCCAAAAGTTTATATGGAACCACAAAAGACCCCGAATAGCTGCAGCAATCTTGAGAAAGAAGAATGAAGTAGGAGAGATTACAATACCAGATGTCAAACCATAATACAAAGCCATTATAACCAAAAACAGCCTGGTACTGGCACAAGAACAGGCACAAGACCAATGGAATGGATCAGAGACCCCCAAAATTGACCCACACCATTATGGTCAATTAATATTTGACAAAAGAGGCAAGAACATACAATAAAGACAGTTTCTTCAACAAATGGTACTGGGAAAACTGGACAGACACATGCAAAAGGATGAACCTAAACCACCAACTTACTAGTACACCATACAAAAACAATAAACTCAAAATGGATAAAAGACTTACATGTAAGGCATGAAACCATAAAAGTCTTAGAGGAGAATATAGGCAGTAAAATCTCAGACATCTCTCTAGCAATATGTTTACGGGTACATCTCCTAGGACAGTGGTCGGCAAACTGTGGCTCGAGAGCCACATGCGGCTCTTTGGCCCCTTGAGTGTGGCTCTTCCACAAAATACCATGTGCAGGCACGCACGTACAGTGCGATTGAAACTTCGTGGCCCATGTGCAGAAGTTGGTATTTTGTGGAAGAGCCGGTATTTTGTGGAAGAGCCACACTCAAGGGACCAAAGAGCCGCATGTGGCTCGTGAGCCACGGCTTGCCGAGCCGCAGTTTGCCGACCACTGTCCTAGGGCAAAGGAAACTAAGGAGAAAATAAACAAATGGGGCTACATCAAAATAAAAAGCTTCTGCACAGCAAAATAAACCATCAACAAAACAACAAGAAAGCCCACTGCATTGGAGAACATATTTGCCAATGATACATCTGATAAGGGGTTAATATCCAAAGTACAGTGGGGCCTTGACTTACGAGTGTCCTGACTAACGAGTTTTTTGAGATACCAGCTGTCTCTCTGCCGATTTTTTGCATTGAGTTGATACAGTAATTTGAGTTAACGAGCTCCTTAACGAGCTCTTTAACGAGCTCGGTTTCGGAATGAATTAAACTCTTAAGTCAAGGCCCCACTGTATATAAAGTACTCGTTCAACTCAACAACAGACAAACAATCCAATTTAAAAAATGGGTTGAAGACCTGAATAAACATTTCTCCAACGAGGACATACAAATGGCCTAGAGCAGTGGTCCACATGTCCGCAAACTGCGGCTTGTGAGCCACATGCGGCGTTTTGGCCCCTTGAGTGTGGCTCTTCCACAAAATACCACGTGCGGGCGCGCACGTACAGTGCAATTGAAACTTCATGGCCCATGCGCAGAAGTCAGTATTTTGTGGAAGAGCCACACTCAAGGGACCAAAGAGCGGCATGTGGCTCGCAAGCCAAAGTTTGCCGACCACTGGCCTAGAGCAGAGGTTCTCAACCTTGGCTGCACATTAGAATCACCTGGGAATCTTTTTAAAATCCTGATTTCTGGGCCTCATCCTCTGGAAATTCTGTTTCTTTGTTATGATTCTAATGTGCAGCCAAGGTTGAGAACCACTGGCCTAGAGACATATGAAAAATTTCTAGTCACTAATCATCAGAGAAATGCAAATTAAAACCACCTCACACCTGTCAGAGTGAGATATCACTTCACACCTGTCAGAATGGCTATCACCAACGAATCAACAAACAACAAGTGCTGGCAAGGATGTGGAGAAAAGGAAACACTGGTAC
Source organism: Myotis yumanensis (assembly GCF_028538775.1). Classification (NCBI taxonomy): domain Eukaryota; kingdom Metazoa; phylum Chordata; class Mammalia; order Chiroptera; family Vespertilionidae; genus Myotis; species Myotis yumanensis. The sequence continues at coordinate 27,671,992 of NW_027223768.1, forward strand.
ACTGCTGATGGGAATGCAGATTGGTGCAGCCACTATGGAAAACAGTATGGCGTTTCCTCGAAAAAATAAAAAATGGAACTTCCATTTGATTCAGTGATCCCAGTTCTGGAAATATATCCTAAAAACACCATTCAGAAAGAATATACACACTCCTATGTTCATAACAGCGTTATTTACAATAGCTAAGATTTGGAAACAGCACAAGTGTCCATCAGTAGATGAGTGGATAAAAAAAGCTGTGGGACATTTACACCATGGAATACTATGCAGCTGTGAAAAGGAGAGACCTCTTACCCTTTGGGACCACATGGATGGACCTGAAAATATTATGCTCACTGAAATAAGGCAATTGAAGAAAGACAAATAAATATCACATGATCTCACTTATTTGTGGAATCTAATGAACAAAATGAACTGACCAACAAAATAAGACCTGAAGCATGGAGGCATGGAACAGACTGACATACCTTGATGGGGGGTTGGGAGGACAAGAATTTATATGCTTATATGCATAGCCAATGGACATGGACAATAGGGGAATGAAGACCTTGGAAGGGGCTGGGTAGGGCTGGAAGGAGGGATGTAAAGGGGAGAGGGATGAAAGGTATCTGTAATACTATACGATAAAAAGTACATTAAAAAATAAATAAAATGGTCAGATTCCTCCCCTACCCCTGAAATAAAAATGTGGCCGTATTTATTCCACGTAAATGTTTTCACTATTTGATTCTGAAATCCCACTCATAGGAATTCTCAAAATGCTACCTAGCACACGTCAGCACAGTTATTAGTCTAAGAGTGTTCAATGTGGCACTGTTTATAATAACAGCAAACTGGAAAAACCACAGGTCCATCACGCGAACAGCTGAGTAAATTACAACATGCACATTCTTCTGCCTCTAACAAGAACGGGGCAAATCTGCAGAAGCTAAAATGGAAAGAGGTCCTTGTTGTTGAGTCACATGCGGCGTTTACAAAATACGTCAGTGCCATTCTGCCTTGGTTTCTCGAAATCTACTTATATGGAGATGGAAAAATTGGAATCACATACGCAAACTGTTCACAGTGGTTTCCCCTGGGGAGTGGGACTGGTGCAGGAGAAGGAGCTGTGCACTCGTTTCAGATCCCTTTATCTTAAATTTATTGAACAATTATGACTTCTATAAAACACCAAGATGGTGAGCAACTGTACAGCAAAAGAAACCATCAACAAAACAACAAGAAAGCCCACTGCGTGGGAAAACATATTTGCCAACGTCATATCTGATAAGGGCCTAATCTCCAAAATTTATAGGGAACTCATACAACTTAACAAAAGGAAAGTAAACAATCCAATCAAAAAATGGGCAAAGGACCTAAATAGACACCTTTCAAAAGAGGACATTCAGAAAGCCAAGAGATATATGAAAACATGCTCAAAGTCACTAATCATCCGAGAGATGCAAGTCAAAACAACAAGGAGGTACCATCTCACACCTGTCAGAATGGCTATCATCAACAAATCAACAAACGACAAGGGCTGGGGAGGATGTGGAGAAAAAGGAACACTCGTGCACTGCTGGTGGGAATGCAGACTGGTGCAGCCACTATGGAAGACAGTATGGAGTTTCCTCAAAAAGCTGGAAACGGAACTCCCATTTGACTCTGTGATCCCACTTCTAGGAATATATCCCAAGAAACCAGAAACACCAATCAGAAAGGATATATGCACCCATATGTTCATAGCAGCACAATTCACCATAGCTAAGATCTGGAAACAGCCTAAGTGCCCATCAGTAGATGAATGGATTAGAAAACGGTGGTATATCTACATGATGGAATACTATGCTGCTGTAAAAAAGAAGGAACTCTTACCATTTGCAACGGCATGGATGGAACTGGAGAGCTTTATGCTAAGTGAAATAAGCCAGTCAATGAAGGAAAAACACCACATGATCTCACTCATTCATGGATAATAGTGACCATTATAAACTTTTGAACAATAATAGACAGAGAGGCAGAGCTGCCTCAAACAGATTGTCAAACTGCTGCGGGAAGGCCAGGGAGAGTTGGGGGGCAGGAGTGAGGGGGGGTAAGAGATCAACCGAAGGACTTGTATGCATGCATATAAGCATAACCAATGGACATAAGACACTGGGGGGTAGGGGAGGCCAGGGGAATGTCAAGGGCGGGGAAAAAAAAAAAGGACACATATGTAATACCCTTTGTAATACTTTAAGCAATTAAAAATAACAAAACAAAACAAAAAAAACCCTAAGCTACCCAGAGGCAGGACCATGCCTTCCTCATCTCTCCACACTCGAGAGCTATGCGGACTGTTTCACATATAGCAGGTGTTCAATAAACTCCTTATTGCACTTGACTGGACAAGAGAATGCATCCCACTTGCTGGGCCCACTGTGTGCCATGAACCGTGTGTGAGAGATGCGTGTGGGTGTGTGGAGATGAGGAAGGAAGATAACACAGCAGATTTATGGCTGCTCAAGCCATTTGCATGATCATGCATATAAAAAAGCTGGCGTCAACTCCATCAGGCTTCAGTATTACCTAATGGGGAAGCTCCTCTTTGGATTATGGGAAACATCCCTGCGCCTGGCACAGGAGGCCTGGTTCTGGTTCTGGGTCTGTGCTTCTCGGCAGCGGTTGCTAACAAACAATCCCCAGGTTGCTACCTTCTGGGCCGTGGGGAAGCTGGATTCCTGCTGGCCGTGCGCTCGGGGAGAGACCAGTGTTTGCTCAACAACACGGAGTCGGTAAGGAAAAATTCTTTTCCTTCTTAAGCTTTCCCTGGAGTGTTTCCAGACAAGGAGAGGGCTGCACAGACCAATGAACAGAAGGAGAGATGGAAAGTCTGCTTTCAGACAGATGAGGAAAGAGTCAAGAAAGAGAAGCACATGTGAAACACCTGTATGCATTGAAGGAAGACCAGGCACCAGATGCAAGAATGGACACAGACGCAGGTTCCTGCCAGCTCACTTAATTGTTCTCCCTCATGGGTACCTTTATCCCCGGCCCCCTTTTTTTAAAATTCAACTATTTATTTTGCTTTGCTTTAAATGATTTTTTTCAATTATAATTGACATTCAATGTTGTATTAGTTTCAGGTGCGCAGTATGGTGGTCAGCCATCTACCTGGCACCATACATAGCTATCGTAATATTACTGGCTATATTCCTTATGCTGGACCTGGTGAGCTATGCAGACTGTTTTGCATATAGTAGGCGTTCACTAAATGTCTTATTGCACTTGACTGGACAAGAGAACGCGTCCTACTTGCTCACCTCACTGTGTGCCGTGAACTGTGTTAGATGCATGTGGGTGTGTGGACAAGAGGAAGGAAAGATGACATAGCAGTACAGAGAGGGACTTTACATCCCCATGACTTTTCTAACTGCCAAATTGTACTCAGTCCCTTCATCTTTTCCACAGGTACCTTTTTTCCCCTTCCTGCATCTTCCCTCTTTCTTCCTCCAAAGGCACTGAACCCCAAAAGCAACTTCAGGCTAAAGAGGCCACCTGACCCACCTCCTAGGGGAGGCCTGGCTCACTGACTGACACAGAACAGGGGTGACCTGTCCACTCCACGATGTCCACCCACCCACCTCTCTGAAGTCCTCCCCACTGACAAAAGGAAACACAAGCTTCAAGTACTATTCCCGTTTTTATTCTCTCTCATCATTCAGGTTTGTTCACATTAAAATAATAGGCATGAAGGGCAAAAAATAATCACATTTTTCAAAACTCAACCTGTCCAAAGTATCATACGTGAAATCATGCCATCATCTCTTAGGGGAAAAAGCATTAAAAAATGACTGTGATCTTAAGGTTAAAAATAAGACCAATTCCAAGTGAGCCATGTGGAAGGTGTAAGTGCACACAGTGTTTTCATGGCAATGACTTTACAGAAATGCAGGCGTGATGTATATGATTTGAAATATTCAAATCCTTGAAGGTTTCTGCATGAGCACTTAAATAAAAACTGCCACATTGGCATCGTTTCAGTGGCTTTCAATTTCCTGTTTGATCTCAGAAATGTACGGATGATCTTTGCCGTGGGCCACTTCCATGATCGCCATGGCCTAGGAGAGAGAGACAAAGAGGGGGTAAGAGCCCGAAGCCCATCCCCTCGCACCTGCACCTGGGCTGACTTGAATTCAGCTGGACTTCTCTGCTTTAAGCCTGTGCTCTGCTCCAGCATCTGCTCCAAAGGGCGGGGGGCGGGGGGGGGGGGGGGGGGGAGGCCCTGGTAGGGTGGCTCAGTAGTTTGGAGCGACATCCCGTACACCAAAAGGTTGTGGGTTCTATTCCTAGTCAGGGCACATACCTAGGTTTCAGGTTAGATCCTAGGTTGGGGCACATAGGGGAGACAACTGATGGATGTCTCTCTCTCTCCCTCTCCCTTCCTCTCCCTCTGAAATCAATAAAAACATATCCTCAGGCCCTAGCTGGTTTGGCTCAGTGGATAGAGCATCGGCCTGCAGACTGAAGGGTCCTGGGTTCGATTCCAGTCAAGGGCACATGCCTGGGTTGCAGGCTCCATACTCAGTGGGGGGGGGCATGCAGGAGGCAGCTGATCAGTGATTCTCTCTCATCATTGATGTTTCTCTCTCTCTCTCCCTCTTCCTTCCTCTCTGAAATCAATAAAAACATATTTAAAAAAATTAAAAACCAAACAAACATATCCTCAGGTGAGGATTTTGAAAAAGGACAAGATTATCTAGTAACCAAAGAGTCACCCAGTTTTTACCACTGCAATAGCTGAAGAAACGATACAGAGAAATTGATTGCATGACATTTTTTTGCCCCAATATTCTAAGATTTGAGTAAAAAATGCTTTCGGGATGGATTTGGCTACGGTCAGCCAAGTAAACAGCTATGCTGGAACAGAAAAGTCACAGTGAACTTTACATCAAACCTGTTTGATTTTAAGGTTACACTACTAATCTGTAAGACATGACAAAACCATTTTTCCCTTTCAAAAAGTTCATGCTTTCCTCTTAATACATATTCTTAAAAAAACAACAACAAACAAACCTAAAAATCGCTGCAGGTTTCACTTTGGAAGTTAGAGAGAATGTATTAAATAAGGTTCTTTTAGAGCGAAGGGATATTAAGTGAAAGAGTCTCCAGTGGCCCCATTGCTTCCTAGCTGTGTGGCCTTGGGCAATGTACTTAACCACCCTGTGCCTCTCAGAGTTAATGCACATCAAGTGTTTGGAATAGTGCCTGGCATATAGAGAGAATATGTTGAATAAGAATTTATTTTGCTCCTTTGTACTCAACCATATTACTCATAGAAAAACTCAAATTACTCCCATTCTCCCAAGCGAGATTTTTGATGGCCTGTGACTATGACAGCATTCTTTCTACTGTTCCACTCTGCTCCTAGATCTCAAACCAATAGGAGGCAGGCCAAGGAAGAGTGCAGGTCTTTTGGGATCACCCGTCGGGGTTTTTTTTAGGAATCACCTGTTAGATGTCTCCCCTCACCCTCCGAATTCCTTTCATGACTCGAGATCCTTGCTCAAATCCACCCTACCCTTCTTTGACCTGTACTTAATTACCTACCAGCCCATTGCAATTGTGACCTAACAAGTTAATTCCCCCCCCCCCCCCAAAAATAACTAAGGCGATAAACAGACAAATTCACTGGTTTAAAAAAGGGAAATGTTATACTTAACTCACACTCCTAGCCTGGCGGGGCCCTGACCCTCGCATGTGGGATTCGGACCTCACTCCCATGTTCCCCAATAGTCTGGGAAGGTTTGGGGAATCTGGAGGACTGGGCATCCGGGCTACAACATTCTCTGACAGGAGTAAACAGGCTGTCCCAAAGGTTACATCTTATCATCTGTTAACTTCTACATAAACGACCAGGAGAGTCTATGGTACAATCGCACTGCTGTGAGGTGAGGGCCAGGGCTCGGCCTCTCCCATGGGCAGCACAGGGCCGCTGTCAGACACTGGGTGGTCGGCGGATGCTGCCCAGGGTCCTGGTTTCCTGGTTTCCCTGCCTGCTAGTCATGGTGGGGGGAGCTGAAGCCTTCGACTCAGAAAGGCCCGTTTAAATCAAGGCCCCAGCACATACCTGAGGCTAATTACTTAACCTCATCTCAATTCGCATCTCAATTTCTTTATCAGAAATATCTCATTTTTGTGAGAATTAAAAGAAAAGCCACATGTCAGGTCCTGGGATGGAACTGACCTACCTGGTGGCCTCTGCCCACGGCACAGAACAGGCAGTGTGGTCTCCCAGGTGTGGGCTGAGCTTCCCACCCCAGCCGGAATGAAGGGCATTCCTCCCCACGTGTGCACTCCTCGTCACAGGAGGGCCTGGACGCCAACTAGCAAAGGCTCAATTATTCCACCCCCATCTGCCGAGGGATGAAGAAAGGATGCTGAGGAGGTCAGGCGGGGACCGAGAAGCCGAGCCTCGGGTCTCAGACGTACCTTCCGCAGGGCTTTCTCTCCGGCAGCTCTGTTCTCCAGGCCCATGTACAGCCTTCCCAGCTTCAACCACATGGAGGCCACGTTGAGGGAGTACAGTGGGTAATGCTTGCTGGAAGGGGAGAAGAGACAACAGGCCACCGTGTCAGAGGCCGTGGGCAGCCCACAGGCTGGGCGTCAGCGTGGCTGCTGAGCTGGTGGTGCCACACTCCACGGAAGCCACACCCCTCCCACCCGCAGGTGTGGGCGGAGACTGTGGATGGTCAGCCCCGGGGATCACCTGGAGGCACTTCATTTAATGCAGTCTGTGTGTTTCTGTAAAGCTACATAGAAACTGCGGGAGAAAGCCTACACAAAAAATAGTTACAAACAAGACATTCAATCCTCATCCGGTTTTTGTTTTAGGTGCACCCAAAGCAGGGCATTGGGAAACCATCTTTTTGGGTAAATTCCCAATAATGAGGGCATTAGGCTTCTCCCCTCCTATTAAAGAGATAGTATACTTAAAGACATACACACACTGATATGCCTCGAGACCCCAGCTTTGAATCACCCTCTATGATACCAAAACTCTAAGCTCTGAAGTCAGGAGAACACCTCCCATTTCCTCTAGATATTCTCTCTCTGTCGTCCAGTGGAGAGCTTTATACACAGTGGGCACTTGCCGCCTGGATTTCGCTGATGGCTGACTGACAGATGGAGCTCGCCTAGGAGGGAGCCCTCTCCCTGGGAACAGGGACCCGCAGGCGAGAGGATATGTGTTGGGGTGTGTGTAGGACAGTGATGGCGAACCTATGACACGCGTGTCAGAGGTGACACACAAACTCATTTTTTTGGTTGATTTTTCTTTGTTAAATGACATTTAAATATATAAAATAAATATAAAAATATAAGTCTTTGTTTTACTATGGTTGCAAATATCAAAAAATTTCTATATGTGACACGGCACCAGAGTTAAGTTAGGGTTTTTCAAAATGCTGACACGCCGAGCTCAAAAGGTTCGTCATCACTGGTGTAGGAGGTGTTTCTTTACAGGCTGGTTGGTACTGCTCTACCCTCAAAATTCGCCCAAAAGACACGCATTCTGGCTGTATTCCTGGGCAGGGGCCAGCCCCTGGGGGAATGCTGTCCTTCCCCCCCCCCCCCAATTCCCTCCAGAAGACCAGGACTGGGGTTCACTAAGCTCAGGAAGGATCCAGCACAGCCAGTTCCTGCTGGGAGAGAAACCGCAAGGCTGAGATGATAACATTCCTTCTCCTTCTCCTTCCCCTTCTCCTCCCTCCAGATCTCACAGAGGAAAGTGTGCATGAGACCACAGGACTTTCTCATCTGCCAGGGGAAGAAGGATAGGCTTTGCGATGATCCCCAAAGTAGCAAATTCTGTTTCTAAGAGCAGATTAAAGGAGCTGCTTCCCCTTGGACTCCCCCTGCTGGCTAATCAGGGCAGTGTGGGGGACGTAGAGGGCCAGCTGGGCAGTGAACATTCAGACCAGACACAAATTTAACAGTAACCTCAGTTCAGAACGTGAACTGAGGGCTTCTCACACTCGCGAGAAACACCTGGGGTGCTTCTGGAACACAGGGATTTCCGGTCCAATGCCCAGATTCTGACCCACTTGGTCTTGAGGCGATCCTGGCAATGCAAACTGGAACCATGTTTAACAAGCACCCCAGGGACCTGATCCAGGCCGCCCCAGCCCCGAAGTGGCTAGTCCAGTGGTTCTCAACCTTCTGGCCCTTTAAATACAGTTCCTCATGTTGTGACCCAACCATAAAATTATTTTCGTTGCTACTTCATAACTGTAATGTTGCTACTGTTATGAATCGTAATTTAAATATCTGATATGCAGGATGGTCTTAGGTGACCGCTGTGAAAGGGTCGTTCGACCGCCAAAGAGGTCGCGACCCACAGGTTGAGAACCGCTGGGCTAGTCAGAGCCAGAGAACAATGCCATGGCCTCCATCTGTGACCCACCCTAAGGGTTAATAACCCCTCAACAGGAAACTTCCCCGTAGCTGATAGTCATCATTACCATCCGGTAAAACCCAGCTTGATTTCTTCAAACCCAGGCGGGATATTGAATAACCACAGCCAATCTAAAGGCCCCAAAGTTTCCTCATGAGCAACCTGGGCTGCAGTTTAGGAAAACATGAGGGGAGAGTGTGAATAATGATGAAAAGAAACAAACAGGTGGCTTTTAAATACTGGCCTGAAATAGCTACAATGAATAGCACCTGGGGAGGTCCTGGGACCAATCTTGCCCCAGCAACCCCTGCAAAACCTCTACCTGCCATCCTATGTGTCTCTTCCAGATGGTGGAGGGGACAGACAGGACCCACGGGAGCAGCACCCTGGCCCTGTACCTCCGGATGTGGGTGCAGAGAAGAGAAAGCTGGTCTGGGCATGCTCCAACACGGGACAGGGAGAAGGCAAAACCGCCTAGGTACGCACTCCAAACCACCAGGCTCCATTCCGTGCGAAGGTGGTCGGAATGGCCATGGCAATCACCTGTAGGGCTTAATGATTTTCTGTCCGTATCGCAGAGCTCCTTCCCAGTCCTGGATGTACAAGCAGACGCCCATGGCTTGGTACATCATGTGCAGCATATACACGTTACTGTCCTCAAACACGGAGCTCATCTTCTCCTGGCTGAGCTCGCAGATCTCCAGCAGCTCGCTAGGGGGTGCTGTGGGGTCAAGGAAATGATGGGATGGCCCACACAGGCCGAGAGAGCTCCCAAGGCAGGCTGGGTCCAAGGAGTCATTTTGTTCATTCCACCTGTCCCCTCTCCCTCTGAAAAGGTCAGTTACAGAAAGCCAACCAAAAGGGAAAGGAATCACGTTTTTTTTTTTTCTTGAAGAAACAAATGGGAAAATCTGAAGACCTCAGCTGCTAAAATACAGCAGAACTTCAGCCACAGGCAACAGACCCTCAGATCAGCTGTAAACAATGTTGATTAGAATCACCAATCTGCAGTCTCCTCCTTAAATATAAACCCTCAAGGCTGAGCTGAAGCATTTTTAAGGAAGAAGTCCCCACCCTGGGAAAGTTCTTTCTCACGCTGAGAAATAAACTTGCCTTTCTCCAATTTCCTTTCACTTGGTTTGAGTGCTTCCTGTAGTATAAATTATCTCATGCCTTTTCAACTCCCAAGACAATGCTTTAGGAATATGGGTTGTGGTGGGCAGCAGACGTGGGGCAGAATCCTGGGTCTGCCGGGGAGCTGTGTCCTTTGGGCAAATTATCTGCATCTAATACAGGGCGATGACCAGGTGAGGCAATATAAGCCAAGCCCTGGCACTGTGCCCAAAGATGTGCCCCCAAAACGAGCACCTTCAAAGAACCGTTCTCCGGAGTTTTAGACAATAACACGTCCACCACATTGAGCTCCTGGCCAAACTAGCCAAGCAAAGAGAAGTAAGAAATAAGATGGACATTAGACACTGATGTGGTTGACGCCAAGTCATGGGTGGTCGGTGAGCCTTCACCCGTTTACCGGGGGACAGTCTTCCTCCGACATCCAGCACCTGCGGCCCCTCCCCTGCTCCCTCCTCCCCCCTCTCCAGCACCTCCTGCAGGTGAACTCCCCACAGCTGTCAAGGATATACTTGTAGTGCTTGGCCCTCCGGAACTCCTCGATGACGTTGCGCGCATATCGGACCATGTCCCGGATGGCCTCTGCCTTCGGGGGGTCGTTGAGCTTCCGGATTTTCACCTTGGCCTTATCCTGAGGGAAATGTCCACAAATGCAAGGCGTCACCTCCCCCCGGAAACCACACTGATGGGGAAACCTCTGGAATAGTGCATTCTCCCGGGCAGAGGTGCAGGCCTGCCCACTCGAAAGTTACAAAAGGATGAAGGGAATCAGGTGATGGATCTAAGAGAAATTCAACACACCTTTATCTTTTTACCAAAAAAAACCAAAAAACAAAAAAAAAACCAAATTATTTTCTAGACAATCCTCATCTGGGCAGGACACCTAGAACACGTGTGTTCCGATATCTACGAATCAAGAGACTAGAATGAGGAGGGGCGGCCTGGACGAAATAATTGGGGTGATGCAGAGAAAATCCCACGTGCTCTGAACAGGCTGGGAGCCGGAAGCTCTGCTCACGTCCTCTTCCCTCCCCTCCCCTCCCTCTTTGGAGCAGTCGTTTCTTTTCAAGGAAAACACCTGGGCACGTGCTTCTCTCACTGGTGCAGAGCAATGGAAACGTTGTCATCAGGCCTGGACAGAGACCTGCTCTAACTGGATCCCTTGGACTGACTCAGGGAGGTGCATTTAAAGGGTCGGAAACCCCGTGGGCGGAGACCCCCGAGTCACATGGGGGGGCATTGGTGTGGCAGAGAGGCCTGCGACACAGAGTCCGGTCGGCACCTTTGCCCCGCCCGTCAGCAGGGAGCTCACCTTGTCTTTGGTGGTGCACTCCTGGCACTCGCAGGTGAAGAAGTAAGAATCTCGTAACCGGTCATTCCTGTCTTCTGTGGGATACAGGAGGTCAATGTAGCTGGTGAAAACCTAAGGGGGTCCAAAGAGTGCCCGTTGCAGCCTGCCACAGGTCCCCTCGCTCCTCAGCCTTCCTGTGGCTCTGCCAGCGTCCGTGGCGGTGTCCTTGCGGGGGCAGACGCAGGGGACGGCCACCGTTCAGGATGGACACACTTAAACGCCCAACCCCCCATGTCGTCCACCTGCTTGCGGGGGAGAGAGAGGGCGTCTCTTCCCGCTTCCCCAGAATCAAGGAGCCCCTAACACAGGGAATGGGAGCCCTGAAAGCAACCCCTCAGCCACCTCCACCAGAGAGCAAGCTGGCCTTGGTCCCGGGGGGGGGAGGGAGAGGCAGAGCCCCACTGGGCAAAGGTTCCCCTCACCCCTAGGACTGGCCCCGGGCTCTCTCTGCCCGGCCTCTCTTATTTCACAAGCTGACGGCTTAGCTGAATTATTGATCTGCTTCCCTTTCTCCTTCCATCTGCTGGCGATGGAGCAAGAAGCTGGGCCCAGCAGGCTGGGACAGTGCGCGGCCTCTCGGGAGCCTGGCGTGCTTCGGCCTCGCCCAGTGGGGCCAGAGAACCTGGGAAAGTCTCACCTGGGGGCTCCTGGGGGTCTGCGGTCCTTGCTTTTCCTAACGGGTCTGTAAGTGAGCCTGGGAGCATATGGAGGAGACCGGCATTTAACTGTCCATGATCTGCTCCCTGGGACGGGACTCGCTGCTCATCCCACACCATCAGGCAAATGTCTGACTGCACAGATGGATGGCACAAAGCCGTCCGCGTGCCAGGAGCCTCGGGCACTGGCGGGCAGGCAGGGGGCACTTGCAGGGGCTGCCAAGCTCTGTCCACCCCAGAGGGCAGTCATGGGGACCTCGAGGCTCATCGATGCCCTGGGGAATGGGCTCCTTCCTCTGTGAAGGGACGGTCACCCCCAAATCAGTGCCTTCCCCCAAATGAGGTTACTGCATTGCAGATCTGTGAGAGTCCAGGAGGGCAAACCAACAGGAGCGCGTCCGCTGGCTTCCGTGGCAGGAGCCTCCTGCCTCATTTCTTTAAAATGACCCAGGGCCACATAGTGCAACAAGCAGAAGAGCCAGAAGATGGCGACAGAGGCCGCTCAGTGCCACTGCTCCTGTCTCCCCTCAGCCCACAGGAGCACCGGGCTGGGTGATGTCCATTCTGAGAAACTGCAATCGTATGTTTTAACCAAAAAGGCACCCGGATGGTCTCCACAAGATATCCAGAAACCAAGATACTGCGACCCCACGTTTGATACCCTCGTCGTGTTCAATTTTGCAAAGAACATCTCAGTTCAGCTCTGGGTTGGCTGACAACAGCCGAGAAACCAAGGCCTTCATCGTTCAGCACACTGATGGTGCTGTTTCACACTTAAAATCCACACAGGCTCCTCAAAATAGTATGAAAGATTATTAAGCTGAAGTCTAACCCACAGTGTGTCATCATCATCCCTAAAAATTCATTTATTTCCTTTTTGTATCACTTACATCAGGACAGATAGCCTGCATCCAACGATATGCTAGGCTGGTGGGAAGGGACAGGGCGCCGCCGAGCCGTGGCCGAGCACCTGGTCCTCGCCTCGCCCCCACGTGAGGAGGGAGCTGCAGGTGCCTCCTGGCCACAGGCTGCCTCCACTTGCCCTATCAGTGTGCACAGCTGGCCGGCCGGCCGAACTACATCCCTAAACAGCGAACTCTCCCAAGTTCAGGTGCGGACTTGAGAGGACTTGAAGGGCGGATATGTCATTTGGAGTTGCAACTTTTTAAAATTTATTTTATCCTCACCTGAGGATATGTTTATTGACTTTAGGGAGAGGGAGAGGGAAAGGGAGAAAGAGAAAGAGGGAGAGAGAGACAGACATCGATGTGAGAGAGAAACATCGATCACTTGCCTCACGTACGTGCCCCAACCAACCTGGGATTGAACCCGAAACCTTTTTTGGTTTACGGGACCATTTTCCACCCAACTGAGCCACTTGGCCGGGGCTGGAGTTGTAACTCTTTAGCTACTGGTGGCTGTTTTCTCTTAGATAACAATGCTTTTGGTCTTTTGTGGGGGGGGTGGGGGGGGGGGAGAAAAATAGGTCAAAATTCACTAATTTTAAAGAAAAGCTCCAACTCCACTGTTTGGTGGTGGGGATACGGACTCCACAGGCAATCGGAATTTCATTCTGCTCCCTTTGCCGTCTCCTTTCTCTATAAATCTTCTACACGCCTCTGTGGGGAACGTCACTCGCAGCTTTTCTTTCCTGTTTTCTCTTGGACGGAAATGGCAAGCACCAAGTGGGAGCCAAATACATGGGACTCGGAGCCACAGGTCACAGATCTGAACATTGACCCTGGGAGGCCTGAGGACGGACCCCTCCCAGCTCGTCTCACCCAGAGAGTTCTCTGCCCTGCCGCTGGGAACAGCTGTCTGCACGCCGCCCCAGCCACCCACTCACGCCACGCACTCACCTCGTCTCCCGGGCCGATTTCCTGCACGGCTCTGACTTCCGCCAGGGTCCCCTTGTAGGTCACAATGACATTGGGGCAACAACTGTGATTCATCAATGCAACGCTGTCAATGAGAAGAGAAAACGGACGTGCTCAATAAGGCTGACGGTCTAGGTCAGTGGTCGGCAAACTCATTAGTCAACAGAGCCAAATATCAACAGTACAACGACTGAAATTTCTTTTGAGAGCCAAATTTTTTAAACTTAAACTATATAGGTAGGTACACTGTTATTAACTTAATTAGGGTACTCCTAAGGCTTAGGAAGAGCCACACTCAAGGGGCCAAAGAGCCGCATGTGGCTCGAGAACTGCAGTTTGCCGACCACGGATCTAGGTAAACCTTAGCTACTTCCTTGCTAAGCCGCAGTAACTTGGTCTTTGCAGGACGTTAACAAACAAACCTAAGAGCTGGCCATCATATCCTAAGAGATTTTCCTGCATTCACTGATCACCTTAAACTTTCACAGTATTGAAAAGTGAAATGTGCCGTTTGAAATAGTGACATCTAAAACCAGCCGGTGTGGCCCAGTGCTTGAGCATTACCTATGAATCAGGAGACCAGGGTTCAATTTCCGGTCAGAGCACATGCCCGGGTTGCGGGCTTGGTCTCCAGTGGGGGGCATGCAGGAGGCAGCCGATCAATGATTCTCTCTGAATATGGCTGTTTCTATCTCTCTCTCTCTCCCTCTCCCTTTCTCTCTGAAATCAATAAAAATGTATTTTTTAAAACACACACACACAAAAACAAAATAGTGTCATCTAAGCCCGAAACAAAAACACACACAATGATAAAAAATGGCAACAAGAATTCCTGGCTCACGACCCAACACCTACAGTGAACTGCAACTCACTGTACACTGTTCGAGACAAGCGGGCGGTCATTTCCAAGCCGCTTTTTATATTAGTGGATTCTCTCTAACGTGTTTTCTGCCGATGCTGAGAAATCGCCGCCGGGGAGGTGCCATCTTCCTAAGTGAGGGCTTGTGATCCTCCGAGAGACCCGGAGAAGCCCGTGTGAGTCCCTGCCCCCCCCGTGTCCTCATCGGGGAAATTGGGACACGCGGCACCTGCTGCTCACGGCCTGCTTTTCAGGGACGCGAGGACAGAGACTCGCCTATGCGAGGGGCTTTGAGCTTTCTGATTATATCAAGGTCAAAGTTCTGAGAACAGAAATTTCTAAACTACAGGGGAAAATGCTTGATCTCTGAAAATGCTGCCTTTGAAATCACAATGCCCAATTGATTTCAGACCAAAGGGATTTTTCCCCCCAATTAAAACTGTCTGCAAACCGGGGCTCATGTGGGCATTCGTATCCATAGGTCCCACGGCTCTAGGGGCCATTTGCCTGAACCCTCAGCCACCAAAAGCCCTCTCCCATTTGCCCCAAGAATACACACACACAAAAAAAGCAAAGAGGGTGGGCCGCCCCGGGCTTGCCGTGTAGAGGGGGAGGGAGGCCTCCCTCCAGCGCCAGGTGCTGAGAGGTCTGAGAGAAGTCGGTGGTGGCCTTGAGCCTGGGACGGCGGGCAGCACCTCTCCCCCTGCACCGCAGCCCATAGGGCTTACTGGCAAGTGGTGCACGGGGATCGGGCCCTGGGAAATCCCACAAACACATGCACGAGAAGTCGTCAGCAACGGAAAAGCAGAGCTCTAGAACCATCCTGCAGAAGAAGTATTAAGTTTTCCATTTGAAAACACACACCTCGGTATCCTTTGAAGGAAGAAGGTAGGGGAATGCTAAGGCCAAGAACCTAGAACAACTCCTGCTCTGGGCATCGTTATTTTCTTGGCAATCACTGAGAAGAGTGAAACCTCAGACAATACCCCTCGGCGCCTGCTTTCAGCCTGACCTTAGAGGCTGAGCAGAGACATCGAGTTCATTTCAGGACTGAAGGGGTCAACACCAGCCCCCTGAGGAGGGTGTCCTTTCTCCTTTTCTCTTCCTTTTCCCAAGGGCAAATGTCCAAAAGAGCTTCTTCCCCAAACACTTCTTTCCTCACTATCGGAATTCAAACCACAGAGGACAGCATTGTGGCCCCAGGAACAGTATGATCAGGGGGCTACACGCGTTGTTTCCGTGGTTTAGGGACACCCCTCACGGCTGCCTGGGAGCCTGTGTCCCTCAGACCCGCAGGATGCTCAGAGCTGGACGACACCAGACAGACACCCCAGGAGCTCACACACATCATCCATGCAAAGGTGTGGGGGTCAAGGTTTCCTGCAATGACTTTGACCTAAAGCCAAAGGCCCCTGTAGTGAGTACTAAGCAAGGTCATGGAATAATCTACAACATGGATTAATTCAGATGGGGATGCAGGGAGGCTCCTGGTGCCCTTTGGGAAGCCAGGGCTTGATTTCATGGGACTGAAGCATTTTGGTGAAAAACCTCATTCCATCAAAAAGACCATGGCAAAGCCATTCTTGGCAATCCATGAACGCCAGGGCTGCCGGGATCTCCATGTGTCAGCTGGCTAGCCTCTCCTGAAGGAAGCAAAACTCCGATAGTCCTCTGACAGTCCCCCCTCGTTCACTGCTTTAGTTCACTCTCTCTCCCAGCTGCGCTGTTCCTGTACAGGTATTTTTCAAACAGGACAGATGGAGAAGCAGCTCATATAGTCTCCACGTCAGCCTGTGGCCAGTTGTTGGTTGGTAATTAATGTTTCACTTCGAGTGCAAGAAACCCAGAGATTTCCATAACCGCCGATATGCAAAAAAGCACATTTCTCAGCAGGGCACACTGTAAAACATTCTTTAATAACAGCTCTCTAATAACAGACCGGGCAGGACTTAACACATAGCAGTTCTCTTAACTACTTTCGGCTCCCTAAACGTAGGGGAAACATTCTGAAATCTGGCAGAATTAAAAAGGTGTCTTAATTCACTTGGAGTTCCATGTCTGTCACATGCAGTTAGGTAGGCTATATATTTTTTAAATCAAATTAGTGTTAAATAAGTAAAAAGAAAAGAAGTCAAACCCAGCCTACTCGGGAAATATTGCTGATCCCAAATGAGACAGTTCCTCATCCTCAATTGTGAAGCCGTTGCAGTTAACCTGAGGCGAGAAAGGGGGAGAAAGAAAACAAAATAATACGCTAAACCTTCTATCTGGATAGAAATCATCACTTTCATGTCTGACCTTTTAATTTCTGACCTTCTGTCTGGATAGAAATCATCGCTTTAATTTCCGACCTTTAATGCACGATGAACATGTTCTGGTTTAGTGATTTTAAAACCTTTCTTTTGGCCAAGGTATCCTTTGTTCCAACAAAATTTGCAAAAGCAGAGCGGTCAGGGGAAGTACCCTCGGTCTGGCCTGCCCATCCACCTACACGCAGTAGCCCAATGGCACGGACCACAGAGGTCCAAGGGCTAACGTCTGCATATTTGCCTGTGAGTTCGTATTCTGAGAGCCTGAACCCAGTGGGCCACAGATCTGTCGTGTGATCCTGCGCCCATCTCTTGAGTCCTGTGTCCTTGACTTCCTCCCATGAAAAAAGTCACTTACTTTGGTGCCCACTGCCTGGTGAGGTGGTAAAAAGGAAAGCCCTCATACAGCTGGTCTACTGCTGCCTGCCCCTGGAGAGGCAGAGCGGCCTGGCGCTAAGGGGCTGAGACCTTCCTTGCATGGCCGGACCGAGTCAACCACTGGCCACTCTCTCATTCTTGAAATGTGATGTTACATTGAAAAATACCAAGGGCAGCTCACCACTCTGGAAGTCGAACTTAGAGCTAGGATAAAAAAGAGGAATACACAACCCCAGTGTCATGTTGCTCTATAAATTCGTTCTTCTCACGGACATTCATTGAGAACTCATGTGCCGGGCACTGCACACAGGATGAACACAGCAACAATCTGTGCCCTCAAGAGACACCCAGTCTATTGGGAGACAGTTCGGCGGGTGCCTTCATTTGTATCTAGTTTCAGAGCTGGAAGGGGACTCGGTCTCTCTACTTTTCAGATGGTGAAACTGAGGTCAGAGAGGAGCGGTGACTTGTCCAACGCCAACAGCGAAGGTGGAGGCTCTTGTCCTCCCGAGCTGATAGGAAGGTGTCAGGGGACCACCCTCTTCCACAGCAGAGACACCGCACTGCTGCATTTCAGGCCGATGAATGGGCTTTTGAAAACTAGCATTCGAGGAGCACTTCCTCTGGGCCAGGCACTGTGCTAGGTGCTGCCTATTTACCTCCCCCCGTCTGCACTGCTACTCTGGCACAACCCATTTTACAGATGTGGAAACTGAGGCTCAGAGCGGTCAAGGATTTACGTCACTTGTTCAAGGCCACATTAGGAGCAAGTGGGAAAGTAAGGAGTCAGAATTCAAACTAGACATTCTGACAGCAAACCTGTCAGAAACACAGGTGTTTCTTTACACTACACCAAGTTTCTCTGAAAACTGTTCTGATCTATGAATGTTAATGTGGCAGTTTTACTTACAATTAAAGGGCCAATATCAAAGGCCTGGGAATCTTGCTACACAGAGAAGTTAAGGCTGTGATGGGTTTGACTTACCGTTTTGACAATTCAACCTGTTTACAATTTTCAACATAAAAAGAGAGGACTGAGGATTAGTAGGCTAATACACAGCCTTTGGGATCCTGAGATGTTGGGCATTTCTATGTAGAAGACTCAGCATACCACTTTTCTGGGCCAACTTCAAGTATCCAGGCCTATTCTGTCATCAGGACATTAACCAACTACCATTAAGCAATGGCTATCAATCAACAATAGGTAAGAATTTAATTAGGACTTTCACTCATTCAACAAAGTGTACTGGAGCATGAACGGTGTGTCCTGCACCTTAGTGAGTACTGAGTGATGTAGAGAGAGTCTCAGGCTGGATACCACCACGCCTCCGCCGTGTCGGGGACCCACAAGACGACAGACCATGTTTGCAGAATGAATGAGAGAAATTAGCAGCCATTTCCAAACTGATCTAGGGACAGACTGGCTTGAGATATAGGACACCTGCTCCTTCGCTTCTTCGTCTCCCCCTCCGCATGGAGCTCAAGCGGACCAGTCTCTGACTCCAAATGCTTCAGGCTCGAATGTTCTGTGACAGCTGGAGGCTTTTCCCCTCTGCCCGCCTCCTCTTACTGTGCAAGCGTGAGTGTGTTTCTTCATAAGCAAAGGCTCCTACAAGCACAGTGTCATCACTGTTCCTTTCTCAGAGGCGGTGATGGTGTTTAAGCCAAACTGCACAGCAATTTGCCTGTCAGCTTTCCCTGCCTCTGAAATATCCCCAGAGGAGAAAAGTGAACTTGGGTGGTAAGAAAGATGCATGGGCCATAGTCCTTTCTTCCCCCACAAGTCAAATCAGGCGTAAGTGCCTCGCTAAAGCTAGTCTCATAATTAGTATTTAGACTAGATGTAGGCCGCACACCAGAAATACATTTCCCGACCATGCATATGCTCTGAGCGATTAAAACGCACCTCCGTGCTGTGGAGGGAGTGCAGGCACCTTCAGCCACCAGCTGTGGCTGGGCCACACATTAACCCACCACCCTCCAGTGAGCCAGAGAGGAACAGGCTCGGAGGCTGGAACAGCGGACAGGGGGCTGGGGGCCGTGTGGCAGGACCAGAGCATGGTGTGAGGCTGGGACAGCACTTGTTATTTTTGTTTTAGAGTTTTCTTTGGGGATACTGAGTATCCATTTTCAAATGTACATATGAAAAAAATATATGTGTATGTGTGGGTGTGTTTGTGTATCTCAGAATGGATATTATGATTTGATGAACATAAAGTCTATAAAGGAACTAATTATCTATGGTTATACATGTGTGAGTGAATATATATGTGTGTATATATGTGTTTGTGTGTATATGTATGTGTGTACATGTATTTGTATCTATCTCCTGGATTTCCTGAGTCAGTTCGAAATTCAGACTCTCAGTCATTTTCACCACAAATACACTGCTTATGAGATCTTGATTTTTGGTAATGAAAATATGGTCCCATATCCACTATGCCACCACCGAGAAGCTCTACCAGCATGCATTTCTGTCTTGGAGGAAAAGCTATCTTTTTTTCACAGCTAGAAGTGAAGAAAAGATACCGCATATTTTTATTTCGCCTCTTCTGCTTTCTCACATAACCATGCCTCAACTAACGCAGAAAAAAAGTCACTTATCTAGTTTTTTAAAAAATGTAAGAGAAGTCAATACCTCAACTTTCCTTTGTTACCCAAATCCACTGTTTTGGGACCCTTAACAAAGTCCGCTGTAAATCAGAATAATATGAAAAACAGAGAGGTTTACACTGTCAGTACTTTAATATCATAACCTGAACCCCCTTTTTCTTCATAAAGAATCGCTCTGTCTGTTTTGTAACAGACAGTCCCACAGCAGAAATGCATCTATTTCTGAAGGAGCTCATCCAACTGCCAGCAGTCCTGCTCCTGGGGGGAAGGTGGGAAGTGATGAAGCTCGCTTCTTTCTTCATATGTGTAATTTTTAAAGTGGGAGAATTGTGGGTCCTTTTTCCATCTTTTTCTTCTTCTTAGTCTTTTCTTAAGTTACACATGCTCGTGTGTAGAAAATCCAAGAAATCATCCAGCGACAAAAAAGCAAAAATTTTCCACAACTCAGCAGATGACCAACTGTGAACTTCCATTTAATCATTTTTCACACGTGTGTGTATTTCATATTACACACATGCATCCTGCTTTTACGCTTAATGTACCATCGATGCTTTTCCATGTCTTTAGACATTCTTTGAAATATAACTTACAGCCGATGCCATAATTTATTTACCAAACTCTTACTGGTGACCATTTAGAATATTTTCTTTTTTTCTTGGTTTTAAAGAGAACCCCACACTAAAAAATTGCATGCCCATCTCTGCCCATAATCTCTGCTTCCTTAGGACGCATTCCTGGAAATGTCATTACTGGGCCAAAGGGGACACAGGGGATGCTTAACCTGCGCTGAGAACAACATGTGAGTTTGTACCCAAGCTCCTTTCTATAGCAGAGCCTGAAGTTCCGGCAGGGAATGCAGCTCCTGGCACCACAGGGCGGTATTCCACACGTTCAGCGTCAGGGGGAAATGCAGGCCTGTTAGGGAGGGAGGCCCGATCCAGCAGGTGTGGCAGGAAGGGCCACCCTCGCAGGAACAGGAAGCCGAGGGCGCCGGTGGCAGTTTCTCTTCTGTTCTACCTGAGCCCGAGCCTTAGCCTTCCCAGTCCTGTAAAGTTGCTCTTGTCTAGGACCTTCTCTAATTTTGTATAATATCTTTTGGGTAAACATGGGCTTCTCTAAAGATTTCTGGCCAGGCTCCCTGCACCTAGACCCCTGGGGCTCCCCTATGGGGGGGACTCTTCTTCCAGGCCATGGGAGAGGGCCTCTCTCGGGGACATCTGTACGTGCCTCAGCTTTATCAGCACCGTGTTGATTGGAATAAAACAATGTTGCCGTCAGAATGGAAGGTGTAAGGGAAGAAAGGCAAAATTTAATGTGGGATCAAGCGGGCTTTTCTTTTCAAAGCGCTCTCTGTGTGCCATGGCCCCGGGCACTGGCAAGGCCTCTGTTTTCATAAACACTTCCTGGGACACGAGGCAGAGGGAGGGTGAATTTCCTGTGCTCCACCCACCAAGTCGAGGCCAGCACAGGGAGGACCCTGATCTGCTCAAGGTCACCTAGCAAGGCCATGCCAAACAGGGTCCGACAGGTCAGGAGCCTTGTGCTCACAGAGGCCATCACTCTATTTCTGCTCACGTTCCCTGGGCGTGTGCTGGGGACAGGGCTCGGGCCGGGGAAGCTACTCGCAGTGTCCCCTGATGCTGTGCCCCTTACCTGTGCAAAGAGCGCTACCAGGTTCTTGTGGTCGGGGAACTCGAGGTGCTTGGAGTAGAAGTGATGGAGAGCAGAAATGTCACTCTGAATCAGATCCTTCTTCTCGTTGTCTAATTTATCCAGATCTGTGGGCAAACACACCGTGACTCAGCAGGCAGAAAACTGGGTTTCTAGCTACACCCTTTTCTTACTGTAAATGGCATGAAGGAGACAGGAAACATATGGGGAACCCCAGAAAATATCCTTCCTCACCACTTGTTCTAACGGATGAAACCGAGGGGAAGAAAAGCTGCTATTTCTTCTCTTCCTCTGACACCTGATGTCACTCAGGATGCGACATTTCAACTGACCACTGGCCATGAGGTCAGGGGTGCCTGGCCATGACCGATAACCAGCCTCAACCCATTTGGGGGCCCCCAGTCAGCCCTGGAATCGGCGTCATTATCGAGAAGCCAGAGAACCCCCCATTTAAAGAGTTTCAGTAAAGATATAGGCTGTTTACAGGACTGCAACTCAGCAAGGATCCAAAAATATTCAGCAGGCCGGGAGAGCCCACAGAGATGGCTGGGAACGCAATAACTCATCCTACAAGTTCCTACTTCCCATTAATTACTTCCCAGTAATCCTGTCGACTCAGAAAAACAAGTTTTAGTCATTTTTCAAAACAGCACATAAAGTAAAAACTATTCATGATAAGATCACCACCCGCACCGAGACAAGCTGTCACCTCCTGTCTTCGGTCCTGCCCCATCCACGTCAAATGTGGAGAAAAAGTAACCACGCCGCCGGTCACAGAGACACTTACGCGATTCAAACTCCTTCACGGTTAACAATTTCTCTGACGGCGTTCTCTCCGGGTGGCTTTTCTAGTAATCGGGGAAGAAAATCACACAGAAACGGATTTTAACAACCAGGGCAAAATGTGCTTTCACTTTTACATCCACATGAAGGAAAAGCAACAATTCTCAATGAAGGCGAGAAAGCGACCCAGAATCCACCATTGGGGCTCTGAGAGTGCTTGCCCAATGTTCAAATCCAAGACTCCTTTGAAACTTTTTGGGGTTTTTTTTTTAAAGCATCTGCCGTGTGCCTAACATCCCGCTAATGCTATGCACACAGTAGGCTCAAAAAATGCTTGTTACGGGAAAGAACAGTGGCTGGAAAACAACTTTTTAGGGCCCTGGCTTTAAAAGGCCCTGAGCCTACAGACGAGCCGTCCTATTGATTATTTCTCCTTCTGAAAAGGAACAAAATCAAACCCCCCATCCATTTTACACTTTCTTTAAGCATAAGCTAAAATGATCTCAAATTCCGTGTTTCAAAAAGAACACTTTGGGTTGTGTCTGTGAGCCCGGATTCGCTTTAAACGCGTGGCGGCCTTTGTTCTAGGCGTCCCCAGAGGAGCTGACAATAGTAAACCCGCTAAGGCTTTGAGAACATGAATAAACTCGGTGTTGACAAGAGTTCAAAGGCAGGGCTCCGGAGCTGGCCCGAGGCGTGTCTTTGTCATCTGGCTATTCAATGTGGGGATACAGGTGGTCTCGCAGGGCGCGCTCACCTCCCTAGTTAACATGTTGAGCTTCCCCCTGGTAGCTGGGTAGCCCGGCTCCCCTAATCCTTTGCAAGCCACTCGAATACAAATGGTCTGTTTTTTTAATCATCCAATCCTGCGGAGATGAAAAGGTGGCCAGGTACCTTTTCCTTGAAGAGACTATTAGTGGCCGTAGTAATTACAATAAGAGTTGAATGAAACGGGACTAAAGGCGTCGCAGCATTCGGGCGACCCTCCTAGCACCACCGCATTTCAATAGTTCTTGTTGGGAGCAGGAATCTTCCATTCACAGGACGCATTTCTCTAAGATGGGTAGTACATTTTGCCTGGGAAAGCTTTTCATTCAGGAAAGTACACCAGCTCCTTCTGGGTTCTTAACCACAACTCTATAAATAACATCAATGGTGGCGGGGGGGCGGGGGAGGGGGGCGCGGGCAGCTTGGACACCCAACCCTCCCAGGATGCCTGCAGAGCTAATGGGATGGCTTATTTACCCTGACACCTCACCGAGGCACACGGCTGCCCCCTACCCTTTCCTTCTGACCAAGTACCCTGCATATAGTTAAGGATAACGGTATAGTAAGGATCCAAAAGTCATCCTCCTCCAGGAAAAGCAATCCTGATTTCTCCAGCTCCCTCGGCAGACACCCTGTCTGCCTCTGGTTACCCTGAGCTGGTGCCCTGGCATTTCGGCGAGCACCTGACCCCGGCTGAACATAACGGAGCGGTGAGCTCAGAGTTCGGAAATGATCCACTTCTGTTTACGTGGCCCAGGATCCCAACTTATTCTGGGGACAGCGTGGTGCTAATCATTATGATCTCATTTGGCTCAGATAAAAAATACAAGTTTTAAAAGGGGGGGAGGTGGTGGCCATAAAGAAGAGGGGGTGAAGTTTCCGCTCAAAAGCATGAGAGTAGAGGATCTGCCACCACCCGGTTATTAGCAAGTATCTCTGTGGACATAAATGCCTTGCGAACCCCTTGTGGCCTATTTCACTGTGTCCTCCCCTTTTTACCTTGGCCCCTTGGAGACCAGGCAGCTCACTGACCGGTGATCAGTGAGGACTGAGCAGACTAGGGGAGAGCCTCGCGTTCTGGCGTCATCGTGAGAGGAAACTGCTGCCCTGTTCACACATGAGCGTGTCTTTCTTCCCTTCTTTCTTTTACCCTCTGCCCCCTGCCTCGCTTCCTCTTCTCATCTGCATGTGCCTTCCAGGCTGTCCCATCCCACCCCTCACCTGCTTAGAAGTGGGCAGGGAAGGAGACAAGAAGAACAGAACACGGTACAGGAGGGCGGCGTGGGGTGCCCTCTGAGTCAGAAAGGGCTGGTTCCCTAGGATGTGCTCATTCTGTTCAATCGGGTGTTCATGCCTTGAAAAGCCGTATTTTCCCACGTAATCCTATCTCATAAAAAAGCCTAGCGTTTCACAGCGGTGGCCATGTTCCTGGCCCCGGGTAAGTAACATCCTAGTTGCCTAGGGCAAGTGACAAGCCAGCCTCCACCTGGAGTTGTGTTCCCAGCCCTGCCCTTGCAGAGGCCACAGGAAACGGGTCCAAGGATGAGTAATAAGAGATGATCACACAGGTCAGTTCCTCCTCGCTCTGACCTTTAAGAAAACAATGAAATGAAACGCACTTAAGCACTATCCCGTGTCCTCACCTGTTTGACCAGAATCCTCGCAGTGAGCCTGACGGTCTCGGAGGGGTTCCAGTTTTCCCCAAAAACAACCATGGGAGAACATTCCAGCTTGTGCATGGGCCAATCTTCTTTCTGGGAAGGTGAAAAAATAGGATTAAACGCACACGTACTGGAATGAAATTCGAGAGGGGAGGATGCAACAAGTCCTCCTGGCTGAGGTCAAGGGAAACGTGTTTCCTTTTGGAAAACACCACGATGCTCACAACAGCCAGAGATGAAAACATCCTTTAAGGTGCATACGGTCCCATAACCCGGACTCGGGCCTGGCCAGGGCTGTCAGGATGAGAACATGGCTTTGTGACTCTTCACGAGCGTCTCGCGCCTCTCTGCAGCCTCTTGTTACTCCAGGCCCCACACGCGCCTTTCCCTCTCTGATCACAGACTGTGATCTTCGGTGGCAGTGGTTATGGCGCAGGGGTGAGCGCTCTGGGTCTGCGCCCCTGACCTGGCCCTGCCGCCTTGCAGCCCTGGTCTCACGTTGGGGCACAGAACCGGCTGGCACACACAACAACCTGTCCTGTCCCCTCTGACAGGTGACAACAAAATGCACGTGAGGGCTTCACCGAGGGCCCTCAGGGAGGTGGCAATGCACCTGCCGGGAATATTTAGACACAAGGCTTCCTGCAGATTCAGCGAAGGAAATGGGAAGACAGTACTCCTGTCTCTCCCACGTCTTAAAGTTCTATGCCCCAGGTTGAGGGTGAAGGAGACGCGCTCAGTACGGGAAGGGGGGTGATGCCATGGAGTCCAGGAAGAGGAAGGGGGACAGGACACGAGGTGCTGTGGGACCACAGAAGAGGGTAAGGAGTGGGGAGGAAGTGGATGTGACAGCTGGTGACACGGCTAGTGAGGGATGGCCGAGAACTGACCAGACACCATGGAGGTCATGGCCTACTTTGAGGAAAAAACAGGTGTGACAGCGTGGAGCACCTACTGGCCACTGGCAGTCTGGGGGCGGGAGGGAGAGAGAGAGAAAGAAATGGGGTGAAGGCTTGGGTTGGTGGGGTGAAGGGGATCATTTTATATTTGGGAAATGTCAGAGCACCTCGATACTGATGGAGTCGCCAGACACTCTCCTCAGTGGCACTGGGTGCTGTCTGTTCTTCCCTTCTTCCCTCAGCCTTTCCTCCTCAGGACACGGCCGTCCGTTATTTCAGATGCTCAGGCCAGAAGCTTGGAGCCCTCCTTGTCTCCCTCACATGCACACTCCTCTCGGGCAAGTCCGTCACCTGTGCCTTCAGAGTACGCCTGGAACCCTTACTACCCCCTTCCAGCCCGCTGCAGCCCTGACGCCTCTCACGGTGATGACTGTCCTTGCCTTCGACACCTCTGACCCCTTCCACCGGGATGCCTGGCTCTGCCGACCCCCACCGCCTGTGACCCACAGGGCAGCCAGAGTCATCAGCCTGTTAAACCAAATCCAATCCTGCCACCTCTCAGCTCAGAGCCTCCTGCTGGCTTCTCCTCCCAGAGCAAAAGGCAAAGCCTCGGGTGACCTGTGAGGACACACATGAAGGGAGGAGGCACTCCCCCTGCCTCCTGACCACGAGGGCCGCGTACTCTCCTTCTTGTCCCTGGACAAACCAGGCACGCTCCTGCCGCAGGACCTTTGGCACCTGCTGTATTTCCTGGCTGGAACTTTCTCCTAAATACCCATATCACTCCTCCCTCCCTCCTCCATGTCTCTGCTCCAATCGCCTTTTCAGGACACCTGCCATGGATAGATACCCTGCATCTTTATGTTTCTCCTTAGTACCTCTCACCACCTGATATATTACACATTCATTAGGTTTCTGGCTTAGTGTTCCCCCACCGATTACAACAAAGGAACTTCGTCTGTTTTGCTCCCACCTATAACCCCAGAGCTTAGAACAGTGCCTGACTTTTACGAGGCTCTAATAAAGTTGCCGAATGAATGAAGATGACTCCCTCCCCCGTCTCCTCCTTCCCTCCACCCCGTTCCAAGGAGGAAGGACACGGTGTTACTTAGTGATTGAACGCTGTGTGTGACACAGACCCCGGCTCCAGTGCTGTGCCAGGATGTTCTGCAGAGTGAAATGACGCCGTGCCTAATATAACTGAGAGCGGGGAGAGGAAGAAATGGCAAGGTCTACACGAGGGAGAGGAGGATCTGCTTTTAGCCGAAGCCTAAAATAAGAGCGTGGTGCACGCGGTAGGGGCAGGTGGGTCCAGCTCCCTGCAGGCAAGCCAGCGCCCTTCCCAGATGCAAAGCAAAACAGAGAGAGGCCTTGGGATGCTGATGGGAACATGTGCCAGGGACAGTGATTGACAACTGGGAGCGAGGTCCACTATGACCCCAGGAACTCGAACAAGAGGCCTCTGCAGGGCCTGTGAGAGACTGGTTTTCTGAACTGTCAGTGGTGTCTCTGCTGTTTAACCACAACAAGCTCCTGGGAGAAAGAAGTTTAATATTGACGTTTCTTCATATGATTTGTTCATTATTTATTCATATACTTGGTACAAAATGAATGTGAATGTAAATAGCAAGCGATGTTGACATTTACTGATGTTAAGTGCCCTCAAAGGGAAGGGAGCCTACCCACAAGGCGCGCTCTGGGAGGAGGAGGGCAGAGTGCTGTCAGGTCAGACGCTGGTTGGGGGGGTCGGGAAACCTAAATTCTTTTTTTTTTTAATGTAATTTTATTGATTTCAGAGAGGAAGGGAGAGGGAGATAGAAACAGCAATGATGAGAGAGAATCACAGATCGGGTGCCTCTTGCGTCCCCCCTACTGGGATCAAGCCCGCAACCTGGGCATGTGCCCCTGGCCAAGAAGCAAACTGTGACCTCCTGGTTCATAGGTTGATGCTCAACCACTGAGCCACACGGCCGGACTGAAACCTGCATTCTTATGCCCGCTCTACAGCGAAGCAGCGATATGATGCCAGACAGGCCTCTTAATCCCTTTGCGTCCGTAGCCTTGGCCATAAATAACATGATCCTTAAGTTACTTAGCAGGTCCAGAAGTCTGAGTCTACAATTTTACACCTTCCAACAGTGCTAATCAGGGACAGCGCTTGAGGCCTCCCAAGAAATGTAGGACCTTCCCAGGATAATCAGGCATTCATGTCACCAGAAAGGGACGTGTGAGGGTCCAATCAGCTCATCCACAGGAAGCACTTAGGACAGTGCCTGGCACACAGTGCCCTCACAGCAGGGTAACTGTTCATTTATGGGTTCGTTCGTTCGTTCATTCATTCATTCATTCACTCATTCATTCAATGAGCTCTGCAACTGACCCTAGAAGCAGGGATGGGAGAGGAACTCTTTGGCTTTACGTAGTTTATGCCTTTATCAGAACAAGAGCACCCGTAACGTGATACTGTCCCACACAGCAGTTAAGTCAGAGAGATGGATCGCTTCCAGGAAGTGCAGAATCACGTAAGTTTCATCAAGGGAAATTAATCAGAATCATAATGTTTTCACTTTCTGTAGAAAGGTGATGATGACATTATCTTGGAGAACCTGACAGAGGCAAGTTGCCCTAGTTTTGCACATACGATATTATAAACGATCAGACTGAACAAAACCGGGAAAATTAGGCTAGCCTTTTATTTATGTATGTATGTATGTATGTATGTATGTATTTATTGTTGTATTAGCAGCTTCTTTGTACACAGAGTGGTTTTGCAACCCTTTGTGTTTTTTTAAAACATTTTTTGTCAGTTTCTCTAAAACTGTTTATCCTATTTTTTTCCTTCTAAATTCAAGCTATTACTCCTGCCCTGATTGCAATCTTTATAAACATTTTTAAGTAAACTCGGATCCCATTTTCCAGAAAAAAATAATATACAGTAAAAATAAATGCACAGGAAGGATTCCAAAAGATGTATACCAAAGCATCACTAGTGATTTTCTCTGGAAAGGTAAGATTACAGATACTCTTCCTGATCATTCAGACTGGACTTTCTGACTTTTCTACAGTAAGCACAGATTATCTGTGCAATCAACTCAAACAAGTCAATCCACATAAAAGTAAGACATGGACTCGTTTTGTACCCTTTAAACTTCTCTTTCATTTTGAGCCAACATACCACCTGCTCTGCACGACTTACCTTTTGGTGCATGGACGAAAGGGCTTCAAGGGGCAGAAAGAGCTGCTAAACTGTCTCACGGTGCACCAGCCTTCCCAAGCCGGGAAGAGTGACTGCTAAGTCAGCCAGTTTTCTGCAGAGCAAAGGATACACTGTCTTCCTGGCTCAGGAGACCCGGTTTCTATTGCCAAGTGCCCCCCTCAATAACGCTTGCATTTGGTGTCTCTCTAGTTCTCATGGCGCCTTCAAAACAGACACGGGCCGCTTGTACACACATACATGGGCTTTCCTACAATGTGGACTAGTGAGAAAATGTCACACACTTTCCACTACCTTTGAGAGGAAGGGGGAGCAAACGGAAGCAGGACCATCTCACGGGGAGGTGACCGACGCTGCTGAACCCCCACCCCGAGGACACATGCTCTGTTCTGTAACCCCCGTAAAAGAGTGATTGTAGGGATGGATGCACTCGGCCACGCATACACAGATTCTTCCCGTGTAAAACATGTAGGAAAGGTTTCTAAATATTACTTAAAAGTAAGTGGCTCAGTTTACGATGCTTCCTATGTCTGCGAGACCAAAGGGAATGTAACCAAGATAGAAGCCATGACTCCGGCCCATTCACTAATCACCTAGAACCACGACAGGTCCTGGGAGCATGTCGGAGGCATTTTCTATACTTCAGGGTTTTTTCCAGTTGATAAAAATAAAGGACTTTCTCACATCTTTAGCCACATGCTTCTCACATGTGCTTTTAAAAAAATTTTTATCCAGGCCAGGGCATGCCCCTTCCTACTTTCAAAAGCACTCATAACCCCATCACTTCCATGTACACCACACAAACAGTTTTTGTTCTGCTTGTTAATGTTAAGAAATAACACCCTAGAAATTTCTACTCCTCAATGATTCCTCTAAAACCACCGACTTTCTAAAGTGATTCTCTTAAACATGTCACTTAATGGAGTGCCGTTTAATAGAGTCTGAGTGTGAGAAGAATACACTGAGCTTTCTAGGCATATGTATAAAAATAAATATCGTTCATGAAAACACACAGGTTACAACACAGGCCTAACCTAAAAGCAGTTTCTGTTTCTTTTGTATTTCCCCCCCATTACCCTTTGATGCATCGTCAATTAAAATCTTTCCTCTGGCAGGATCACACTGAGTCAAGTGAAGGAGGAGGAGAAAGTCAATGGGACAGGATGTAGCCAAACTGTAGAAAATACAGCAAAATCCTAACACGCTGAGGTTACAGAGAAGGGTCTGGGGAGAATGAACCCGTCCATGAAAGTCCACTTCTGCTTCTGTAACACGTTCCCCTGGCGCCTTTTCCCCTAGGGGGCCCTCAGCATTCCCGCACACAGTGTTGGAAAGTGGTGACAGGCCTCCCCTAGCCCTTGGTATGCACTGCGTGACATTAGGCAGGTCACTCAACCAGTATGGGCGTTGTTTTAGCTACTCGGGCTGAACCTGATCGCCTTCATTCCAACCTCACCCTCTGTTGTGTGGTGGTGGCCCCCTGAGGCCTGCAGGTGGGTCGGGTCCACCTGTGAGGGAGGCCCAGGGAGGGCGAGGCTTCTTCAGGCGGCGAATCACTCAATTATCTTCCTCATTCTGCTCCTGTTTGTGCCACCTTGATTCCTGCACCAGAGCCTCCACGTGGATCCCATCCAAACATTCCCGCAGGCGGAATCCTGAGGACGTTTTCACCCGGAGCAAATGCCTCAGATTCCTCCCTAAGGACGCAGGACGCCCTTGCACTTACTGTTATTAAATCCCTAGGACCACTCTGTCTCATTGTAACCTCTGCCCTGCACCGACTTAGCTCTTCAGAACTAAAGGATGGGAAACCATGGCCGTCAGCCTCCGCCTTCAACCAGAGGAGGCAGATGAAACAAAAGGGAAACGTTCAGGTCGGATCCAGCCTGTCACCTCTGGAAACCAGGGGCTCCGGGAGCGGTGTTATCAGGGGTCATGGAGAAGGGCCCTCTGGCCCCTAGAGTCTTAACAGACGCACAGGAAAACTGACCTATAGAAGTGCTCCCCAGGCTGAGGGTGCACGGCCCAGGAACTGGCCAAGCAACAGGGAACACTCCACACATTGCACATATCGCGAGGCTGAACTCAGAGAGCTGCCTAGGCCTAAGGCCTTCGAACACGACTTAAAATCATAGGACTGCATCCTCCATCCTGGGGTTCCTTGCTCCTCAGGAAAGCTCTTCAGGATTTAACCAGCTGTACAATGTGACTACAGGAAGAGAATGCATCGACCGTCAGCTGCCTGTGGTGCAGTAATAAACAGGCACTTGGGTTGGTATGTTTGGTTAATGTGAACCTCACAAGAGAGGGCACCCCTCACTGTGTGCTCACAAATGGGGTTCTGAATCTGCAAATCTGGGAGACTAGGTCCTGAAGACAGGGGAACCTCGCAGAGCCACCTTAAAACCCCAACATGGACCATAATGATTCATTAAAATAATGCCACCTAGCAAGGCTGATGGGAGGAGGGGGAGGTAGCTTATGCTTAAGACATCCAGAGTTGACTCAGCACCTCACACATCCCAATGTTCTCTATTACACCTCACACTTCCCGATGTTCTCTATTAATGCTGAGTTCACAGCGAATCAGAGAAGTGAAGACTCGTTTTGTAATAAACATCACTCACACAGTGCACACCATTAGTGGTCTCAAGGTCTCAGGATCCAACCATTCTCTTAGGTTAAAAAAAATAAAACAAGCCCCTTAAATCTAAAGCATGCTGTATGCATTATTCTTAGCATAAGCCTGAGCTTTAGTTCTACCTGAATTATTGTAACATTTTTTCATAAGTCCTCACCCCTGTACACAGTGTCGGTTTAGATCAGGGGTGGGCAAACTTTTTGACTCGAGGGCCACAATGGGTTCTTAAATTGGACCGGAGGGCCGGAACAAAAGCATGGATGGAGTGTTTATGTGAACTAATATAATAAATTCAAAGTAAACATCATTACATAAAAGGGTACGGTCTTCTTTTTTTTTTAGTTTTATTCATTTCAAACGGGCCGGATCTGGCCCGCGGGCCGTAGTTTGCCCACGGCTGGTTTAGATAGATTTCATATCTGTCATTCGGCCCGGACAATTCACTACAATGGGCACTACTGTCCATGTTTACACTTGAAGAAACTGAGATGGAGGGCTGTCCCTGGAATTGCCAAGTTCACAGAGCTAGTAAGTTGCAGAGCTGGGATCCCGGCCTCCTGCTAGTCCGGGTTGTATTCCCTGAATTGTATGGAATTTACTACCTGCTTCTCTAGAGACCCAGAATGTAATGAGTTATTTTTTTCTAGACGTTTTTAAGTTAAATATAGAAACAGCTAACTTATCAGGCCTGGGTCACATCATAGAAGCCCCAGGGCTCACCGACGTCTCTAATGCCACAGCCATCTAACCACGGAATATTCTATCCACAATTGGTGGGGGAAAAGTATGGTCTCTCCTCTTCAAGAGAAGGCCCACTCCCCCAAAACTCAACCACAGGCCCATGTACAGCCTCACTGTCGCACAGGCGGGCAGCCTCCAGAAGCCTGCCCTGGAGACGCAGAGAGGTGGACTGTGCATGTGGCCTCGGCTGCCAAGGGAGACACGCCCTGGCCAATGGCACAGCCTGGGCCTCATTCTGGCAAGGGGCCACTGTGGCTGGAGCGCCTCGGTCAGATGACATAAGGGCTTAGCAACCTCTCCCATGGCTAAATAATGCTCTTTGGGGACATTCAGAGGCCAGCTGCACAGGGAGAGGAGAAGGAAACAAATGAAGTCGTGGGCAATTAGAAGTAGATGGGGGGTGGGGGGCGGGATGTGAATGACAACAGGTCACTCCATCAGTTGGAGCTGCTGTTTAAGAGCATCAGCATGTCCCAAGGTGTGTTTTATAGGTTTCCATCTAAAAAATAGGCTGGGGAGCCCTAGCCAGTTTGGCTCAGTGGATTGAGCGTCAGCCTGTGAACTGAAGGGTCCTGGGTTCGATTCCAGTCACGGGCATGTACCTTGGTTGCAGGTTTGATCCCCAGCCCTGATCAGGGAAGGCAACCAATGGATGTGTCTCTCTCACATTGATGTTTTTCTCACTGTCTCTCCCCCCACAACCCCCCCTCCCTCCCCGCAAGACTTTATCCAAGCTCCTCAAGCTTCCCATTCCCGAGTTACAGGTCCCTTGAGACTTCTCCATCAAACCAGATGCCCGTGGTCTGCACACAGCCAGCCTCCTGAACCCGCCCAGCCCCAGTCCCGGTACAAGTTCGGAGCAGCCACCCTCCAGCTATACAAAGGCCATGATGCCAGGGGCTCACCTGAGTCTAGCTGGAATCAGGCTGGGTATGGCCTGTTACAGCCCAAGGGATGCAAACATTTTAAAGACAGCACTTTAGCATTTCTCATCTGTCATCTCTGCATGTTCCATCTGCTGCTGGTGGTCTTGGGGGCAAACTGTCAACCTTGGAACACACCTGCCTGTGCCCCACATGGCTCTCCTTGTGTCTTTCCCAAGTCTCCTCCTGTTCCCTTTTCCTGGTCCTATAAATGGCGCCCAAATGTTACTGTCTGGGTCCTGGGCCAGCACACAGGGGTATCCAGCCACATCCTACACCACAACGAGGCTTTCCAGCTCCGGCTGCAGGAAGGGGCTGGGGGAGTCCTGACAAGCCAGAGAAGGATGTTGGGGGTCCCGATTTTTACAGAAACAAGGCCCTCCCTTCCAGTTGGCCCAGCACCTACCTGACACTCCACATTGCAGTAAAATGCCTGCTTGCATCTTCCACATTTGGACAATCCTTCTTTCCTTAAAAACAGAAAGGGCACGGTAGTGGCGAGAGGCACAGACACGTGAAGCCGCACATTTTATCATGCAATAATCCAAGCCATCTGGTCGGGAAGCAGAGCCAAGATTCCCCGTACCTTCCTCTCCCACGGATCAGTGGCATTTTCCCAGAGGAGATTTTGACCAGATTCAGTCCTTGAGGAGGAGTGAGCGGGTCCAATAGCACACGCTCCGGCATTTACCGTCCCCGACAGCGTGAAGGGCACTTTCCAAAGAGGGGGAAGCCACGCTCTTGGACTCGTGCACCTGGCTTGGGAGACCACAGTTGCTCACATCACCTGCACTATTACTCAGTAGTTTGGGCAACTCAAAGGCTTTTAGGTCTTGATTTCCTCACCTGCTGCAGAGGTACAGACATAAACCATTGTGGAGGTGTGACATCCTAAAGCACTGATGGCGAACCTATGACACGCGTGTCAGAGGTGACACACAAACTCATTTTTTTGGTTGATTTTTCTTTGTTAAATGGCATTTAAATATATAAAATAAATATCAAAAATATAAGTCTTTGTTTTACTGTGGTTGCAAATATCAAAAACATTCTATATGTGACACAGCACCAGAGTTAAGTTAGGGTTTTTCAAAATGCTGACATGCCAAGCTCAAAAGGTTCGCCATCACTGTCCTAAAGACAGAGGACTGGGGTACACAGGAAACTGTAGTGTGAGTGAAAGCTTTATTATTTACTAGAGGCCCGTGCACAAAATTTGTGCACTCGGGAGGGTCCTTCAGCCCGGCCTGTGCCCTCTTGCAGTGCAGAAGCCCTCAGAGAATGTCCAACTGACAGCAGGGAGTGGGCCTAAGCTGGCAGTTGGACATCCTTAGCGCTGCTGGGGAGTCAGGAGAGGCTCCCGCCACCATCCCTGTACTCGCCAGCCATGAGCCTGGCTTCTGGCTGAGCAGCGCTCCCCCTGAGGGAGCACACTGACCACCAGGGGGCAGCTCCTGCATTGAGCGCCTGCCCTCTGGTGGTCAGTGTGCATCATAGCGACCGGTCATTCCACTGTTCGGTCAATTTGCATATTAGCCTTTTATTATATAAGGATAAGATGCCAGTGATGCAGGAGATGAGATTGCCCATGTCAGTAATTCAAATGTCCAGAAAGTGAAGTTTAAAAATAATGCAACCCAGCAAGCGGGGACATATCCTTGAGTAGAACAGGACTGGCTGTGATTGGTCCCCACACCACCTCATCAGTGTGCTCCTGAGCGATTCTCCTGCCTCTTCCTAATCCGGTCAATGCTCCCTGTGCACTGGGGTAGTATCTGCTTCCCAGGAAGGACAGGGATACGGGAGCTTTCCAACTGCTGTGTGTGTAGCAGTTGATGAGCATTAGATGAGCCAAAGCATTTTTAAAAAAACTGTGAAGCTACTGAATTAAACCCCACACGGGCAGAACTCTTAAAAGATGGTCTGGAGCTGGGGACCCCCCACCTGGTTTTCATCAGACCACTATCTGTAAAGCGCACTGTCTGATTCCCACGCTCGGCACTGCAGCCGGCTTTCTGGCCCGTAGACACGCCAGCACCACGAGGGGCATTCTCTGCCACCAGGGCAGCACCTCATCGCCACCCCCTCTGCGCCCGCCCGAGGAGCCGGGGTTCCAGAATGTGCACAATGGCGCTGCAGAAGCCTCCTCTGCTCCCGGCAGCCAGTGGTGGTCACCACCCAACTCCCATGGGGTGCAGGACGGGCGCCGCACGCTACTGTTGGAAGGAAGCAGGCTGTCCTGCTGTTTTCATGACAGCACTTGGCTTTCCAAGAGCCTCCTGCAGCACGGGTGGGAGAAAAGCACATCTTGCCGCCGCCGAGGCATAAATAAATGTTCCGAGTTTGCACATCTCACCAGCTCACCAGGGAACCCACGGATTTCGCTGAGTGTATCCTCTGGCCTGAAATGCCCCCGAGGTTGCGTCTCAAGGGCTCCACACTCTAACTTTGCATTTTGGAAGATGAAATAAATGAGATGCGCGGTCCCTGCTGGCTTGCATTTTTTTAACTAGGGAAAGAGGACACCAAGTGACACGGAAGCAAGGGCTCAGGGATGTGGGCCTTGAAGAAATGCCAGGGGGACGGAGAGCAAAGATGGGCAAAGCCAGGGAGGGGACTTGCAAAATTCTTTCCAAAAAGAAGTGTTTGCAAATGCATCATGGGGAGGGGGAGATGCCAGCCCACAGAAATGTCTGGAACTGTCATTTGTTCATGTTTGCTTTTGCGAGGGTGAGGTCACCCACTCTCTTTAGTAAGAGTCTGACTGAAGCTATTCCTTCTTCCCAGCAACCCACCTTCTCCCTGCTCCCTCACCCCCAGGAAACAACAGGAAATTCTGTAACATTTCAAGGGCTCTGAGCCCAATGCCCATACACAGACCACCGAAGAGCCTCTCAGTTCAGCAGGAAGACCCCCTGATATAAAAGATTAGGAAATTATCATAAAAATATTTTTATTAGCTCCACACCATACAAAAAAAGCAAGGATTACTGGGGTTTTCCCACACAGCGGCCAGCAGTGAAGTTAACACAAAATAAGGCTGGTTTTCAGCTTCAAGGGAACAACCAAGGGAGAGAAAAGCCTACTGGACTCTGGTGAACTAGGGAGGAATTCCAGTGGGATTTTATCAAATTATAAATCTCCCAAAGGCCAGGCTTCTGAGCCCAGCCAGTCACCAAGTCCACTAGCCACATACAATGAAGAGAAAGCTAACTTCTCGGGGCTGGCAATATATTACATCGTTTCCACTGGACCCCAGTGGTTCTCACGTTGTGGTCTGTAGACTGCTGGGAGCGGGTGAGGTCAACACCATCTTCAGAATACTACCACTTGTCTTGACATTTACCTTGCAGAAGATGTAAGCTGTCAAGGTGCCTGGAGGCTAAAACTTCCCGGTGTCTTAGTATGAAATCAAATCAGTGGCACCAAACTGTCCCAAGGTCATTTGATCCTCCATTTCCACACGCTCAGGGTAAAGGGGGGAAAGCCAGTTCCGCTTAAGGATGTCCCTGATGAAGGAGCAACAATATTAATTCTATTACATCTCGACTTGTCGACATCCTGCGATGAAAGGAGAAGGATGCATATTTCTGCTGCATGCTGATGTAAGATGGCTGCTTCGAGGAAAAGCATTGGGGATCGCTGGAGTTGTAAACCGAACTGGCCATGTTTTCCTTCGAATGCCCTTTTTACTTGAAAGAAGAGCTTTAGACAAGCGGTGGCTACTCAAACTTGAGTATCCGGCAGATGCTATTTACATGAATGAAGTGAGCCTACCCCTTTGATGAAAACAAGTGGCAATATTTGTTGCCAATGACAAAAATTGGGCTTTCAAGCAAAAACTAGAATTTTGGAAAACGTATCTGCCACCCTGAGCTTGACATTCTCTCACTTCATGAGATGAACAACTAATTGTTGTGCTATGGTTTTATGAAATGAGTCAACTTTTAGAGGGTTTAATTTAGTGAACCAATATTTTCTAAATGATGAGTGTATGCTGTTTTTAAAATTATGCTTGGCTAAAAGAGTCATTCAAAGTACAAACAGACCCAGGGATTTGAATGTAACGGAGCACATAAGGTTCACACATGTGCTTCCGGCTGCCCATTACCACTAACCTTTAAGACAATACCTCATACCGAGTTTTAGTGTTGAATCCAAAAATATCCACAATTAACTGGTAAGGCTATTAAAATTCCCCTCCCTTTCCAACTACATATCTAATTGAGGCTGGATTTTCTCCATGCATCTCAGCCTGGACTACACAGTACCCCAGACCGAATTCAGAAGCATATTTGGGAATCCAGATGTCTTCTGGAAATCCAGACACTGAAGAGATTTGCAAAACTGTAAAACAATACCATTATTCTAATTCTTTTGTGTTGGAAAATAGTTCTCATTAAAAAAAAAATGTTAACAGTATTGGTTGTTATCTAAATGAATAGATATAATTTTCTCAGTTTTAATTTCAAATGTGGTAAATATAACCCATGGTGTTCTCAATTGAGGGGTTCTAAGACCAAAAAGTTTGAAAATGGCTGATCTACCTTAGTAATTCCATCAGCTCTATGAAGAAGATTCTCGTTTTTCAAATGAAGGCAATGAGGATCCCAGAGGTGAAATATCCCACCAACGTGGCCACTCCCAAGGAGGTAGCAGAATCAGGATTCACACATCAACGTGCACATTTTGTCTTTGTCGTGCATGAATACCTTTCCTTGAGCATTGGGACAAGTATCCGGGAGCATATTCTACATGAAGCAAAAGCAATCTATGTGCTGGGATAAGCTAACAGTGGTAACAAAGCATAAGTAAAGGCATTCTTTCCTCTGAGGTTTGCATTCTGTCCCAGCTCCCATGGCAAACCATTAATATTACTTCAAAGATGCGAAGGGAAGGATTCAGGATCATTTTTCAAAATGAGACTTGGGGAGGAAACACTTCCACAAAGAAGATCCCTCAGCCAAGAAGGACATGGGAATTGATTTCACTTGACATGGGGTGGAATAAAATAAGGACTGGTGTTGTATTCAGTCTGTGTAAAGAAGGTCCCTCCCGGTCCTTTGGTGTGGCACATCTAAGTGCTCCTCGGAGGGGTCACTGGTCCAGTCCGCTCTGCATCATGTGCTCTGTGAACCAGGTGGTAGAACACTGTAGCTGTCAGGCCGGCTTCACTGTATGAATGCTCATGGAGTCCACTACCTGGTTCTACGTGCAAGTTCTCAATACAGATCCTCCTGAGCCAGGCTGCCTTCCTGGTACAGGAGGAGAAAAGGGAACCAGTTACTGAGAGCGAAAAGCAAAGAATCTGCTTTGGTCTACTCTGGTCTGAGCGATTCTAGATGAAGAGGGGTGGGCTGACAGTGGGAGCTCTGTTGAAATTATCCCGATGTGTGCTTCGGTTCTTTCCATTAACGAGGGGGAGATGTCAACTTTTCATAAGCCGAGTGGTTGAAACTCAGACTAAAAATTGCTGAACTGGTACCCACATTGTGTGTGCATGTGCTGGGGAGAGAGAGGAAGAGAGCCTGTGTTTGCCTATTGCTGACGGAGAAGTTGAGCCAGAGAGAAACTTCATATGGGATATTCGTTTTCACTGGAGGAATCCACGAGGCCTTGAGAATACACTCTGCGCCTACAGAAGACGCAGCCGTAAATCTTTCATTTGCCACGCAACCTGATCGGAACTGTCCAGGAGGTTTGGGGGAAAGGCTGCAAAACAAAGAAAACAAAATTCCCCTCAAAGAAAGGTTCCTAAAGGGCTCTTGGAGGAATGAACTGAAATATAAAATAACCCAAAAGGAATGGAACTCAAAGAAAGTGAAGGGTAAGTCTCTAATCACCTCCCGGAGTGTCTCACGTTGCCTTGCTGGGCCTGGGATAGGGCACAGAAATTCTCATTTCATTGGTCTGAGTTGGGATCTTTAGAAAGTCCCCCGACCCCTCTCCCAGAGATTCTAATGTGCTTCCAGATGTCTAGGTCTGACACATATTGGGTCTAGTCCTGTATCAGGTAGTTTAGCTCCCTTGGTAATGAATGTTTAGGTAAGCATAGAGTGGCAGATGCCACATTTTCTAACTATGGCAAGGAAATATTCCAGAAGCCAGGAGAGAGTTTATTTTTATTTTTTATTTTTATTGATTTCAGAGAGGAAGGATGGGGACACCGGGGGGGCGGGGGGGGGCAGAGAGAGAGAGAGAGAGAGAGAGAGAAACAGCGATGAGAGAGAATCAGTGATTGGTTGTCTCTTGCACACCCTACACTGGGGATTGAGCCCACAATCCGGGCATGTGCCCTGACCAGGAATCGAACTGTGATCTTCCCGTTTACCAGTCGATGCTCAATCATGGAGCCACGCCAGCCAGGCAGGAGTGAGTTTTTAAGAAGATAGCCTCAGCTTTCTGTCCACTGCCTCCTGATACCCACTTCACAATTGAGGATGAATATGGTGAGTTACTTTTCCCACCTCTCTATTGCAAATCCTTTTTTCTTTCTGATGCTTGAGGGGCTATATGCTTTTGGGAAAATTACTGATCCTTTCCTAACCTGTTTCCTCCACTACAGAGATATAGTTTCTCCTCATAGGTTTATTATGAAAATTAAGTGAGAAAATACAAGTTGGCATGTCCTAGGACTCTACTTCTAATTAGCCTTCACTCGTTTTTTTTTCTCTCCTAAGTGATATCAACGACTGAAATATCTTCAGGACGATCTCACCCAGACTTATATTTACAGGATTTATGTTTGTAAAGCCTTTGTTTTATGGGCAAACATTCACCCTGCTGTGACGGGATGGGCTCTTTGAACTTAAGGAATGGCTCCATCCACAAAGGGAGGAAAGGAAGGCAAGTATTTGATTATAAGCGACGGGAACAGAACTTAGAAGATACGCTCCTGCTATTTTTTACTGGAGGAGACACACGCAGTGATTAATTTTCTTGCTTTTAAAATTCGGAAGCCACGAAGAGGTAATTAGAGATGTAATTAACAACTCCTGCTAGTTAGCGCGTTGCCTCGGGTGCTGTTGGTCTAGAATAAAAAGGGTTTGATCCTGTAAGCTCCCTAGTTTCCGCGCGACTAAAATGAATGCTTGGTGGGTTTCACCATGAAAGAAAAACGATCCTGGCATGGAGGGGGGTTTGCAATCACAATTACTTTTAACTAACGGTGACAGAAGAAGTGACAAGTGTGCTCTGTGGAACAGAGACAGCCCCGGCCGGACGGAAAAGAGAAAAGGAAAAAAGCCCAGCGGCGCAATATAACTTCACCGTGGGTTGAAATAAGACAATCAGAAACAAAGTTAGCCTCCCACCCAGCGAGAGTGGTTGCACCAGCAAATTTTTATTTGAGAGAAACAAAAATTGGAGGAATTGTGGCGGAACCCTATTATAACCCTAGTCGGGGGACCAAGGATAATACGAAGGCTCTGGGTTTTTGTGTGACAGTAAAAGATGCTCCCTGTCACTTTAATCCACAATGGAGCCGGGAACCGGGGCCCACGGGCAGGGGGGAGCTTCTTCCCAGAGCCCTGCTGAACCTCCCCTTGCATGGGGCTTTGTTCTGAGGCTTGTTAAAAGTTGGAGCCTGGGGCCCCTGGGGGAGGCAGGCAATATTTAGGGCAGCGAGGGAGCAACTAATAGGTTTCCCCAACTATAGGAATAGGAAGTGGATTTACAAGGAGAAAGCTGGCTTTGGTGGTCAGGGCAATGAATGGTTGGCCTTGCTACAAAATGATGACACTGCAGGGGATGGGGGGGGATGTAGGTCAAAGGGCACACATTTTCAGTGATAAATTCTGAGGATTTAATGTACAGCGTGGTGACGACGGTTGATAATAAAGTATTGTTACTTGAAAGGTGCTGAGGGGTAGAGCTTAGGCATTCTCGCCGCACAGACAAGAAAGTTAACTCTGTGCGGTGATGTGTTAATGATCTTGATCTTAGTCCTCATTCCACAATGGATATTGTCGTACCCTCTAAATAGGAGCAGTATTTGTCAATTATTCCTCAATCAAGCTAAAAAGTGTTATAAATGTGACTCTAGCCAAGCTCAGAAATGAAAAAAAAAAAAAAATGACACTGATTTAGGATTTGTTTTCATGCAGGCTTTGGCTGACATGGAATTTACCTTTGCCTTAGAAAGAATAGTTCATGAATAGAGGAGAAAAATGTAGAGCCCACAGTGAACACTCGATGACTCTTCTCAGCCACTGGACGGCACGTCGTCCAGCCCCATCCTGTAGAGCAGGGGTCCTCAAACTACGGCCCGCGGGCCACATGCAGATACAAATATTGTATTTGTTCCCGTTTTGTTTTTTTACTTCAAAATAAGATATGTGCAGTGTGCATAGGAATTTGTTCATAGTTTTTTTTTTTAAACTATAGTCCGGCCCTCCAACGGTCTGAGGGACAGTGAACTGGCCCCCCGTTTAAAAAGTTTGAGGACCCCTGCTGTAGACCCTGTAAAACTCCAACAGCTCAAGCCTGCCCCAAGACCGGATGTGCACTTTAATATTTAACATCTACCTCTGGGAACACTTTCTTCATTAACCTTTGTGGGAGATCGGAATGACGCTTTTTTTTTTTTGCTAGTTTATCTTCTACTTCTGTCGCCTACTGAAGTCAAAAGGAGAGAAACAACGAATGCCTTTCGTTTTATCTCACTTCTCTCGTAAAGGAACCGACAATGAGTAACTGCCACCGTTTCTTCTAATGGTGGCAGAGGTTATCATTAATATTTTGGAACACCGATAATATTAGATTCCCCTATGACCACCTTTGCCCTGACTTCCATAACACCCAGGTGTTTACATACGAAGGGAAAGGACAAAACCAAAGTCACATAAATTCAACTATTTAAAAACTCAAAATGCTCCTCGCTGTATTCCTCACTTCAACATTCAGGCCACAGAGTAGGAAAAAAAAACAACCGTGTGAAAATACCTTTATGACCTAATGCTAAGTGTGAGTTCCCAGAATATAGTCAGGCCTCCTGCAGCCAAACCTGAGTATTAACTCCTTGCCCAACAAATGGGCGATCTGTCCTGAATCTT
Organism: Myotis yumanensis; assembly: GCF_028538775.1. Taxonomy (NCBI): domain Eukaryota; kingdom Metazoa; phylum Chordata; class Mammalia; order Chiroptera; family Vespertilionidae; genus Myotis; species Myotis yumanensis. The sequence goes on from NW_027223768.1 coordinate 27,713,933, forward strand.
ACAAGAAAATGTATCTTTTCAATTGCTTGCAGAAGAATTTTAAGAGGTGTCACCCTCTCATCCTCTTGGCTTTATTTTTCTATAGATAAACAATCACTAATCGAATTGTCAATTTGTGTAGGTGAACTACCCTAATTGTGGATTTTACCCTGAGGACTCAAACTTATCAGACATTGTTTAAATAGCTGTATCAGACACTTTTCTTTCCTTTTTTTCCTCCTCATGAAACTTGGCTTTAATGGGCTTCAAAAGTATGTGACAGATTCTTGGTCAAGTTGTTTCCATTAAAATGTGCTGATTTTAGCCCAGCCAGCGTGGCTCAGTGGTTGAGTGTCGACGTATGAACCATGAGGTCACAAATGGTTCGATTCCTGGTCAAGGCACATGCCAGGGTTCGGGCTCCATCCCCAACAGGGGGAGTGCAGGAGACAGCCGACTGATGTTTCTCATTGATGTTTCTATCTCTTCATCCCTCTCCCTTCCTTTCTCTCTAAAATCAATAAACTTTTTAAAAAAGTACTGATTTTAAAAACAAATAACTTAAAAAACTGCCACACACACACACACACACACACACACACACACACACCAAAAAAACCCCCAAAAAAACCCACCATATTATCCACAAAACACTCTTATTTCCTTCTGAAGGTTTTATGATGCATTGTATTCATTAACCAGTCTCTTACTATTAAACTTAAAATGGCCAGTTGAGACAAACAGTTCTGAGACCATTCTTCCACCACTGATTAAGAGGGGGGTGGCAGGTATTGGGGATAATGTTCATTCATTTAGCCTTTTGAGCTTTCTGGGCAGACTTCGTAGCTTTGCCAGCTCCAGCTGCCTGCTTGTCTACTGCTTGGATGACACCCACAGCAACTGTGTGTCTCATGTCACGGACAGCAGAACGGCCCAGAGGAGGGTAGTCAGAGAAGTTCTCACCACACACGGGCTGGCCAGGAACCATATCAATGATGGCAATATCACCAGATTTCAAAAACTTAGGGCCATCTTCCAGCTTTTCCCACTCCTCTCCTTCAGCTCAGCACATTTTTAAGTGAGGCGAGCTGTGTGACAATTCACACCGGTGTGTATCCGGCACTGATCTGGCCTGGATGGCTCAGGATAATCACCTGAGCTGTGAAGTCAGCTGCTTCCGCTGGTGGGTCATTTTAGCTTTCACGAGCCACATCGCCATGACCAACATCTTTGACAGACACGTTCTTGACACTGAAGCCCACACTGTCCCTAGGAAGAGCTTCACTCAGAGCTTCATGGTGCACATCATCGGACCTCACTTCAGTTGTAACGCTGATTGCAGCAAAGTGACCACCACTGACAACACCAGTCTCCACTCAGCCCACAGGGACCGTACCCACGCCACCCATTTGGTAGCCATCCTGGAGGGGCAGATGCAGAGTTGGGGGCAGGATGCAATCCATTGCTTCAAGCAGTGGGTCCCAGTGGCATTGCCGTCTTTACGGGTGACTTTCCATCCCTTGAACCAAGGCATGTTAGCACTTGGCTCCAGCATGTTGTCGCCATTCCAACCAGAAATTAGGACAAATGCTACTGTGTCTGGGGTGTAGCCAATTTTCTTCATGTGGATGCTGACTTCTTGAACAATTTCCTCATATCCTTTCTGCCTATGGGTGGCTCAGTGAAACCCACTTGGTTGACACCAACAACAGCTGTTTCACACTCAGTGTGTAAGCCAGAAGGGCCTGCTCACGGGTGTGCCCTATTCTTGGAGATGCCTGCTTCAAGTTCTCCAGCACCTGCAGCAACAATCAGGATGGCACAGGCAGCCTGGGAGGAGCCTATAATCATGGTTTTGATGAAGTCTCTGTGACCTGGGGCATCAATGATAGTCATATAATACCTTCTGGTCTCGATTTTCCACAGGGAGCCATCAATGTGATACCACGCTCACGTTCAACCTTCAGTTTACCTAAGACCCAGGCAGCCCTTCCCCATCTCAGCAGCCTCCTCCTTGTCAAATTTTTCCATGGTTCTTTTGTCGATCCCCCCACATCTATAGATCTGATGCCATTAGTGGCAGAATTGCCGGAATCTAGGTCTCCGATAATGACGGTGTTGAAATGAGTCTTTCACGACCCCCGTGTTCTGGCTGCAAACCCGTTGCGAAAAAGCAGACACTTTTCTTTCAATCCTTACTGATTTCTAAATAAAGGGACCCTTTTTATACTATAAAACCTTGTCCATGAGGCAGGGAAGAAGTACGTTAACTACCTTAGCCAAATCATTTCTTCAGGAAGTATTATTTTCTATGTGTAAGGTAGTGTGTCAGGCTCTGGAGGAATGATTATTTTTATAAAAATGGAGCTTTTTGAGGAAATAAGTCCTACCTTCATGACAGTGATTAATATAAACAGGCAAGATGATTCACACGACACTGAACTGAGAGCAGGAAGCTACTCCTGGGACCAAGCTCGTTAAAGACACAGAAGTGAGGGCACCTACAGAGAACGCTGTCCTGATCATCTTAGAATCCCCACAGTTCGAGCACAGTGCTGGGACAGTAGGGTATTCAATCAATATAAATAGAATAATGAAAAATGGTAATATATATAAATATATATGAATACAATTAAGAGATGTGTGGGCTGGAATATTTAAAAGGGAGCTTCAAAATAGAGATGTATGTTGAGTTGGATCTCTGTTGAGAATGAATAGACTTAGGGTCTAAGGCAGCCGTGGGCAAACTACGGCCCGTGGGCCGGATCCGGCCCCTTTGAAATGAATAAAACTTAAAAAAAAAAAAAAAAAGACCGTATCCTTTTATGTAACGATGTTTACTTTGAATTTATATAAGTTCACACAAACACTCCATCCATGCTTTTATTCCAGCCCTCTGGTCCAGTTTAAGAACCCATTGTGGCCCTCGAGTCAAAAAGTTTGCCCACCCCTGGTCTAAGGCCTTACCTGGACGGGGCCTGCTAGGTTACACATGGGCAAAGGAGGAATGAAAAACAACACGGATATAGAAAAAGGAATGAAGAAAGACTACCCAGATTGTGTTTAGGGTCTAAGTAAAAGAGCAGAGAGAGATAACGCTGGATAGGATGGGGTGGGCACTTCATGGGGAGGACCTGAGCAGTCAAGATTTTGTCCTAAAGAAGATGGGAACCAGTGAAGGGTTCTGCAAGTATTGGCGAGGATTCATTTCCAAAATGAACAGAGTTGTATACTGAGGCTGGTGGTGAAGCCTGCCCGAAGAGCCACTAGTGAGAGAAGTTACAGAAATGAGACCATTCACTTAATCAGTACAGTGCGGCCTTGACTTACGAGTGTCCTGACTAACGAGTTTTTCGAGATATGTCTCTTGGCCGATTTTTTGCTTTGAGTTGCGAGCTAAAATTCGGGTTACGAGCCAGCTTCAGATACCCCACCGCTAGTTGGCGCAGCGAATGTCACAGTGAACGCCACAACATCAGCCCAGCATCACGTGTCATTGTAATGGTGAAAACTGATTTGACATAAGAGTAATTTGAGTTACGAGCTCTGTCACAGAACGAATTAAACTCGTAAGTCAAGGCCCCACTGTATTTACCGAGGTAAGAGAACGCTAGGCCTCAGGCTAAGGGCCGGGGCTACAAAGACGAGGTAAGACCGGTTCCTGTACTCCTTGAGGTGTGGGGAAGGCAGTGTGGAAGGTGCAATGGAGCAAAGGCGAAGGGAGCTGATCCTGGCTGCAGAAGCCAGGACAGACTTCCCAGAACCCGAGAGACATCCAGGCAAAGAAGGACAGAGGGGAGAACAGGCATTACACATTTACCAAAGATATGGGTGTGTGTGCGCACGTGTGCGTGTGCATGCAAGTTGGGACTGTGAGTGACACTGACATTGCAGAGAAAGTTGAATTCTCTTCACTCCTGATGCCCAGTCCTGAAGCTCCCATCAGGCAGTGCCAGCAGGGCCACTCTCTGGAGATGCACAGGAAGAGGAGGTGGAGGTGGGCTTCTTCCTCCCCTCCTTGTATCTAGACAATATTTAGTAGCTGGGTGTCTTAGAAGGCCCAAATATGTGCCCAAGTCAATGAAATATTGAGTGAAATAAGTAGATCGTTTCTAAATTCCAACTATCTTGTGAGCCTGAGAGTTTATCAGATGAAAAAACAAACAAACCCCAAAGGTGTGTGTTTTTTTTAAATACACAGAGAGGAAGGGAGAGGGAGAGAGAGATAGAAACATCAATGAGGAGAGAGAATTATTGATCAGCTGCCTCCTGCATGCCCCCTACTGGGGATTGAGCCGGCAACCCAGGCATGTGGCCTTGACCAAAATCGAACTCGGGACCCTTCAGTCCACAGGCTGACCCTTTATCTACTGAGCCAAACCAGCTAGGGCTCCCTAAAGGTTTTTAAGAGTGACACTTAGAAGTATTTTCTCAGGTGTATGAGTTGACTACATTTCATTAACTTCCAAAAACCGGCCAGTCAAAGCTGTTGGTCCTTGAACACAATGTAGGACTGTTACAATTGCATCAGACCTAAGTTCTACCTTAGTTTGCATAAGTCATGAACTAGAGCAGTGATGGCGAACCTTTTGAGCTCGGCGTGTCAGCATTTTGAAAAACCCTAACTTAACTCTGGTGCCGTGTCACATATAGAAATTTTTTTATATTTGCAACCATAGTAAAACAAAGATGTATATTTTTGATATTTATTTTATATATTTAAATGCCATTTAACAAAGAAAAATCAACCAAAAAAATGAGTTCGAGTGTCACCTCTGACACGCGTGTCACAGGTTCGCCATCACTGAACTAGAGTGTGTGGTGAACCATTTTGGTTGACAGAATTTTCTTTATGACATGCAATGATTACCAGTTTTTAATGAAATAAAGGAAAAGACTCAACCCCCAATCTTAGTGCCTTCAACACAGCATCTGCTGAAACCATACACAGTTCAAGGCACTGGACATTCGCTCTGTAGTATTTCAGATTTTTGTTCCTTTTCTTCACAGCTGTCTCCCAGGGATTTAGAACCCAGCAAGTGCTCCATAAAGAAAATTACTGGTTGCATACATTCACACAACAGAATCCCTACTCTCAGGGAGTTTACCATTTGCTCATAATTCAATGTCTTACTGGTGAGGTGTTGGGAACATCTGAGGCCATCACTGTGAACAGCATCGTCACTGGTATGGAACCAAAGTTCCTGTGTCCGATGCTTCAAGTGGCGCAAATTCAAAATGTCAGGGTTTGGAGTAAGAAGAGGTTTACTGATGGAGAAGGCACCCACTGAGATGAGAGACATAATGGTGCCTCAGACCCACCTTGCTCACTGGACTAGGTTTAGGGTTTTTAAGGGGCTGGGGGAACAGGCTGGCAGGACAAGTTTTAGTTGGAGGATCTTGGAACTCATGGTAACAGCTCCAGATCTTCCTGGACAAGGGACCCTTGGCTTCTGAAAGGGTTTCGGTGTTCAAGTTCCGGTTATGTCCCGTCCTTTGGTTCTGTGGGGTCTGGGGGGTGGGGGTGGACTTTGGTTCCGGCTGGGAACAGCTGGAGGTCAAAGTTCCCTCCTCTACCCATGCTTCCACCACATGACTTAAAGGTTTTGCTCTGTTGTCTCTGAAAAGCTCAAACAGGATAGGGCCATTCTGAGCTGGTTCTGCGGTGACAACTCTGCTACATATTTGTGTGACTGACTGGAGACGAGATTTTGCAGGTGGCATAAGGCCCGTGTTTCTTATACCAGCATCACCCCGGTGAGGAGAATCAACAGAATATAAGCCCGGGCGGGACCCACAGCCCTGAAGAGTCCTTCCTGTTACTCACAGACCGAAGTGAAAAAGTCCAAGGTCTTTCCATTTTTGTCACAGATTGCAACCTAACTCCTCTGAAGAGCCAGGACATCAAATCCTTGACATTTTTTTTTTTATTTGGCTCAGATGAAAAACTATATCTCATGGGTCAGCCAGACTTCCTCGCCACCTTCCTCCCCCCGGATAGGCCTATGTCATCAAGCCCTGGTGTGAAATTCCCTTCTCCCGTGAGCTGGCCTTATTTCTTCTCTCCTCAGGGGACAGTGCGAGTCCTGTGGGCACTGTACATCACAGTGCACGCGTGGATACACACTGCTGTCTCAGCTATTGTGGCAAGCATTCATTTTGGTTTCCAGGCATTATACATTTACCAAAGATAAGCACTTAGGAATTTTCCGATGCACTCCTTCCTGTAAAAGCTAAGCTAATCCATTTTATTAATATGCATACAATATTTCCATTTAATCATCGAAGCCTTCCCCTTCGCGTATAAGAGCCACCAGATTTTATGCTAATAAATTGGCACAAGGAGCTCCACACTATTTTTAAATTTCTGATTGAAGAAGAATCTGAGAGACACAGCTGGATTCTCAGCAAAACGCATGAACTAGAAAGATAAGTTGTTTCCTGCGCCCTCAAGACTTTTTGGCATTATTTTCCTGCTAAATTGCAGATTTCTGTCCTTCAGAGAGGTCTTGAAGAGATCTGATTTCCTTCTGTTCTATTGTGTTGGTGTGAACGCCTTTGCAATTGAAAAGGAGGCCGCTGAGGGTGGTAGGAACAGAGTCAGCAGAAGTTACACAAAGTGAGGTGTGCGGCTTTGTGACTGGGTAGAGCGCCCGTGCTAATGAGGCCAAGGTCGTGGGTTCAACCCCTGAAAAGGCAGTTACTTCAGACAATTCCCTGCTGGAGGACTGCACCCCTAAACTACCGCAGATTTGCTAGAAATCCAAAGATGAGAGGATTGGGAATGTGGGTGGGAAAGGTGATGGTGATGTACAGAGACTGATCATGCAAGTCCCTTGAGAGGGGACAGAGACCTCTGAGTCCCAGAACCGGCCGCTGTCCAGGGGTAAGGGGCCAGAGGCAGGGTGGTCGCTTCTAGGCACGACTATAGAAAGTCTCGGAGCCGCCAGGCTGCCCAGAGGAGGGCCCAACATCTGAATCTGGTCAAGTACAATCAGGGTGCCCTGTTCTAGGTCTGCCTAGCTCCCTGGTGAGGATCAGGACATTCACACACACACTCAGAGATATGCAGGCAAACCTAGAGAGGGGCTGGGCTGTCCGTGAGAGAAGCAGAAATGGCATTAAAGAATCAGTAACAGGGGAAATGATCTTAAATCAAATTGGCCTTGCACAGACCAGATGAAAGCATGCCTTGAACTTCGAAATATGAATACCTTACCCACTCTATACCTGAGGTCCACAAAAAAGGTGTGTGTGTATTGGGGGGGGGGGCGGTGGAGGTGACAAGTCATTAATGACTCCAGGAATATAAAGGATATTTATAATGACCAATTGCCTCCTTAGGAAGCAGAAATGAAGTGGCTTACAATTGTGATTATTTTGTGTTTCTTTATATCGACAAGAAAAATAAAGGGGATATTAACCTAAAGGCAAACGAGGTAAGCCTAGAACACAAAAATAAATAGAAACTTCCTTTGTAATTCTCTATCTCAAGTTCTAAAACAAGCAACTGTGCTGTCCCAGGTTCTCCCCAGTTCTGAGTCCTCCTGAAGACCAGTTGCTGCCAAACTATAGCACTGAGCCCCGAATCTTTCCAAAGAAGTTTAAGACATTTCTCAGCATTTTTTAAAAAACCTTCTGACAGATAGTGTGCAATCGGCTTATCCCACAGAAACACCAGGCAGGGGCCTCCTAGAATAGCTGCATCATAAATGCTGTTTCCAAACCTGGCTGACTTAACTTTGCACAGAGCAAGGTTCTGGAGAATGGATATGTTTAAGAAAAAGGAAAGGGGTTATACCCTGATGCTGCCCTACTAGAAGCATGGAAACCAACTTTGTACGAAGGTCTGAAGACTAAGATGGCAAATTCATCTTAGTTCTAGCATAATATTAAAAAATATTACAAACCCACAAAAGGACCAAATCCTAGTGTTCTTTTTACAGCTTATTACGTAATAATTGATACATATAAAAGAATATATGTAGTTCTTGTGCAAATTCCAAAGCACTGTAATATAAACATCTCTGAACCCATAACAGGAGACGATACAGGCACAAGTCAGCTGAATCTATTTATTTGTTAAAATTTAAAAAATAATGCATTAGTTTGTTGAATTACCTTTTGGGGAATGGGGAAGCAAAAGAGGTGGTAAAAACTGCATTCATTCAGCCTGGCCGGCATGGCTCAGTGGTTGAGCTTCGACCTATGAACGAAGAGGTCATGGTTCTACTTACTCCTAGTCATGGCATATGCCTGGGGTTTCATGCTCAATCCCCAGTAGGGGGCGTGCAGGAAGCAGCCAATCAATGATTCTCTCTCATCATTGCCGTTTCTTTCTCTCTCTCCCTCTTCCTCTCTAAAATCTATAAGCAATATATACGCATTCATTCAAGGAGAAACCAGAGGTGAATTAAGTCCTGGTGTCCAGGTGTGAACGACACAGTAGATTCAGGCCAGAAGGGGCAGAGAGAGGAAGCACAGACTCAACTAGGAAGACAAGGCTCCATCCGTGAAGAGCACAGAGCCTGGCCCTTAGAAGACATTTAATACCCATATAACAATAAAAAGGAAGTGGGATTCAAGGAAGCAACTTAACCTGCCTAACATTCAGTTTCCTCCTACACCTTTGAGAGGATCAAAATAAGAACGTGCCTGGAAATGTTTTATGAGCTGCAAAGAGCAATGTGACTTAAAGTAATGCCATTTTATATGGATCTTCAGATTTTTTTTTTTTTGGATTGAGAGGATTTTCTGCAATTGCTTTTGGGAGGGAAAGGTGCTAGAAGGTGGTTTTAACTCACCGGGGTTTGGATTTCACTTCAGGACATCCTGCTGCTGTTCTGTCTCTTTCATCTCAAATTTGTTTCCAAACGGGCAGCTTGGTCACTGAGCCTCTATAAGCTATAACAGAAGTGATGTTCCCTGCATATGAAAACTACGCATGTTACAGCGCTTGGCACCTTTGAAGTCTAGAGGAGAGAGCAGAGAGGAGCCCTGGTATCCTTGCTGTGTGGAAAATTCTGTTTTCCTCCATCCCCTTTTCAAATATGTGTTTAATGTCACAGTGAAAGAGTATTAAAGTGTCTAAGCATTTTGGAGCTAGAAAAGGTTCTTAAAAAAAAAAAAAAAAAAAAAAAAGCTTTACCCCTGGCCAGTATGGCTTAGTGGGTTGAGAGTCCTGTGCTCCCAAAGACTGCTGGTTCAATTCTCGGTTCAATATGCCCAGTTTGTGGGTTCAATCTCCAATTGATTTCTCTTTCTCTCTCTGTCTTTCCCTCCCTTCCCCTCTCCCTCCCTTCCTCTCCCTTCTACTCTCTCTAAAAAATCAATTAAAAAAAAAAGCTTTAAATGGAACTCACATTTGACCCAATGATCCCACTTCTAGGAATATATCCCAAGAAACTAGAAACACCAATCAGAAAGGATATATGCATCCCTATGTTCGTAACAGCGCAATTTATAATAACTAAGATTTGGAAACAGCCTAAGTGCCCATCAGCATATGAGTGGATTAAAAAACTGTGGTACATCTACATAATGGAATACTACGCTGCGGTAAGAAAGAAGGAATTCTTACCATTTGCAACAGCATGGATGGAACTGGAGAGCATTATGCTAAGCGAAATAAGCCAGTCAGAGAAAGATAAATATCACACGATCTCACTCATTTGTGGAATATAATGAACAACATAAACTGATGAACAAAAACAGACCCAGAGACAGAGAAGCATCGATCAGACCGTCAAACCTCAGAGGGAAGGTAGGGGAGGGGGAGGGTATAGGGGAGAGAGCAACCAAAGGACTTGCATGCATGCATATAGGCCTAACCAATGGACACAGACACCAGGGGGGTGAGGGCATGAGCGGGGGGTGGGGGGGGAGCAACGGGGGGATAAGGACACATATGTAATACCTTAATCAATAAAGAAAAAAAAAAGAAAAGAAAAATTAAAGCTTTACCTGTGTAGGTTTATTATATCATTTCCATTAGGTTTTGAAAAATACTGAACTATTCTGGGGGGGGCCTGAGGTTGAGAGCTAATTCTTTTAGCCCTGGGTCATGGGCCATCTGAATGATGACTCCATTGGCCAGCCATTTCCAGTATTTCCTTCTCAGTATCCCCCACTCCAACCCTAGCACCATAAAAAATAAACACACACACACACACACACACACACACACACACACACCTCCCTGAAATGACAATGTTTGATCACACTAGTTAACATTTAGCCAGCAGAGTCCATCAAACAAGAACAAGCCAGACACCAGGCCAGTTTTGACCACTTACTATATGTTAGGGCTGTGCTGAGCACCCGATTTCCACTACCTCAGGTCTAGTGCGGTGAGTGGGAATTAATGTGCACATTTTACAGACAAAGGAATCTGGGAGTTCAGAGAGGTTACGTTATTCACCTAAAGACAAACCACCAGGAAGGGATGAAGCCAGCATTCAAACCAAAGTCCCTCGTTGGCAGTCTCTAAATAAAAGAAAACCCTGAAATATCGAAATGTCGAAAGTGACAGCACAATATCTCACCTGACGTACAGATGGCTGCATTTTGTATTCTTTACTGTAACTTCTTAGAGGAAATCTGTTGTCTGTATTTTTTAATCTTACTACCCATTGGGGGGGGGGGGGGTGGACATGTGAAAAGAAGGTGGAATCCTTTATTAGAGCCAGTGTCCAATTTTTCACTCAGAAAACAAGGTCACCTGAGACCACGAGAAGCCCTTTCTCCCCTTGGAGACTCCAATTCTCAGAAAATGTTCTGGGAATAAGTAAAATCACAGCAGCCCTGCAGACAACCCCTCGTCTGTGGGCAGAGCAGCTAAGATCACTCTGACAGTTTGGTAAAACAAGGGGAAAGTGGGATGGACATTGCTACTGAACACATCGGGGGACCGTATGCCTTTGTAACTGCTGAAACAAGGCCTCTCCATCTGAATGTTTTGCTCATGTAAACATTTTAAGCCTTAAAAGCACCCCTGAGTGAGCCAGACATAATATAAATTCCTTGAAACTGGGTTCCAACAGCTCTATTCCAAGGAAGTTCAGCGGGCCTTCCTACTTGCCCCCCATAATCTGAACAAAGGAATAAAAAGACAATATTCTTGCCCTTAAATGACCATGAGCCAAGAGAATAAAAGATCAACAAGGGGACATCTGCCCACCTGAGGACCCGCATAGAAAGTGAATATTCAGATGAATACTCACTAGATTATTACAGCGAATTTTTCCATTTTTTCCCTTTCGGAGACAATGTCAAGTGTTAAAATGTGTCAAATACCAAGTCTGAAATGTAATAAAAAAAAAAACTGCCACAAAAAGTTGGCCAATGCCAAAAATTATGTTTGTACAGTGAGTGGGTGTGTTCATAAAATGTATCTAAGAGGTCTGGTAAGAACAGCTCCCAATTAGAAGACATTTATATTTTTAGAAGCTGCCTTCGAGCAGCTGAGGCAAGATACACAAGATCTTCCCAAGTGTCACCTACCCAAACTGAGAAAATGTGACACAAATGTAAAACTCCCAGACATGATCCTTTGTCTGAACTGTCCTGACAGCAACAATCCCATTCCGTGGTGACCTAAGAAACATCCCGTGGTTTGTGGGGTTTTTTCAACTTATAGAACATAATTATTCCTGAAGAAATCACTTATTTTCCTTCAAAATAAGTTAAACCCTCATACAATGAATATGACAGGGAAAATCTCTGGTGGCCCATTTATTTAGGCACTATTGCTTATATTAAACTTCCAGCACAAGAAAGGATAAGGAATAGTTTTCTAAGGTGTGTGTGTGTGGGGGGGGGGGGGGGGGGAGTGGGTTTTGCCCTGTTTGTTTCAATATTTGAGAATTCTGTTCCTACTCCCAGGAGGCACCGTGGAGATGAGACACCCAGGCGTTCCTCTAGGTCAAGGACAACTGGACAGACTGATTTGTCCCGGGTCTTACACAGTTGACAGAGGAAAGGTGCTAAATCTGTGAGCATGATCTAACTAACTCTGAACTAATCAGATTGAACAGAGCTCACAGAGTGGAGTAAGAAGGTATTTCTAATGTCATTCTAGTGTCATAATATCGTGACTTCTTGTGTGTTATTTTAACTGACTTTAGATGAGAGGAAGTGAACCGTGGGTGTTGACAGTTCACCTTCCTAAACCAACAGAGAAAGGTGGGGGAGGTGCCCTAGAACCACCCTAATGCATGTGACAGCTCTGCTTTGGGGCCTAAGGCAGCAATTAGTGAACCTGACAAGTGTCATTCAGTAAATGGGGGGAGGGGTGGGGAAACTTTGTCACATATGCAAAGTTGACCCTGACTGTGCACCAGTTTTCTAAGGTTGGGCGGGGCGGGGGGGGGGGGGGGGGGGGAGCAGATACAGTTAGGACACTCACAGCTAAAGAAAAGCCCTGCTTCTCCCTTCTCAACCCAGAGATATATGATCCTTAATTCATTTGAGGGGAGGAATGGTAACTACCAGCTGAGTACCTACTACGTGTCTTCTCTCACATGACGGACCACCAGCATCCCTGATGTGGGGAGGGGAGACCCCTTCTGGGGTAGGTGATCCTGCTTTGCTCCTGCCTCTCCTGCCACCCACACCGCTTCAGGCTCTGAGCCACAGTCAGGCTCAGAAGATCAAGGGGACCAGTCACAGCAGCCTTTTTAACTTTGGGAAAACCCAATGCTCACTTCACTCAAACGTTGCAAAGTGGTGCCATGACCCTTTAGCTCTTGGCTCACCAATTCAAAGAGCCACATCACATACAGCCCTTACGCTGCCCACCGCATGATTCTGTATCTAGTTCCTTTCCAGGTTCCCCCAAGCGGAAGACAGCTCTGTTAGGGAGTCCGGCCAAGATTACTACAGTATTTAGCTTCTGTCCCTTCTTTTCCTATGCCGTAATGTGGAATCAGGTGCACCGGCCTCGGACATGGAGTACTTGGGTCTATGCCGGACTTGAGACCTGTACTCTACAGGTACCTGCAGGAACTCGGGTGGCTCCACCCAGCCCAAGAATCTCCACTTCAAAGATGAGGAAACTGAGGGTGGGAGAAAGTACAGCAGGGCCCATTTCTCAGAGAGCAGTGGGAGGCCAGGTCCAGACTTCACTCCAACGCCATGCTTCCCAGCCTTGCTGATGTTACCGAGCACCTTGCTCGGTGGGAAACGGGCAAAACTGAAGAGACCGGATTTCATTCCCTGAACTACGGGTGTGACTATTTATACACAGTCACACTTCCTCTCTGGGCATTAGTTTTCCTGCTTGTAAAATGGTGAGAGAGGGTGTTGTATTGGTGACTTCTAAAGTGCCTTTCGGGTCTGAAACTATCATAAGGCTTGAGGCGATCATTATGTGTGGGTGTATGTGGATGTATGTGCATACATACAAACATAGACATATATGCATACGATATGCTACAATTAAATGCCATTTTCAACCACACATTTTGCGTAATTCCCCCCCCCCCCCGACCCCCTCCCCTAATGGCCATGTCTTCCCAGTTCTGAGCCAGGTCTCCATGCGTCCCATCTAGAATCCCAGGCGTGTGGTCAGTGCCCCCGTGGCTTCTCTCCAAACACCAAGTGCAGAGCGCGCGAAGGAAGAAGAGGGGCCAGGTACTGTACATGAATATTAAGTATCATGAAGCTCCTTGGAGGAAATCGCAAGTCTGCGGCAGGGCTGGGCTGCGGGGAGGGGGGGGGGGGGGGGGGAAGCACACACCGCAGGAAGCACAAGTTAAAGGTGACAGACTACGGCTGCCTGCACCTGGGGCCCCGCTGGCACTGCCCAGGGTGGGCAGCGCATGGCCTCGCGTGGAACAAGGCTGGCTGCGCGCCACGCCCACGGGTGGGGGCAGTCCCCTGCTCTCGCCCAGGTTGGCATCTCCCACGTGGGCAACTCTGAAAACGTGCGGCGGGAACTTGGCTCCTGCTTCCTACATCACGTGGCTGGCCCGGTGGGGTTAAAACGACCCGCCCGCCGCCGGACCTCCCCTAGACCGCCCCCCCCCTTCGCCGCCCCCCCACCTGAGGGGCCGGCGCTAGGACCCCGCGCGCCGCACGCACTTCCTCCCGCCGCGGTCCGCGCCTCTGCCCGGCGCCCGCGCCCCCGCTCCCGCCGGCGCCCACCCGCGCCGCCCGCGCCGCCTACCTGGCGAAGCAGTGCTCGCAGTGGTTGCCCCGCTCGTTGACCGTGAGCACGCAGGCGTAGGCCGGGCAGGAGAAGAGCAGGTCCCCCACCTGGAAGGGCTGCAGGGCGCGCAGCCCCCGGCCCTTGCCCGGGCTGCAGAAGCGCTCCAGGCCGTCCCCCTCAGCCCGCATGGTGCGCCGGCGGGAGGGCTGCGCGGCGCCGGCCGAGCCCGAGCTGCTCCCCGCGAGCTGTTATTGGAGAAGCGTCACCCCGAGCCGCGGGGGGGGCGGGGTGGGGAGCCGCCCGGCGGACGCGGCGGCGGCGGCGGCCACCGCTCCCCGGAAGGGACGACGGCCCCGCCCGGCCCTCGCGCGCGCCCCGGGAGGGAGGGGGACCGGCCCCGCGGCCCCGCCCAGAGCGCGGGACCCTCGGCGGCCGCCCGCTCCCTGTCGGGCCGCTTCCGGTGTGGCCGCGACAAAGAACGGCGGCCCCGGCGGCTCCGGGAAGGAGGGCGGGAGACGTCTGCGCCTCCGCCGCGTCTCCACGGAGCGCGGGACGCTGTTCCCTGCCCCGTGGGCGGATGGCCGCCTGCCTGCGGGGATCCGTGCCCGAGGCCTCCCCTGCACAGTCAGCCTGGCCCCTGGGAGCACCCGCCCTTGGTAATTGGAAGGGGGCACAGAGGTTTCCCCACCTTGCGCTCTGATGTCCTAAAGAAGCCACCGGGAAACACGGGGGAGAAATCACAGTGGGAAAGTTGATGTGCCGAGGGTGAAAGGGTTCTAACCGTGTGAGGCTTTAATTCGTCTAGAGTCACCGTGAGTGTAGGGTGTGAACTGTTTCCCCTCTGCCCCCCTAGGGGGGTTTAGCAGCAAGGCCCTAACAGCGGTTCTCAACCTGTGGGTCGCGACCTCTTTGGCGGTAGAACGACCCTTTCACAGGGGTCGCCTAAGACCATCCTGCATATCAGATATTTACATGACGATTCCTAATAGTAGCAACATTACAGTTATGAAGTAGCAACGAAAATAATTTTATGGTTGGGGGTCACCACAACATGAGGAACTGTATTTAAAGGTCCAGAAGGTTGAGAACCACTGTGAGAAATGCGGGGGGGGGGGGGGGGGGCGGGGGCGGGGGCGCAGGCCCACGAGGAGACTGCAGACATTGAACAAGCAGAGGACTTTAAGGCTCTTGTTGGGGGCAATGCCAGGCTGTGGCCAGAGCCCTCAGCTAGAGTTTGCAGTGGTTTTAACAGTCACCTGAGAAAAGTCAGCTAGGTTATGAGTCGCCTAGAGGAGTTACAACACCCTAAGCACATAGAGCAGTGCTTATTAGCATTAGTCCTGTACATGTGTGTGCTGTTGGGTGTTTTAAGATGAGAAGGCTGTAATCTGTGTGCACATAGGATTATGTAAAGGCCGAAACTGGCGCGCATACAGTAAAGACTAACAGCGTGGAGAGTTTAGCAGAAAACACTAATACTTAACACTCAGGTTTGTTCTCAAACTGTGTTACCCGTGTAAGGTCAAGACTAGTGTAGCAAGATGTGATTTGGAAGATGCCATGAGATCAGTGGACTTTTTGACTCTATTTGACTTAAATTCCTAAAGTGAATAAGCCTCTAGCCTTCCTGTAAAAAAAAAAAAAATACATCAGAAATATCATTTCACTCCTGCATTTTAAGAACCGTTCACTGAGAGCACCCACCATGTGCCAGATAGAAAGATGGACAAAGTGTAGCTCTTTGCATTCAACACATTCACAATCCAATAATAATTATTACTAGTTATCAAGAATTATGGGCCAGGCATTGTACTAAGTGCACTAATCACAATATTTCATTTAATCTGTGGTTTCAACAGTGAGTTAGGGTTATAGCTCCCATTTCTGAAATTAGACAACTAAGATTCAGAATCATTTCCAAGACCACACAAGTAAGTTGCAGAATTTGGTTTCAACCTCAGGTCCGTCTGAAATTGAGGCCCACACTCTTACCGCGGCTATCCCTGTGCAAACAAACACAGCTCACTTCGTGTTGTTCTGGCGGCTTGGACAAAGTGTTCTGTGAGAATTCAGGCAGTGAGGGACACACTCAGCCGGAGGAAGGTGCCACGTTCAAGAGATGTTTGAGCTGAGCCTAAAGGATGGATGGATGAGCTTAAAGGAGGTGAGAACAGTTTTCCAGGCAGAGAAAACCACGTGCAAAGACAGGGACCTCAAAGAACAGTGTGTAGTTGGGCCCCCTGAGTGGTTCTGAGCGGAGTGTAAGTGCTCAAGGAGAGGACAGCTGATGAGGCAGAAACGGGGGAAGTTTTGTCCCCCACATGGTGTGGGAGTCCCTGGAAGTGTCCAGGCAGAGGGGTGCTATAATCAGGGATGTTATATGCTCAGCTCTACTGGAAGTCTTGCAGGTAGATTGGAAAGGGACAGGACTGAACACAGGACCACCAGTGAAGGGAGCATTTGCAGTATTTTAAGTGAGAGGTGAAGAAAGCCAGAAGGAGGCAGTGGCATCAGGGAAAGAAGCAAAGGTGTTCAAGGGTAATTCCAATTTCTTGTTTGGCATAAGGTTTCTTTTCCGCGTGGGGAGATATATGGCAAGCAGATAACAGCTAGTGTCGACTTTCTTTCTAGCTGTAGCCTGATCAGTCTTCTAGGCAGGAACCATAAATATCCTAGAATGTTGGGACCAGTAAGAGGCATTTTCTTACTAATGAGGAAAGTCAGGGCCTGTGAAGTGAAATGAATTGCCTAAATAACCCAGTGGCAGGCAGAGCTAGCATGGGAGCCCACACATGTGCATTCAACATTTAAATATTCATTACATGCTTACTGTGTTCCAGCAACAGAGAGATGGGCTGGTGATAGAATGGTAACAAAAGCTGGCTCATTCCCTGCCCTCGCAGAGCTCTGTACGTTCTGGTGGAGGAAGCAGACTTTGATCACATAATCACACATATCAACAGTCAGTGGTCTCAAGTTCTTAGGGGGGAATCTAACCTAGTCTAGGGAAGCTTTTTGGAGACAGGGATGCCTGGACTAAATCCAAAGGATGAATAGAATTTAATCAAGAGAAGAGGTGGAGGGACAAGCATTCAAACAGAGGGAACAGCATGTGAAAAGTTCCTTTGGTATGAAAGACATGACTGGAGCAGAGCTACACGGAGAGAGTTGTTCCAGGTATTTTTAGGGGGTAAGTAGCTCTAGTTGGACAGGCTACAGGAGTCAGAAAAGCCTCTGACAGGTGCCAGACTACTACGTTAGATAAACTTTATGCCAGACACACTAAGTTGATTTTGGCAATTGTGTTTTATGATAGATGGGTATTATATGTTAATGAAAGAAATTGCTCAAACCCTAGAAGTTTCTGAGTACATGTCTACATCGGCAAACCTTGGATAAATTTTGAGGCTATGTAGTTTTTAACTCTGATTTCTGGGAGCTTTAACCAGTACAAAGAATAAAAGATGACGTGGAAGTAAACACACAGTTATAAACAGTAAGCAATTTACCGTTGCAAGGATTAATTGTGCAAAGTAATCTATTGTTTACGTTTTTGTTGTATGCAATTTTTTCTTCTCTCATTGAGAAAAACATTAGCATAGCTACTGAGGTGTCTTCCCAGGCAAGCGGTGGCTGAGGTAGACTGGTTCTTGTGGTGAAGGTGACTGAGGTAAGGACACGGGGAAGGGAGCAGTCTCCTTTCAGAAACATGCCTGTGCTGAACACAGAGTGACTTGAGATGGGAAAATAGTCAAGCAACAGCCACGAATTTAGGCCCTTAAATTACGAAGAAAACTGTTTAAAATGAATGGTCAAGGAATGGCAACAACCCAGCCTGGGCAAATTGCGATGACAGCACTCTTAATGCAACTCATGCTTGTCACTCTCACTCGGAATTCTCACATTCCGTGAAAGTCACCTTGCAGCTGCCGGGGCCCCTCCATCTCTTCCACGTTCTCTGCCCACGGTTTGGAAGGAATGGAGTTTTCCATTGCTTCGCCTCACTGTGGCTCACAGGAAGCGATACAAAGATGAAGACCCCCTTTGCTTCATGTCTCTAACCTAGAAATTGATCTAAGTCGTGAGGGAAATTTCCTTCCAATCACAACTTGGCATGTGAAGGGAATAGCTCTGGCCTAGGGAAATCAAGCCTTAGCTAAGATGGAATACGGATGAACATGGGCAGTGGACTGGTACCCTATAGTGGCATACCTCTATGTGCATTTCAGTTATTGATTATGCATTATGTGTCTACACTGGGATAGACCGTTGTCAGACAAAGGTGAAAAGACCAATATACATGCAAAGAGCTATGCAGTGGCTGAATAATGGCATCTAAAGATATTGGTTCCTAATCCCGGAACCCATAAATGCTACCTTCTATGGTTACCTTAGATGTGTTCAGTTGAAGACCTTGAGGTGGCATGACTGTCCTGGATTATCAGGTTGGGCCCTCAATGCAAGCACAAGAGTCTGTATAAGAGATTGGACAGTCAGACAAGGGGGCAGCAATGTTATCACAGAGGCAAGGTTAGAGCAGTGTTGCTACAAACCCAGCAATGCAAGGACCACCAGAGACAAGGAACAGATTTTCCCTGAAGAGCCTCTGGAATCAGTGTGGCCCTGCCAACTCCTTGAGTCCAGCCCAGGGATACTGATTTCAGACTTCTAGCTTCCAGCTCCATGAGTGAATACATTTCTGTTGTTCTAAGCCACCCAGTCTGTGGTAATCTGTCACAGCAGCCACAGGAAACTAATACAAATGATAACCATAAAAGTTTTACTAGGGGAACGAACAAAGAAAGGCTTCACAGAAGACCTGATATTTTAGCTCCTTCCAGAAGGAAGATTAAAGATTGACCCTGAGAAAGAGTCTGCCCTGCCCGCCCCCCTCCTCCCCCCCCCCCCCCCCCCCCCGCCCCAAATGGGTTTAGGAACCTGAAGATGTAAACTCACTGGGATAGGAGAGAACTTGACAATCCAGAGAATTCTTTTTCTTTTACTTAATAAGCACCACTAGGTGCACTTTTAAATTATATTCTCACTTTATCCTCCTAACAGCATTTGATAGATGAAGGCACTGAATTACCATAGTTGGGTAACCTGTTCAGCTGAACAGTGGAGGGTGGACTCGAAGCAGGCTGTGTAGCTATGCATCCATGCGCTGGACCACTGCACCTTGCTGCCTTCCTATTTGGCCTGAGTGATAGCCCTAGTGAGGGATCTCAGGTGAGGCTGGAGAGGCAGGAGTGCTACCATGATAAAGGGTCCTGTAAGGCTGTGGGCATAGGGTTAGGGCACAATTCAGCCAGAGAAGGAATTTGGCAGATGTGATCCAGTTGTTGCTTTAGAAAGGTCACTTTTCATGGCTGAATGTAGGATAAATTACAGGAGGGTGAGTGCAGGGAGAGAGGAATATGGAGTCAATGCAATAGGTAGTCCAGGGGAGGGATGTGGCTGGCATGAACAAGGGCAGTGACAGTGGTGATGGAGAGGAGGGATATGGATTTGAGAACTTTTCATTAACAGGACTTGGGGATCAAAGTGCATGAAGAGGAAGAAGAAGGGGAACTATGAGCCATGAAAAAATACGGTGACAGCTGACATCACCTCCTTCCAATCCCTCCAATTCATTTCCTCCCACCGTTTATCCTGTGAGTATTCCTCAAACAAGATCTTGTTATTTCTTCCACCTCTATGTTTCCAATTTAACCCTCCTGTATTTCCATTCCTAGGCCCCTCTGCCCTTATGGCCTCACTTTGGGATTGCTGCAATAGCAATAATATTTTGAGATAGCCAAGGGTCACTCATTGGGCTCTGTGTTTCCTTTTATACCCCTTGCCCTTACTGCCCATTCAGTGGCATTGACTCACGAAGAAATTATATTTATGTGTTAGATTCTGAAACATTTTCTGGGTGACTGAAGTTCTGAAAGAACTGATACAGTTTTGATGCGTGGTGATATTTTAATATTAAGGGTATGTTATACTGGGAATGTTTGACCCAGCTCCTAGACTTTCTTGTTGGTCTTTGGTGGAGGGGAGGGAGGAGGTATATTATTGTTATTTTCCTGATCACGGAATCATAGGTGTTGGCTTGCAATGCTGACGAGTGTCCTGTGTTGCTCTGCTGTCTCAGTAGCGAGCAAAGGTGTTCACTTGGACATAAAGAAACCTCTGCTTCAAGCTGAAGAGCAGCAAGAGCATCCCCTAACGCATAATTTACAGACCTAACCCAGCCTCGCAGCCGCACTGCAGCATTTTCCTATAGAGGCAGAGTTACCATGGAAGGAGAAACTATTTATATCAGTGGGAGGAATACTGAAGCCAGAGAAAAGTACATACATAGTTATTTGAGAGTCAGTTTTATCATTTCTTAAACTACCAGCCATATCCTCTTGTATTGAGAGGGGGAAAAGGGAGACAGAGATTAAGAAGCAGAGCTTAAACTGGGTTTGTCCTCAGCATTCAGGAAATATAATAGTTCTAACTAGATACTAAAAATAGAATAAAAAGGCATCAAAAACACAAGGCCCTATTACTGACATTCTTGGTTCTCATCTAGACTTATAAGTTGTTGTTTTTTTAAATCTCTGTAAAGTCTTACTACCTTTTTCCCCATTTAAAAACCCACACACACAAAAGGAGGTACTAAAATGTAACAAAGTTTAGAATTCGTGCACATTTCTGTTTTGTTGAGAACAGGCTAAGTTTCTTATTTGGGGGAGGCCAGCTTATCTAACAGCTGGAAGGAGGGTATGGACACAGAATTTGATTTTGTTACCAAAGGCTGATGGCTTTGAGCAACTTGCCTGGAGCCAGATTTTTGGTGTTTTATGCTCCCTCTAAAATCCTCTCTGATTCTATGTGAAAGCAGAAGAGTTCCATAAAAAGAAGAGATGGCCCTGACCAGTATGGCTCAGATGTTTGAGCCTCATCCCACACAACAAAAGGTCGCTGGCTCCATTCTGGGTCAGGGCACATGTCCAGGTTGCAGGCTCAATCCCCAGTAGAGGGTGTGCAGGAGGCAGCCAATCAGTGTTTCTCACATAGATGTTTTTTTCTCTCTCCAAGATCAATTAAAATATATTTTAAAATAAAGAAATCTATATATATAAAAGCCTAAGCTACTGTTCAACTGGTAGCTATGATGTGCACTGACCACCAGGGGGCAGACGCTCAATGCAGGAGCTTCCGAGCTGCAGTGACTTGGCAACTGCAGTTCTCAGGAGATGCACCTGGAACCAGAGAGGAGGGAGCCCGATTCCAGGGTGCATCACCCGAGAACCACCCTCTTGCAATCCGAGACCCCTTAGGGTTGTCAGAGAGCAGGTTTTGGCCTGATCCCCACAGGCCAGGCCAAGGGACCCCCCATGAATCTGTGCACCAGGCCTCTAGTATATTTATAAGTAAGTATGTTTATAAGTAAACTAGTGACCCGGTGCACAAATTCATGCACATTGAAAGGAAATTAATTAGAAGGTAGCTGGTGGGGCAGGACTGGACAAGATAGGCTGGACATGCCCTGGAGCCAACCTCTAGTGGTCCCTCCCCAGCTGCAGCTGGGATGGCACCGCAGCTCGAAGGGCATCTGCTGAGTAAACGGGATCCCTCTGGCAGGTGGGGTCCCTCAGCCTGGCCTGCGAGGATGGGGCTGAAACCGGCTCTCCTAACATCCCCCAAGAGGTCCTGGAGTGCAAGAGTGCACTCTGCAAAGTTGCTGTCATACCAGGTGTGGAACACAACTGCAGGTGTGCAATAAACCAGATTCGGGGCCAACAGTACCCCAGCAACAACATAACCCATGGCCGAAAGTGGAACTGTGCGGCCCTGCGAGGAATCGGGCTCCCTCCTCTCTGGTTTCAGGGAGCATCACCTGAGAACCGCTGCTGCCAAGTCACTGCAGCTTGGCAGCTCCTGTGTTGAACATCTGCTTCCCGGTGGTCAGTGTGTGTCATAGCTACTGGTCGGATGGACACTTAGCATATTCGCCTTTTATATAGAGAGAATATATAAATATATAAATAATTATACATAAATAAATAAATAAAATAAATCCTATTTAAAGCTGCAAAGCCTTAGTCTACCTTTTTTATAGGTTTAATCTTTACATAAAGTTTGAATATACCACTATAGTTTATTTCTTTTTTAAGAGAGAAAGAACATACAGGAGAGGAAAAGACAACAGCGGTGACTTGAAGAAGAAGCCATATGAAAGCTGAAAATGGTCAACTGTCAGCACCTAACTGTAAGCTATTATCGCAACACTTAAAAAAGGATATTTGATTTAGTTGTTTTTTTCCTAATAAGAGTTAAAGATTAGTAACATGAAATGTTTGAATTTTTTTGGGAAATAGTTAAAATTTAAGGTAAATACAATATCTTTTCTTAAGCTAGTAAAGAAAATGTGTTACTTTGCTTGATAACAAATGAATTTATGCAAGATGTTATCTTTAAATACAGCTAATTTAAGACTCAAAACAATTACTTTTTAAATCCTCACCCAATGATATGTTTTTATTGATTTTTAGAGAGAGAAAAAAAAGGATCAAACCCACAACCTAGGTATGTGCCCTGACCAGGAATCGAACCTACCATCTTTTTTTGTGCATGGGAGTACGCTCCAACCAACAGAGCCACCCAGCCAGGGCATGACCTAAACAATTATTTTGAACTATTTTGAAAAGTACACACAGGTCAGAGCTGTGGAGAAGTCAAAGTTAAACTAGACCCATTTTATGTCCTCCAGGAATTTAGAATTTAGAAAAGGAAAGATGATATATACTTAGCTATAAAAATGTACTAGAATGGCCTGGCCAGTGTGGTTCAGTGGTTGAGCATTGACCCATGAACCAAGAGGTCACTGGTTCAATTCCCCATCAGGGCACATGCCCAGGTTTCGGACTTGATCCCCAGTAGGGGGCGTGCAGGAGTCAGGCAATCAATGATATTTCATTCTATCCCTCTCCCCCCAAATCAATAAAAGCATATTTTTTAAAAAAATGTATTGGAATGTAAGATTCCTCATGAAGACAAGGTGACTAGGCTGTTTTGCTCCAGGCAATGCCTGAAGCAAGGTAGGTGTTCAATAAATATTTGTTGGATGAATGGATAACGCAAGGCAGAGAATGTTGAGTCATGAGAATTGTAAAAAAAAAAAAGGCCCTGGTCAGTGTGGCTCAGTTGGTTGAGTGTCCTTCCGTGCACCAAAAGGTTGCTGGTTTGCAGTCGAGGCACTGGTCGACGTTTCTCTCTCCCTCTCCCTTTCGCTCTCTAAAATCAGTAAAAACATATTAAAAAAATATTTGTAAGTGAAATTACAAATTTCAATTGCAATAGGAAGGACAGGTGACTTCAGCATCTTTGAAGTTATATACTTAAAGTTAATTAAGCAGACAGGCCATGAACAGAATTGCCTTTGCGTTACAATTGTTTTTCAAATCCACCAATTGCTTTGTCATCCTCTTCAAGATCGATCCTGAACACATTAGGTATTTAAATACATTACTTGTTACACTGGGCTCCATGAAATGAATGTTAGACTAGATGACAAATATGCAAGGTCTTTTTGGAAGGCTGGATGATTATATGGGTAATGATTACGTGAGTAGCCCATCAAAGCTCTGATTCATAGACAGTATTGCCTAGGAGAGAGACCTAACAGGAAGATGTTCGATAAATAACAGCAGGGGTGTTATGCAAACATGACAAAACGTGTGAGGACAATACATTAATGACTGAGGTTTGGGAAATGGGGGAAAAATATCATTAAGGTCATTTTAGTTTTACTGTTTTATTATTTAAACTGACTTCAACCAAAAAACTTGCCTTTGCCCACCCTGTATAATGCTAGACCTAGTTAACTTTGAAATCCTTTGGACTGTGTTTTCTCACAACTTTCTGAATAGTTGACTAAATACACATAGTGGCTGTTTGTCTTGGGGTGCTTTCTTACACTGAGCTCTTTACTAGATCTCAGCGACTCTGGTGCCTGCTACAGTCTCACCAGTTGGCAGCAAAACGAGACAAACACAAACAATATACTACTTATATATAGAAAGCTAAGCTGACTAATCTTAAAGGGATTTTTTTTTTAAATCTGAAATTAGGACTCTTTCAAGGTTAGAATACTATTTCTTTTTAAATGATGGAGGTTGTAGGTGGTACTCTTTTTAATGTTGTAGGCATAATAAAAATTGTGACTCCTCTGTGGATCCCACTGTCTTTTACATAAATTAAATTATTTTCTGAAATTTAGACACATGAATGCTAAGAATAGCATTACAATGGCATTACAGAGACTAATTGGATTATTTCTTAATGCAGATTGTTGAGTCTTTAAATAACCTCTCATGCTAAATGTTCAAAATCAAGACACCTTGATTTCTTTAGTTCTTGGTGGTAGACATAAGTGCTTGTCCACACCACTCAGTACATCAGACTACTAGGGATCAAGAAGTAGAAGGCCGCATGCAATTAAAGCTATTATTTCTTTAAAGGCATTTAAAAAATTCATTTCTGTTTTTACCACAATTTCATTATTTTTGGAAGAGAGATTAGGCATCTTTGCTAGTGTTATTAACATTACCATTTTAAGCAAGCATTTACTCATGTACTGTTATTGAATCCTATTTTTTCTTTGATCATAAGTGATTTATTTATGTTACCCAGATTGCTAAGGTAACAAACTATGGAAAAAATTGATAAGTCTGCTGATTTGATTGTTCTATAAGCAATGTAGGAACTTGATGAAGTTTAGAAAACACGTATCAACCCAGTGATTGACAGTGTGAAGTTTTTGTTAGAGATCCTTCTATACCATTATGAGCATATAACTGTTTTACAACAAAATTATATTATACATGCTGTTTTATAACCTGCTTTTTCTACTTAAAAATATGTTGTAAATCTCTTTCCATTAAATTAAATGTGTTTCTACATCATTTTAATGACTTCATATTGTGATATTTTATGATATACTATAATCTGTTTTAGTTCTTTATTGTTAGGTATTATTGATGTCTGTTTTTTCTCTTATAATATTGAAATGAGCTTTTTTGTCAAATCTTTATTTACATTGTTGAATAATTCATTAATATAAACAATAAAAAATAAAATACAAAGTGAAAATCACATCACATATAATTGCACCATTCTTCATTTTTCAAATATATAGGGTGAGGCAAAAGTAGGTTTATGGTTGCTCATGTGGAAAATAATACTATAATTAGTAAATAATAATACAAGAATAAACTGTGGTTCACATACTCACAACTGTAAATCTATCTTTGCCCCACCCTGTATATACTTTATGTGACATATCTACGCATCTGTTTAGATAGATAGCATACAAAATTTCATGCTGTTTTATCATCTACTATTTCCCACATCATTGGCATCTTTTAGTATCATTAAACATTGACCTGTATCATCATTTTTCATGGCTCCATGGTCTTCTATTGCACCAGAATATAATTCATTTAACCAACCCCCACTTCAGGACCATTTGAAGTTTTTAATTGGTCTATACAGTGTTCTAATAAACATCTTTAAAATAGTTGTTTAAGTAACTCCAATTAAAAAATTGCTTCTCTTTGTGGGGAATGTTATATGTAATACTATTTCCTGGAGCTTCACAAGGCGTATTCATGTATTAAGCACGTATTTACTGAGCATCTACCAACTCTGCGAGGTGCTGGGATTAATGTATTCAAGGCTCTGGAAATTCTTACAATAAAGATGAAAGAAATCTCTTAAAATTTTTAAATTTAAGGTTTCCCAACTTGTATTCTATTTTGGTTTTTGGTCATGGAAATCTTTCCCTTTTTGAAATAGAATATCACTTGTATTTCAAATGAGCATCTTTGTATTTCACTTGTCTTACTTGGAGCAGAATTTAGAAAATGCTAATCTAGTATCAGTCTTGTTGAAAACTACTAATTAAGTGCTTGTATCTACCTATTATTTTTACAGGAACTCTGAAAAAAAATCTTGGGAATTATTTCGAGGAAAGATATGTTTTAGACATTTCAGAAGAATACATCTTTGATCTAAATTGTCAGATTAACTCCCAGAGTAAGTAGTATTTTGGTATAAATATTTTGGCGGGACACGGGATTTTATTTTGCTTTGTTGGTTTTTTTAAAAAATAGTATTCCTATCATTAGAACAAAAGGGCACTTGAACATAAGAGGAGAATGTGAGATATAGTTTCCAGCTCTTCAGTGGATTTATTGGGGGGAAAGGAGTGAATTTGCCCAGGGAAATAGAATAGACCAAGGAGGAGAGAATAAAAAAGAAAGATGAGATTATTAAAAGGAATTAAGGATGGAGGTTATGAAGATTATATAGTAACATGTGGAATAATTAAAAGAAGACATTTCCTATAAAAAGAAGGATCCTGAGTCCCATTTATAATATGTAAAAACCAGCAAGAAAAAAAAAATTGGGTGGGAGGAGGGACATCCAATAAAATAATAGTGTTAGGATCTGGGTGCTCCCCCCCGCCCCCAACTCTAATTGTGTTTTTCATTTTTATTTTTAAAACACATAATACAATTGAAAAAGAAATACTAAAGGATCAGACAAAATTAGGAGAAGAAAGGCTTATGGAGGAGGAGGAAGAGAGAGGTTGAGTCGAACAAAGGCAACACATAGATTAAAGCGAACAAGGGTAGGAGAAAGAACATCCCGTTTGTCCTGGAGGAGATCATTAATGGCACAAGCGCTGTGAAGTGGACAAAAGCCCGTCTGTGGTGGGGTCAGATGAGAGAACCAGAGAAGAATAATTTTTTTTCAGGACCTAGGAGCATAATAATTCACTGAGAGGTTCCCACCAGCCACTGTTACTTTGGTTTGGGTTTTATCATGTAGGGATTTTGCCTATATCACTTTTTTTTTTTTCCAGGAGCTGATAAATGAAAACCTGAAAAAAAAAAAAAAAAAAAAAAGAAATCCTGTAAGTTTCTTTGCCCTTATATTTGAACTGAATAATAAAGAAACGGTAAATTCTCTTTCTGAGCTGTGATAGAAATGCTACTGTATAGAAATCTTAATAATATGCTCTGTGTATACCATTTAAAAACAGGAGAACCTGGTCATCCAGGTCATTGCAGGTGCCTTTTTTCCCCCTCAGTGATTTGTGTATATTTTATCCATAAAAGACAAATTATTATGAAAGGATAGGGAATATAGGTTTAAGAAACTCAAAGAACAAAGTGCACTTTTTGCTGTTAGAATTTCTTAAAATTAAGTTCTTAAGACTCCCGCTGCTCACCTTTAAGCAAGCAACCTTGGAACTACTCCGTGAAACCCGGTTAAAGGACGAACCAAAGAGTTTCCATATATGTATATATATATTTTTTAAAGCAGATGAGAGAGGGAACATTTAAGTCTCCCGGTATCCATACTTATTAACTCAATTGAATGCCTGTGGTGGGTCTCACTGGAGCACACAGTAGCAGCCTCTTTGCATTACAACTCAGCCGGAAGCATTTATTCCCTTGTAATTAAGGCCAAGGGTGCCACCAGTGATGCGAATGGAAGCAATTATGTGGATTATTCAGTTCCCTCAACGTGTCTCAAGAGTTTGTGTGTTTGTGGCTTTATGTTTGTGTGAAGTCCCTGTATTATATTTCTCTTGGTTCTCCCTGGCTCTGCAGGTCCAACCTCAGGGAAGAACAATAGCAAACACTCCTGTGGTGCTTCCTCCATGCCAGACATTGTGCTAGGGGCTTTAGATGCATTATCTTTGTCTATCTTTTCAAAACTTCTTGGGGGTAAAATGTGAATTCAGAGGTCCCCAGAAGCAGATACTGAAATGAGGTTCGTATACAAGGGTTTTGTCCCTGAGGTGGCTCTAGGAGAGACCAGTATGGAGTGGGGAAAGCAGGCCAGGGATAGGGAGTTGAGCCAAGCAAGGGAGCATCTCAGGCCAAATCCTCCAATCTGCCCCACAGGGCAACTCTGGGCCATGGGCTAGGAAAGGGAGCTTGACTTCCATCCAGGAGTATAGTCATTGATTGACAACCAACAGGGGTAGCGAAGTATATTGGGGTGTGTGTGTGGGTGGGGGGTGGGAAACTCTATGAAGAGGAGTAGCAGGTGCTTACTGAAGAAGGTGGGACAGAAACACCTCATTTTCTGCTGCTTGTAGGTACAATTATCTCCACGTGGCAGTTGAGGCCACCGAGTCTTACCCAAGATTTCAGGGCTCATAAGTGTAACGTAAACCATTTCAACTTGGTTTGGTTTCTAAAAATGCCAAGAGTAGTCTGAGGACCGATCCATTAATTCTTTGTTAAACTAAGCTTCAGCTACCCAAGTCCCCAAGGTAAGCTCACAGAATGGACTAAAACATTGGACAGTTGGTGTGCTTTGTAGAATGTACCACTCCCAAACCATCTAACCAACAGAAATTGCCCAGTTCTCATAGAACTATGTAAAAAAAAATTCCATGAGTCTTTCTTAACAAGTTGTATTCATACAGATCCCGTGTTCACATGATGATAATGTCAGTTTAAAATGCTGACCTGGTTTTCTACATATCATCGTCCTCTTAATCTCCTGTTTTTCAAACAGAGTTTTTTTTTTTCCTCACCAGGTCACTAACATGATTTTCTTGGTTTGGATTTGGTATAGCATTGTCTGTTTTCTGAAACAACTTAAAAATTCTTTTTGTAAACTTTAAAGGGGTTCACTTTATTTTTTTTCTAAACGAATTCTCTTTATTTTTCTGTTTTAAAACTGGGAGTGCAAACACTTCTTGGCTATCCCTTTCCAGTGAGTAAAAAGAGGCAATGTCTGTGCGTAGTGGTGGGTGACCAGTGACGTGATCTGTGTTAAGAATGGCTATGCTGGAGCAGGTGACAGGGGGGAAACAACTGGTCACCCCACCTGCGTCAAGGAATCCACTAGAACGTTGCTGGTCCAAAGGTGACGCAAAGGTAGAGAAAGGGCCTGGACAGAGTGAGAGCACTTAACAGGGGAAGGCGTGAGGATGGGGGAGCTGTACAGCCGTCTTCTGTCAGTTGTGGATAAAGGGGAAAATGCTCTTTTTGTTTTTAGATACCTGGTGAGGGTGATGCTCTGTGGTGCATTGAATCCTAGTCTCTGCTGTGCCCTCGGGACCGTCGAGGCCGCGAGATGGAGGGAAAGGCTGGGGTGCTTGCAGAAGATTCTGTGATTCTAGATAATAAAAGGTAACACTCCTGTGATGCTTATTAAATGTAAGGGACTGTTCTACAAATTTAACATGTGAACTCCTTAAATTCTCCAAGGAGCCCTATGAGGTGGGTACTTACATTATCTCCGTCTTACAGAAGTAGACACTTGAGGCACAGAGAGATGACACACCAGTAGCTTGTTCACCATCACACAGCTGGCTAGTTGTGGATCTGGGATTCAAGTCCGGGTTCTCTGCTTTCAGATTCCATGCTCCTACCCATTACTCGGTGCCTCCCAGCCAGAATGTAGAGAAGGTGCTCATAGAACTACCAGAAATGATGCATTTGTAGTTTAATCTATTTCTGAATGCTTTGCAACTTTTTTTGAGGCCTCTGTTCCAGTACCGTGTAATAGCTAAGCTATAGGAGAACACTTGACTTCTGAGAGTTAGAAACCTTTACCAAAAGGCCTTCAAGTGGGTACCACGTAGAAAACTCCACGTACCTGCTGGGCAGCTGCAGGCAGAGGTGGTAGCCGCAGGGTTACTCCCTTCTGTTGGGAGGAGATGGCGTTCCCTCCCAGGGGGGCTGCCAGGGCAACAGTTTTATCAGTTATATCACAAAGTCATCGCAGCACCCAGCTGCTCGCCAAGAATTAAACTGCTGGAACCAGATCTGGCGAGCTTCATGTTACCGTGGTGTGGAGAGGGTGTGTGATTACTGTGATATATTTAGTTTTTCAAAAACAGTTACATATTATTTTTTCTTACCCCAAAATAATATACCAGTATGTTGATATTACTTGTGGTTACTTGCTTCATGCCCCCAAGTAAACAATCACACACCTATTTATTCTGAGCGAAGTCAACCCCCTGCCCAGTTTATGGTTGTGTATGAGATGTTAAAGCTTGTTTATGTTAAGGCAGGGATCACTCACACTCCCAAAGGAGCCCAGAGCCGCTAGTTCCTCTGCTGCCCTCTAGAGGCTGTCAGGCAAAGACAGCTCTTCTCTGAACCTCCCTTGTGAAGAGTAGGGAGATGCCCTCCTTACTCCTCCTTTGGAATCTCCAATAAATACCACTTGTCAAAAGCTGATGAGGGAAAAACACCCAGAACTTCCAAAAGCAACAATAGGACTTAATTAAAATTCTAAGCCAGGCCTTTGATAGTTATTCTGTACTCAGGGAAGGTATAAAGCTTCCGTCCTGTGTTTCCTACCCGCCCCCCCCCCCCCCCCCCACCCAATCTCAGACAGTAGATAGAAATTAGTCAAGGTTGTTTTAAGACTATAAATAGAGCTAACACAAAGCATCTGCCACATGCCAGGTACTAGTCTAAGTGCTTCCCATATACTAACCTATTTAATCTATATAACAGTCCCGTGAAATGGGTAGTGTGATCATCTCCATCTTACAAATAGGGAAGCTGAGGGGGGGGAAATGATTAAATATTTCTCACAGTATGTGAGTGACAGAGCTGGATTCGAACTCAGGTATGTCTGGCCATGTGGACTGGACTTGTGACCACTTTGCATACTGCCTCTTTTATAGCTTTTAGAGCACGCATCAAAAGTCTCACTTTAAGGTAGAGGTTTTGCTAAATACCTTTAACCTGGATCTAGAGGAGATTATTGGCCTGGACACTTTCAATGACATGACAGACAGAAAAGGAGGAAGAGGAGAAGCAGAAGGAGGAGGAGAAGGAGAGAGAAAGAAGGAACTATTGTAGAGATACGGCAATGAAATATGATGCGTGGTCCAGAGTTAGATCTTAAGTATAGAAAACAAAACTGTAAACAACATTATTGGGAAATTTGAATATGGACTATATTGGATAATAACATATTCATGTTAAATTTCTTGAATATGATTCTTTTATTGTGATCTAGGAATATGTCATTGTTCTTAAGTGATACTTGATGAAGTATTTATGGGTGAAATGTCATGATATCAGCAATATAGTATCAAAAAGTTCAGGAAGAAACCAAAACATATACATGAGAAAGGAAGGAAGTTTAGCAAAATGTTAAAAATGGGCAATACAAGGTATAGGTTATATAAAACCTACATAAAGTTTTTGCAGGTTGGAATTATTAGAGTAAAAATTAGAGGAGAAATAAACTGCATTTCCAAGTAAGAGCCAGCCAAGTATATAGCCAATCTATTTGCCTAGACTGCCCCAAGTAAGGACAAATGAGAGAAGTGTGCAGGGGCTGGAGTCCATAGGCACAATTGGAAGTCTGTAGACGTGTTACGTGTGGGTGTATGAGATGTTAAAGCTTGTTTATTAATGTTTTCCCATTAGTAATAGATATAACATGCATCAGTTATATTTTCAAAAAATATTTACATTTCCATCCAATGGAAAATAAAGCAAATTGGAAAGCCCCTTATAAAACTAAAACAGATCTAATTTCATTGTTAGGGTTACTCCATTTTTGTCATCAACAAATAAGGCATAGAGAGTGGTCTACCTTTTTATTTATCTGTTCAGGAGATAAATGTTCCAGGCACAGATCAAGGTGTTTGAGATGCACAAGTGAACAAACCAAGATCCCTGAATGCATGGTGCTTATCTTCTGGTGGGAAAGGAGACAATAAACGTGAAAACCAACTAAAGTGCAGATAATGTTAGAAAGCGATCATTGCCAAGGAAAACTTAGAAAAATAGAGCATCATGGCAGGAAGTTGGGACAGGTTGTTGTGGAGAAGAGAGTTTGTGATTTTAAATAGGATTTCCATAGGTTTTATTCAGATATGATCTCATGACATCTAGAAGGGAAGTGGAAAAGTCCCTAAGGTAAAGGCATGCCCAGTGTGGCTAGAGCTGAGTGATCAAGGGGGGAAGAGTAGAGGATATGAAGTCAGAGAGGACATAGAGGACCAGTTCATAGAGGTAATTATGAAGGTGTTGGTTTTTATGTTGAGTGAAAATAGGAAGCCCGTGGATCTGACTTCATATTTAAAAGGATCAATCTTTTACTAGTAGGCAGTCAAAGCTGGGAACAGAGTCTCCAGTTAGGCTATTGCAATTTTGCAAGCAAGAGATGACAGTGACTCAGCACTGGTCAGTCGAATTGGTGGTGGAAAGACATGATCAGATCCTGGATATGTTTAGATAGTACAGGCAACAAGAAGGATTTACTGATCTATTAGTTGTGTTTGAGAAACAGAGATATGTCAAGGATGACTCAATGTTTCATCCTGAGCAACTGGAAAAATGAAGTTGTCTTTCATTCAGATTGGGAACATTAGGTGAAGCACTTTTTGAGGGGGAAGACCAAGAGTTGAGTTTTGGACATGCAGAGTTTGAACTCTCAATTAGACATCCAGATGGAGATGTCATAAAGGTACTTTTGATATAGAAGTTGAGATTCAAGAGAGGTCAGGTCTGGAGATTTAAAACTGGTGATAATTGGTGTACAGATGGTATTTAAAGCTGCGAACCTGGGTAGGATCACCAAGACAGTGAGTGTGAACAGAGAAGAAAGAACATTAAGAAATGTGCCCTTAGCATTATTGCTTTATGTTTATTGTACTTGTTATGGTTCTTATTTTGTTTTGAAAATTATTATGCTACACAAAATAAAAGTTGATAATTATCTAAATTACCGATTATAAAATAAATTTGTAAAGTATATTAATTTTCCTTTAGTTTGAGTTTTCTACCAAAGTCTGCATTATTTAGACACTAAAACAGCTACAATTTAGCTTCTTTATCCTACTGTTATTTAATCAATAATTTGTTAATCTTTAGGAGAGTGAAGTTCAAAAATGCTTTTGAGTAATTCTCTAGGTGGAGTAATCCTCATCTGTATTTTATGAATTTAAGTAAGATGTTTTGTTGGAATATGATCATTCTTTCCTCTTTTCCTCATGCTTATGATGTGGCAGTTCTCATTTTGGTGGTATAGTAAATGGCTTTTGAAAGTTATACTCACAGAACTACAAATCAAGGAGAGAGAGAGAGAGAGAGAGGAGAAAATGGTGTCTCTAGGCAAAGATACATAAACATATTTGTTGTTTTACCTAATAAAAACAATTGGTGAAGATAATGAGTTCACTAAACAGCAAATAAACCCATGTCATAAGTGCATTTTATCAGTAAGATTTGAATGTTAGTGTCAGATCCATTTTAACATTTTTTCACAATGAAATATATAATTGTGGTAGGCAATCTAGAAAATATAGGCCTGTGATGAGATCTATCAGTAAAGAAAAACCCAACTTAATCCAACTTTAAAAATAAAGGAGTGCATTGATTCATATAATGAAAAATACAGAGGTAGTCAGGCCTCTGGGTTTGTTTATCAAGCACCTAGTGTTGTTTTTCCTGTCTCTCTGCTCTGCCATCCAATGTGTTGTCTTCAACCCAAAGCTGGCTTTCTTTGCAGGCCCAGAGAGGCTGCCAAAAATGACTGAGCTATTTGCTCTCTTGAAAATGCCCAAGGAAAAAGAATGCCTTCCTCAATTATCTGGCAAGTGATCTGAGCATAGTGCCAATCCTTGTGGCCAGTGGAATGCCATGTGCGGATAGTCTGATGGCCTCAGTCACTTGATCCTGCGACAAAGGGCATGGGACACCCTTGACTTGCTACATCCTTGGAGATGTCATTGAGGTCAATGCCCTTGGAGGTATATGGCTGCTACATAGCAGGTGTGGAGTGGCATGGTTGTCAGGGAGATGATTATCACAGGTGATCCAACTCAGTTGACACTCCACTTCAATGTATTGTTGAGACTCAACTCCCTAACCTTGACTATATTTCTCCCTGAGGGCCTTTCTTCATTTGGTAGTGATAGAAAATCACCTATATCTGGTTATAAAAATTTTTAAACTGAAACTCAGGAGACATAGATAAGTGAAAAAGCATTTACTTTTCAAAAATTACTATCCAGTATAAAAGTTAATGCTTTGTTGCATCTATAGAGACTGTCTTTTTGACCAGAGCAGATATAGAACAACCTACATAAACATCGTTTTTATATGAACACTTCGCTATCACTGATGTTGTTTGAACACATTTTTATGATAGAAGCTTGTTTCTAACACTTTCAAGTTCTGTTGTATGTATAATTCTAAGAGAGACATTATAGTCACATCCTAGTTTAATGGGGCAGTGTTTCAACTAATTGATGAATCAGACATTTGTGATTACCATGGCTTCCCCCTAAAATCATACTAAAATGAAAGTAAAGGTGTTTTGAAAAGCATAGATCCTCAGGGACTAACATGACTAACATGAGGTGAGATAAAAACAAGAGTTAGAAAGGCAATGGACAAGTGCCAAGCCATGAAAACAGAAAGCTTACAGTGGAAAAAGCACAGAAGCAATCCAGTTTAAACCTCTAAACCTCTAAAGGCTCAGGAATTGGCAGTGCAAGGTGTCTTTGAAAGTGAAGGCGTAGATAGGGCTGAGAACAGAATTGTTTGCTAGGCAGTTAAAGACGCAGTTAAGCCTACATCCGTATTCTCATGCTGTGCAGGTGAGCAGTTGTGTCCCTTTTCCACTCCTCCACACCATAATTTAGAGAGAGATTTCCTTTTAGGAGAGGTGAACCAGAAGATCTCTGGACTGGAAGACACAGGCGCAGTTGAGGGCAGGGGAAACCTAAAAACAGGATGATCACAATAAAAGGGGAGAACCTCAACTTTAATCCTTTACTAGGCTCCCAGAATGCCAGAAGCCAGACAGGAGATTGGCTGTCCCTTCTCTGAGAAATCTGACTAGCCCAAGACCATAGACCTGAAAGTACTGACACTCAAGGATCCAGTAATGAAAGGGCTGAGCGAGGTCCTACCTTATAATGAAGTCCATCACAACTTCCAAGCAGCTTTTTAGTTCTCCATATTAAAGTATGAGCAGGTTACCATACATTCAAGGGAAACCTCTAATAAGAAAGACAAACCAAACACCAGAAACAGAAATTTGGAAGAAATAGGAACTGTGTTCAGAAAAGAAAACAGTGAGGGAAAAAACTAGCCTCAAAAAGAAAAGAAAAGTCATTATATGTAGGAAACAAGAACATAATACTATAAAAAAAGAATATTCAGAGGTTTTAAAAGAACCTTTGACATTAAAATATGATTTAAAATGAAAACATGAAGAAAGATAAAATAGTGAAAATGTCAATAAAGTTGAACAACTTGACAAGATAGAAAATAGATTAAATTCATTTAAAATAGATTAAATGGATTTTTAAAATTTAGAGTCAGTCTAGAAATTCCCATCTATAATAATGAAAGCGTAATATGCTAATTAGCCTGGACAGCTGAAAGACCTTCCGGATGAAGCCGTGGCAGTGGGGGCCAAGGCAGAGGTGGTTAGGGGTGATCAGGAAGGCAGGCAAGCAGTTAGGGGCAATCAGGCATGCAGGCAGAGTGGTTAGGGAAATCATCTGTGATTAAGATAAGCATAGTAACCCATATATATCTCTATATCTCTATCTCTATCTTTATACATCTATATCTATATCTATATCTATATCTATATCTATATCTATATCTATGCCCAAGCGACTGTTAGGACTGGTCAACTGAACGACCAGTTGACCGGTCACTATGATGCTTACTGACCACCAGGGGGCAGATGCTCAACGCAGGAGCTGCCCCCAAGTGGTCAGTGTGCTCCCACAGCCAACCTCCTGTGGTCCCTCTTCTGGCCAGCCAACCTCCTGCGCTTGCCGGCCGTCTCCGATTGGTTCGATCAGACTAGGCAAGATGGCCTCGAAGAGTCCCCATCACTGGCCAGGCCGAGGGACCCCACCCATGCACGAATTTGTGTACTGGACCTCTAGTAATACTATAAACAATGAATATGAACCAATCAAAAGTTAATATATACCTGTATTAGAGGAATGGCAAAGGGAAGAATATATGTATGTGTGTATGTATGTATGTATATGTATGTATGTATGTATGTGTGTGTGTATGTATATATATATATATATATATATATATATATATGACAATATATATGATGGTGTTGGGTGCAGCAGTGTTGAAGAAAAGCTAAACCCTTAATTTTTATGGTGAGAGGACAAATGTTAATGCCTAGTCTTGGAAATTCATGATGTATGAGTAAACATGTTATTGAAAGATAATATTGACATATATTAAATAACTAAAAGAATTGAGAGAGGTTGTCTTTGAATAACAGTTCTGGGGTCAGAGGGCTCTTATTTTTAAAATAAGGCTTAAGCTATTTGAAATTTTAGGCTATGCATATATAACCTTGATAAATATGAAGTTTGAAATAAGTCAGTGGCAACACAAAAATTGCTCACATAATTATCCATTTTCAGTAAACCATTTAAGAGTTTATACGCTTAGTTGACATTTTAAAATCTCAGCAATAATTTTCTAACAGGAGAAATATAACACACCAGATGTGATAGGAAATACACTATGGGTCTGCGGTTCTTATGGAGTAGTTAGTTATACTGAACTAAGAAACAGATCTGTGTTGTTACTGAAACTGATTTTTCTTTTTTGGCTCAGATATAATCTTACCCAAAATATGTAGACATGAAGAACTTCCTTCATCTAAATATCTTATAAATGTTGGCATTTATAGCTAGGATTCTTTCCACCCTCTGCACGTTAGCAATCTTGAGTGGCTGGGCTT
Source organism: Myotis yumanensis (assembly GCF_028538775.1). Lineage (NCBI taxonomy): Eukaryota > Metazoa > Chordata > Mammalia > Chiroptera > Vespertilionidae > Myotis > Myotis yumanensis. The sequence goes on from NW_027223768.1 coordinate 27,750,852, forward strand.
TTCGCCATCCCCAAAGTGCCTGCCTTCATATAGTTTTCAGATCAACTTCCGTCCCTTGTGCTTCATTGCCTCTTTGTGGGCTCCTCTTCCTCTGCTCCTACCGGAGGTTGGCTGTAAGTTGGTGGATCAGATTTCTTAGTCAAGAGGCAGAATCTCCCATATCTTACTAGCAACCAGACCTTCTTCATTAGCCTATGAAGGTAGCATGATTTAATGTGAAGAGCACTGGAGTACAAGTCAGGAGGCTGGATTCTTACCCAAGCTGGGCTATCTAGTGTCTCACCTCTTGCATCTTAGTTTTGCCATTTGTTAATGGAAAGGTTTAGAATAGGAGCTTTCTAAAGCATCCTACACTTACAATATTGTACGATCCTGGGCACATGAATTTATCTAAATGCTTTATTACCAGATTAAATCACAACATAATCTAATTCTAATTTTTTGATAAAGCTTTATCAGTGTGTGCAATAGGTTGGCAAATAAAAACTTAAAAGAGATAGACTTAAGTTACTGGACAAGGAAAATAGCTGGGTAAAGGGCACACAACTTTTTAGAGTAGAAAACATTGATGTTGCATTCTATACTGGTAATGTACATATAGATGACATTTTAGGGATAAATGCTTCTTAACTAGTTGACGCACACGTGTGAGTGAATGGGCCATATAGTCTGTTTCTAAATATTGCTTTTAAGCAAATTGACGACTTTAAGTGTTAATCCATTGGATTTTGTTCTGTTACGAGGATCACTGCTTGTTTTATGATGTCACCAGCTAAGAAAGAAACTGACTTAGCAAAATCAGATGAATAACTACCTTGAAAACAAGCCATCTAATCACAGTTAATTAAAACTTTAGAAACTATCCTGAAAACAATATCAGACTATAACGAAAGAATGTTCCGTGGATAAAAATTATACACCATCTAAGAAAAATATCCTCAGTTCTGTTGCTGTGTTTAATGAAAACAGCAATAAACATTGCCTTTCATAAGAAGAGTTATTTTAGATTGAAAGGCCTTAAATGACAAAGCATGCTACACTGTGCATGTTTTGTTAAGTGCAAGCAGTACGATCTTTGTGCTACTCATGGGGAGCTGACCTACAGTTAGAGGACAACTAGCTTTTCCTTTCTTAGTTCCACCGCCTCTGGCAAATGCCATGCAGAAAGGGGAACCAGGTAAAAGTCACACAGAATGTCAACTCTTGTGTTCAAGCATCGCACATTTCTATTATTTAAAAGCCCTTAAATTGTACATGGGACAAGTCACTACCTCAGTGGTTTTCAACTATCTGAGGATTTTTTTTTTTTAGATTCATTTATCTGGACCCCATCCTTTGAAAACTGGTTCAATTTGTCTATAATCTATGTATTTTTTTGAAAACTACACTAAATGCTGGTTCTAATATCAACCAAAGACTGTTTTAAAAAGCTGTTATTAGGACAATTAAACACTTCAGTGAAACATTTTTGATACAACCCATTTATCCTAAAATCTACCTGAATTTTAGACCTTTATTTTATGGTCTTTGGGATGGAAATTTTACTGATATGCTGTGCATGGTCTACTTGTTTCTACAATATTTAATTCAATGAAAATAACTAGTGTAGTCTACTTTAATCAATCTTTATTCTTTTTCTTTTTAGGGGGGTTACTAAATTATTTATTCCATATTCCTCAAAGTATGGGGAGCAAAAAAAATAGGTTATAAATTACGTTACTACCACTTTTCAATATCTCATTCCTCCCTTTGACTTTCCCTCATTAGTAGAATCAATACCCATAATATGTGGCCATTTCCCAAAGATAATGTGCAGTTTCAGAACTTCACAATTTTTTTGTAGATCAAAAAGAAAAAAAATCTATCTTTCTAGATCCCCTCAACTCATTTCTTTCCTGGTTCTTGTCTAGTACAATAGGTAAAAAAAAAAAAAAAAGGTCCAAAGGAAATGCAAGTTACAAGCAGATTTCTTCTCCTTTGCCTCCCCTCCAGTTTTGTTTTCTATTATTATGGACTAAAGATAATAGAGGTATGAGTGATGGGAGTGGGGACAGGGGAGCAGAGATTGGGAAGTTTTGACATACCTATTCGGTGGGAAATTTTCTTAACAAAATCTCCTCCTCAGCAGGTCTTGATGAATCACATGTTTTTAACATAGATGGGAGGCTAGATGGTGAAACTAGTTCCACATGCAGTGAGGAGCTGCAAAGTGACTTTAACACATGGCTGGGCTGACTTGGAACATGCTCCCTTCATGGTGGAGTACTCAGCAAGGCCCTCCGTGGTTCTCTGCTTGACAACCTGAAACTCTTCTTTCCGTTTTCACTTCCCGGCCTGCAATGAGCCCCAGATTCCCAGGCCTCACACCACCTCCCAGGCTTTAGAAACCAAAGTCTTTTCTTGGGTAAGATTTTATCCCATCTTTTCCTAGACATATTCTTTAATTCACACACACATGCACATACTTTACTTTGCAATGAACATGATGAAGGGGAGCGAAAGAAAGGTGAAGGCTCCAAGGGAACAGACAGATCCTGGCTTTTATCTCAAGTCTCTTTGCTTCTATGGTTCATGGGACTTTGGTTTTGGAGTCTCAGCCCAATTTGAACGTTCAAGCTGCCTATTACTGGTGGAAAAGGGGGGGAAAAAAGAGCCGCTTCCCTGTCTCTTTGCCTTAATCTGCTGTTCACGTGGAAGAGTGTGCGGCTGACCCAAACCTCGCTGACATGTCAGCGTGCAGCCGCAGGACGAGGGGTGTTTGATTTATAAATGGAATGTATAATAGGCACGATGCCTTCTGAGCCGACCGTTCATGGAAAATCACATGCCGCTCACATGAGGGACCAAGATCTTTTTTTTATTATTTTAATGAATTGAGTTTTGTCAGTGCACCAGGGAGATAAGAAGATACCTGCCAATAACCCTCTGATTGTGTCCTCGGCCAATTGGTGGGTTTGAACACGGTACTCCTCTCGTCAATTGAGTTTGTGTGTTCAGTCAAGGTTTAGCTTTGGATTTGAAGCTCTCAAACAAAGCCACAGACGCTCCGACTCCAACGGTGGAAACCATCACATAATTCTCCTCTTTGTTTCTTTAAAGAGCACGGGGTTGGTAAAAAAAAAAAAGAATTCCATTTTGGGAAGACTTGGTCTGAAGATAATGATAGTGAAGATGAGAAAAGACAGCAGGTTGTAAGTTCTGGCCTAAGTTTGGAAAGAGGGGCGGGGGGAGGGGAGGTTGAAAAGGTAATAAACTACAGCAAGGCCAACAGATCAACCAATGCGAGAAAAACCAACAGGTAACAAGGGACCTCTGGAGCTTCTGAAGAATAGAGATCAGTAGGAAAGCGTTTTGAATGAGAAATAAAATGCTCCTTCCTGTCAGGGAGGAAGGGAGGTGGATGGTGCTTGAGAAATGGGGGAAAAATGCAATTAAAACCCAGATATGAATAAAGATCAGGTGGGAGAGGATGTCACCCTGTGGCCTTTGGAGCTGTGTTTCTGCTGCTTCCCCAGATTATTTTTTTTTCTGGAACAAAGGAACAATGTTGTGGAAAAGTGGGTGCCAGATACTTTAGGAAAATGAGACACAGTGAAGCGGATAAAGGAGACAAAGACAATTGCAGTCATAGGCAGTAAACTGAAGGCAGCTGAGGCCCGAGACAAAAGGCGAAAACTCAGAGCCAGCAAGATGACTGAACCATGGGAAGGAAGGAGGGGAAGATGATTCACAATGACATTTGAAAGACATTGGTTTGAATATTTATTAGCGTGTTGCACACTGCTTGGCCTTGGGGAACTGCCTTTGTTCAGTGAGCCATTTCCCAGTTTTAAGGCAATAAACAGGAAAAGAGCATGAAAGATGGCCACAGATGCTTGGTCCATCGTGTTTGAGAGTGAATCTGATACAAGACTTTGGCTCCAAGAGGCTGATGGAATGGAGGCATTGTCGCTAAGGAAGATTGTCTCTCTCCACAATCAGACTCCAAGAGGAAATGCATGATTAAAATGCTGTGAAAGGATTCCTTGTCATGAGACTAAAGTTTCCACCACATCCTCGTCTGGGGTAATTCCATTTCTATTTAATTCATCCTGGATACAGACAATAAGAGAATGAGCAAGGTCAACTGTAGAATAACGGAAGCTTGGAACCCATTAAGTAATTCACCTTTGGGGGGGCCTCATGACTGTATTTGTATCTATGTTCTTTCATATAAACATGCCCATCAGAGGCAGTTTTAAGTGAGACATATGGTCCATCAGTCTCAATAATTTTCCCAGAAAATAGGACAGAAGGATAATTTGTAGAAGAGGATGATCATCATCCTTTAGGATGCCATGCTATTATCAAAATATTAGTGATATATCCCAAGTATGGTATTCCTATTGTTCTTAACAATAAAGTGAATTTTTCCTGAGCCAGTCAAGGATGTCTTTATGTAACTAGTTAGTGAGTGTTTATTCTGGCAATGAAAAATCACTCATAACTGTGGAGCTGCTCTTTTAGCCCCTGAGTTGGCTGGCAGTGTTTGGGTGTAGTTAGGGGAAAATAAGTGTCCGTCCTGATCTAGAGCACTCTGTCATGGAGTAAACGCACCTGCACCACCATAGGAGTGGAAAGGAACTCTGTGCTGTCCAGTCCATTGCCCAGAGCAGCATAGTGTCCACTGTAGAGGCTGGATCAGGGTTGGTAGAAATGGGGCAGTGGAAACGACAACACTCAGCCAAAACATGGGCTTGTTGTTGGAAAGGAAATGCAGGTTTAGAATCTTAACACACAAAGGTTGTTGTGACTGTATTCCTCTGCAGCTGGGCAGCAGGACAGTCTGAAGGAGTAGAAGTCCACAGTCTCTTCATTTGCCCTCCTGTACCTTACTGAGCAAGTATCTTGACAAAGGTCAACTGAGTTAGGACAACCCATGGTTGGTTAGTTCAGCCAGTAGACAGAGGTTATGCCTCAATCTTCCCAAATTGGTGAGAATCCTGAGATTGCTCCATCACATGTTAAAATAGTTGCCACAATTTCCTGAAAAGAAAAAACAATGCAGGGGTATTTATTTTACATAGGATTCCAGGGTCCAAATGTAGAGGAGACAGTCCTACTTACACATATCTCTATCACATCCTTAGTTGGCCGATGCTTTTACTATGTGTTAACTCATTTAATCATCAGAGGATGATTATTTGTTTTGACTAGGTAAGGTGATTGAGGACAAAGGTCACGTCTTGTTTGTCGTCAGTCATTGCCTAATATAGAGCAAAGCCCATGATGTCTGTAGAATAATGAAATTATTTAGTCTCCAGAGAGTTAAATGTCTCATTAATAATTCATTTAGTTTCTATGTTTCTTGTGTAAAAAAATATGATGTTTGGACTAAATTTGTCCACATTAGCTGGATATCAGAACAAGTCTGGGGTTTTTTAAATGAACACATTCCCAGGCTCCAGCCAAGTCCACATAATTGGAATATCTCATTGTGGGTTCGGCAAAAGCAAGTTGAGAACTAGATGAGCTCTGAACACCCGTCCATCTTTAAGATTCTCTGAAATAAAAGGCTCCTTCAGGATTTTAAGTATTTACCATTAATTAAATAGCTAAGTAAGGACAGTGGGTTTTCAAGACTTCGCCTTGAAGAGAAGACAGTGCATCTTGCAATGGTCATGTAAGGCAAACATACACACACACACACACACACACACACACGCACACAAACATGCTTAGTTCACAATACCATTTTATACACTTTTCAGAGAAGCTGTGACGGTTGTTGTGAACCATTGCATTTATGCAGTGTGTTGTCAATGACTTCACCTCCTTATCTTGTGTGGTTTTCGACAATAATCCCTGCCACCACCATAATGTTTGGCTTCTGAGACCCATACTGACAGGTCAGAGAGGAGAGAATGAAGGGAGTGAAGACACTGAGAGCAGAGAACAGTAAGAGGTAGCATGTTTGACTCTTCCGGTCATTCTGGGATTTTTGCAGTGTTCGTGAGCTAATTGCAATTTAGAAAGCTGTAGTTGTCTGTCTTACCTGGATGAGCTACGCTTACACAGCTTCTTTCTTGCCATGGCTGGTAATTAGATGGTGACTTCTGTCCTCAAACAGGCAGATTTGGAATCACTTAGGTTGTTTTCACCCCGGGGATACTGCTGGGCCTTCGGGGCAGTTGTGACAGCCGTAGGGTGAGATTCAGGACAGGACCTGCTACAGCCACATGGGATGGAAGTAACAATTCCTGAGGAATTTCAAAGAACATATACAATCCAAAATGGAAATGCTAGTGTTTCCTTTCCTTTTGAATGAACGTAGTGTGGACCACTTTGGGTTTAAGACCACATTAAATAAAAATTAAAGACTATAAAAGAGTCACAGCCAAGAAGACAGGAAACTTAATTTTTATGTTCCCTGTGGCAAAATCAGGTGAGAATGTTTCTGAGGGAAAGACAAAGATTTGAGGGGATATTCCCAGAGGCAATTAGTTGGACCTTGTCTTAGACAACAATGGTGTGAGTGTGTGTGTGTGTGTGTGTGTGTGTGTGTGTGTATTTGGGGGCAGGAGGTGAGTGGAGGAGAGAGGGTGCTCATACTCTTAAAACTCACTTAGCTTCAAAGAAGGAGGAAAAGGCTGTGGATCATTTTGGCTCAATGCACCCAAGAATAGTTCTCAGTCAGGCAGTCCTAACACAAATGAAATAGGTTCTCTTCATTCTCTGGAGATACAGTTTCCATTGAGAAGCCTCTGAAAGCCACAGGCTTGGGAGGTAGTCTTGAGCCCCTCGGAGGTGGGAGAAGCGGCCAGGAATGCATGCGGGAATGAAAGGCCTCCTGGAGCCCAGGAAGAACATTTCGGGAGAAGAAACTCAGATCCATGAAACAACATTCGAGTTGTAATTAGCACATACTCAGTTACAACCATATGAAAATATCTACGTCTATACTCACAAAATGGGCAAAATTTAGAATGGCAGAAAATTTCCAAATTTCCTTTGTGTGTGTGAACATTAACAACCAGTGTATCAGGAGTTAATTTATTTAACAAATATGGATTGAGAACGTACTGTACGCCAGTGAAGAAGTGCTCATGTCTCTTCCACCATGGGCTTCTTCTCCCGTGAGTCCTCAGCCTTGACCACCAGAGCCTTGAGACACCTGCTGCCGCCACAGAGCTGAGGCCCAAAGAAATGCCCCCAGCCCACTTCCTGCACTCTTCCTCGCAGGGCGTGGGACCTGGGTCTGAATGAACTGGAGCAATACAACAAGTCGTCTTACAGATGTATACTTCCCCCCAGAAAAACTCATTCTTTCAAACATAAATTATTAGCTTGCTTACCTTCAGGAAATAAAAATAGTCATAATCCTTCCCCTTTGACATCACTTTGAATTACTGTCAGGTGATCCCTGGTCATTGATGCTCTCATTTTCCTCACACGGGCCTATCACTTTGGGAAGTGTACTTTTCCTCCCATAATACCAGAGGCAGATAGAGATCGGTCCAAATACGAAGTCACATGAGGCACAAAGTTGAAGGGACTCGCTGAATAATTCACCTTCTGCACCAAACTCTACACACACACACACACACACACACACACTCTTTCCTTGAAATTTATGTGAGATTTTAGGGTCTATGGTAAATACTTGGATTTTGGGGGGTTAACTTTTATGGAATGTGGCAGACATTAAAACATAGCATGACATTAAAAACATGTTGGGGCTATGCCTGCAATATTTTTCCAAGTTTAGACCCCTGCATCAGAATCGCCTGGAAGAATTGATTTTAGACTCAGCTTCTATTTAGAATTATTTAAAAGTCTACGGAAGAGAGTTGAAGAAGTATAAAATAAGATTTCTGGGGGGGGTGGGTGTTATAATTACACCAAAGACTTCTCAGTTTGAATGAGCAGATGGACACAGGCGTTCAGACACTGGGGGGCTAGCTCTGTGATTGATACCAGCCATCCGTCCACTCCCAGGAAGCCGCTGATCAGCACTCAGGGCAGCGTCCTTCCCGAGTTTCCTTCCATACCTTTTCCTTCTCCTCTCCCGCCTCAGCCATGGTCCTCTCTTAGGACTCTCTGTTCAAACGGTCTGCATTCTGATTTGCAAATTCTTTCTTTCCTACATCTTTATGTGTTTTTCTTTTTACTTTCTCCTCCTCTTCCGGGCTTTTACCAGTTCTCAAAGGAGGACCTTTAGAGGCTATTTCTAAAAACAATGTAGAAAAGGCCTGGCTATATGTTTGTCTTCTTTTCCATGGTCTTCTCACCCTTCTTCCTCCCTGAGTAGAGGACCACGAATGAACGAGACAGACTTAAATGTCACCTTAGCATAGTCCATTCAGGGAGTTCCCAGTTCACTATGCTCCATTGGTGACAATGTTGATGGTGATGATGGTAAGTGTTTATTTGTGGCTAATGCCATTTTTGGACAGCTTGATAGAAGCTGGAGTGGAAATACACTGGAGGATGAATGAATGAATATAAATGCAATCTCTGTAAATAATGATGGTCTGGAGGAAAAAACAAAGGAATAATTTCCACCATTTAGATTCAAGGGATTAGCTGAATTGAATAAATTAGCCTATTAACATTATAGTATCATAAAACAGAAAGTACTCAATAAATATTTGATGACTGAATAACTGAAAAGTTTGTTTTTGTTTTTCTCATTAAAACATGTGAATCAACAAAGCTAAAAATATATGGCTCTCCATGTGGGAAAGCCATGATCACTAAAAATCAATCTGCTTCAAATTTCCACAAATTATCAGCTACTCTTTAAGGACTCAGGGATTGTTGACATTGACCTGGATTTCTAGGAAATCAAGATTTGGTTCAAATTGAAAGATGTAAGATTTTATGAACCCAAAGATTTAAAAGGCATTAAAATAAATATTGACTAATCCCTTCGGGAAATGAGTCTAGGATTAGATTATGTTCCTGTGATAAATTAGAACTTCTCAAGAAAATGAATAGAACATCAGGCACATATTAACATCTGTGTTTTATCTGGGAAAATGTAACGAACAATACTTGCAATTCTTGTTTGCAAAATTTACTCAATTTTATTTAAATATGGTATCATAGAACAGTGCCATGAACACATTGGCACCATTCTATTCCTTTTTCGGGGGGGGGGGGGGGGATAATGCTCACATCTGAAAATATTTAATCATAAAATGACACCGTTACTAGGATCATTGTAAACTTTGTAGGGAAACCCCTTCCCTTCTCGCAAGGGGAAAACAAGGCTCATAGGGAGACAGGATCCACTCAGGACAAACCCCATGGTTCTCAGCAGAGATGTCTAAGTGCAGGGTCCATAATTCATATCTTCTCCACAATCACCATCTTTGACAGATGATCTCCTTTTTTTAAAATTTTCACCCGAGAATATTTTTCCATTGATTTTTTTTTAGAAAGAGAGTGGAAGGGATGGAGGAGGGAGGGAGAGAGAGAGAGAGAGAGAGAGAGAGAAACATCAATTGCTTGCCTCCCACATGCTGCAAACAGGCCGGGGATTGAGCATGCAACTGAGGTACGTGCCCTTGACCGGGAATCCACGACCCTTTGGTCTGTGGGCTGACGCTCTAACCACTGAGTGACCAGCCAGGGCAGTAACAGATTTTTTTTTTTTACTGGGCTACTTGAAATCTGAAGTGTTCTGTGGAAGGTGGTAAAATATGATGCTTTGTTTCTCAAACTCTGGCCGCAGAACTGCTCTACATTCTCTTAAAAACTGCTGAGGACCCCAGAGAGCTTTGTTTATGTGGCTTATTTCTATGAACAAATGTTTCAAATTAAAATCGTTAAATTTTTTAAGGACAAGAATACACAAACCCACATACTGTTAGCCTCAGTGCTGCCATCAGCACGCAGCATGAAGCTTCTGGAAAACTAAACTGTATACTAATGAGAGAATGATAGTAAAACTGTCTTAGTGTCATGAAGATAGTTTTGGCCTTGGAGATGCCCACTGCTGTGCTGAGAACCACTGCTATTATGGTACAAATTCTGGCTCTGTCACTTACTAATGGCCAAGCTGCGTAGCCTCCCTAGGATTCCGTTTTTTCATCTCAAAATGTGTACAACAGTGTCTGTCTTGTAGGTTTAAGGTTAGTATTCCATGAAATAATGTATATCAGTACTGTTGCATACTTCAGGGTAAGCAGTCAGTACTGGGAGCTGTTAGTAACTGGGGTTTGTATCTAACTGGGAAGTCCTAGCTTATCTGTGCCCAGCGGGGAATTACATCATCAGTCCTACTGGGGTCCTATCCAGCTGGTTCTTCCATCTCCATGATTTCCACCCATTTCTGAGTAAAGTAATATTGTTTAAATAAAAATGCCAGTTTTCTAAAGTATCTGTGACTGAGCAGAGAAAGAAGATAACTTAATAGTTATTTAATACTTTTGGAATTTCTCGGGCATTTTGATTGATTAAAGAGGAAGACTGACATTTTGTTGACATGACTCAATTTTCAGCAATAAAATATATTTGCACAGAATGACCTACTCTAAATAAAGATGGTATTTATGCAAAGGAAGAATTGGGCTCAAAAGCTGTTACAACAACTATGACTAAAGTTAGTATCTCTGATCTCCAAAATAGATTTTCAGGTGTAAGCTAATGTAACTTATTTCTGGCCCCTTTTAAATGCTGACATTCCAATGAGACAGAGAGTTGGGAATTTGCCGAGACCTGATTTGGTTCAATGACTTATGAATAGCGATTGTTTGTGGGGTAGGGTATATTTTGTAAGAAAATGTCTTGAAATATATGGAAGAGATATGTAGGTCTAAAATTAATCTTGGGTCTATGTGCAATTAAGCATAATGTGATAATACTTGTAATTGAAATCCCTAGGAGTACCTTCTTATTCTTGCTGTTAATAAGGCGTCCATTTCATTAATTTGGTCACCAAAGACCTATGTTTCTATATGTTAGGGATTGACATATTAGGTCTGAAATGTCCACAGAAAGTGAATTGGAGGGAAGAGACAAGGGATACAAAAGTATCTAGCTTTTTCCTTTTTGAGGAAGTGAAAAAAAAGAGACAAGTCAAAAGGCACCTGAAGCTTTTTCTCTATAGCAATGTCTATGGCAGTGGTTCTCAACCTTGGCTACACATTAGAATCACCTGGGAATCTTTTTAAAATCCTGATTTCTAGGCCTCATCCTCCGGAAATTCTGTTTCTTTGTTACTCATGTTGTGGCTCCATCCCATAACAAAGAAACAGAATTTCCGGAGGATGAGGCCCAGAAATCAGGATTTTAAAAAGATTCCCAGGTGATTCTAATATGCAGCCAAGGTTGAGAACCACTGGTCTATGGTGTGTCAACTAAACTTCTCAAGTCTATGGAGTCTCCCCATGGAAACTGAGGATTAGCATTGGAGCCTGACTCGGCAAGGCTTAGGGCCACCTCCCAGATGAGCATGGGACATCTACCTGTGCTCAGAGAGCTTCGGGAGGGAATGAATGTGACTTGATTCTATTGATCGAAACATCCATATTCCAAGTCACATGGGTGAACCTTGGATGAGGACATTTTGCTAGGTGAAATACACCAGTCACAGATGGATAAATACTACAGGATTCTGCTTATATGAGGTGTCTAAAAGAGTCACCTGCATGGAATCAAAGAGAGGAATGGTGGTGGCCAGGGGCTGGAGTGAGAGGGAATTGGAGAGTTGCTAATCGTTGGGGAATAAAATTTCAGGTAAGCAAGGTAATTAAGTTCCAGAAATCTGCTGTAAAGCACTGTATCTATGATTAACGATAGGTATTACACACTTAGACATTTGTTAGAGGGAAATGTGTTCTTACCACCATAAAATAAATGAGTTCTTTAAACTACTCTTTTCTCTGAACCTTGCAGATATATGTACCGGCTCCTGAATATAACAGGCAGCATTGTCAGACCTGAGGCACACGGCTGCAGGGCTTTTTCTGAGATCTGTAACCAGGTATGAACGACCCAGGAAAATCCTGACTAGATTCCCTGGTATGTGTCAGAGCCATTTATGTAAAACCCCCAACTAGCTGTGAATTATTGAAGTAGAATCTTCCCGGTGAGATTTGAGAGGACATCTTGTGAGTCTTAAAAGCAAAATGCCAATGTTTGCTGTTATCCTACTTGTTTTTAGAGAAATCTGCAATAGCAGGAAAAACAAGACTCTGGCCAACAATGAAGAGGGTCAATAGGGAGCTACTTCAGGCGGGGAGCCTAAAAGGACCCCTGCCAGGGGCTCCAGATGTTTCCTCTCGCCTTGCCTCATCTCTTCAGTTTTATCTGTCTTGCACTCTTGCCAATTTCTTCTACCTAACTGCACACTTCCCCAACCCGACCAATAAATACTCCCTGTAATGTCCTTAAATAAGTCAGAGGCTAAGAATTGAGGAAGGACCTGTTGACAGAAGGGTTCACCATGCTCCAAGCAGAATCTACTTATCCACAAGTGTAAAAACACATCCTTATCTCTTCTCAACTCACTGAATGATATTTCCACGCCATCTCCAGAAGGTGTCTGCGTGCCCATGCCAATGGTCTTTCTGAAGCCATGGAGTGAGAAGAGAATTTTCCCCAGAGGGCAGAAGAGTATGTATGTGGGAGCCAACCAGACGTTTCCCAGGCTCTGGTGTTGTCCTGTTCGCCAGCGATGAGCAGATGTTAGCTTCTTCTGATGCACAAGGAAGAAGAGTGCAATGCTCTCACCATCCTGATGTCATCTCCGATTGTTATTTTTGCTGTTCTTCTAAATAATAGGGTTTCTGGCATGAAGACTTATCTCAGGATTCAGCCCAGCCGTGTTCTGAGATCCCAGGCCCCAACGCTGATGGATTTATGCAGGTTGTGATTCTCTGACTAATTTGCTTTGAATGAGGTGAACACTTGGGAAAACCAAAATGTCATTTCCAAGATTTTACATCCTACCAGGAAATACAACAGGAAATAGAGAGCAAAAAAAAAAAAATTATTTTTCACCTCTGACTGTCAAAATGGACTTTTTGTTTGTCGTTTAAATTAATTGGGGGGAAAAAAAGATAACCCGGTTATACTTCTTCCTTCTTTACACAAAAATTGCAAGACCTTGCAATACTGTTTCTTCCCCTTTTGCTCACATAAGTGATTTTAAACATTCTCCATGTGGCTGGAAACGGAATGATTTCATGGCTTCCCTGTTGTGCTATGTGAATGTGTAGGTTAGTGTTTTTGCTCTGCACGTCTCTGCACACTTCTATTAAGGAGCCCAGAACTGAACCTCTTTCAAAGGAGGTCACAACAGGGGAGGTCACCTGGACCAGAGGCGGATGCCATTCCTGACTGTCTCCTCCTTTACTCCTGCGTGGCAATGCCCTGTCCCCCGAGGAGGAATTGTGATCCTGACTTCGCAGATGAGGAAACTTCGGTGGGGGTGGCTGGGTAACCTGTCTAAAGGAACAGAACCAGTAAGTGAGGAACCCACATCTGACCACTTGCTGGAATCCTTCATTGCTTCGAGTACTTCATTACAGCCCCGTGAGAGGTGGTGGGGGGAGTTCTGAGGACCAGCAGTTAGTGTTGGTCTGGACATTTGGATGAAATGAGGGAAAACCTGTGGGAGGCTTTGGATGAGTTTCTGCAATAAAATTATCTTTTTCTAATTCTTCATCCCAAAAAATTCCTCAAATAGACACAGCTCCAGGGGGCTTGCCCTCCCTTCCCTTGCTCTTTCAGGGATGGCCTTCTGTAGGGTCTCAGTGGGGAGCACCTCCCTGCGGTTCCTCCACCAGGGGAAGGATGAGGGGAAGGACGAGGCTGCCCGGCTGCTGCTGACCGAGACCCAGTGGTCCATATACTCCCCACCACCTGGAGGCTTCCCTTTCTTCACTTAAGCCAGTTTTCTTCTAACTCCGTGTGTTGGAGAAAAGGAAGAAGAAGACGTGATTGAAAACTGGGTCACACGTCCCATCAGCATGCCCGAAGCACTCAGAGGCACTCAGTGTGATTTTTAAGAACTTCAGTAGATCTGTACTTGGAAATGATCCTTTAGTTATTCTGTTCCCTTAAAAAATAGAATTGTTTGCATGAGCAAGTCACACAAACTCTCTAGGCCTCACAGTCACCTAAACATTGAGATGAAGAGGGTGATTAACATAAAATTTTTAAAATTAGGGTCTGCACAATCCAATATATACATATGTACATATATATACATATATATACACATATATACACATATATAACACATATACATTATATATACATTATATATATGCCAGAATGTAGAAACAAGTTGATGGTGCCGACCATAAGCTCTTCAAGGGCAGGGACCACCTCTCTAATTTCTTTTGATTCCTTTAATGCTTGATGCTTAGCGCCGAGCAGGTGTTCCTAAGCCTTCTTGGCTGTCGAGCCAAGTGCTAAGATGCAGAAGCTTTATTTGTCCACACCAATCTGTGCTGGGGGCCTTCCCTGCCAAAAGGGGCCAGTGAATTAAAGATTCCATAATTAGACACCGTGCTGCCCCGGGCACCCTGTCCCTGCTTGTCAGTGTCCCCGCGATGGTGCGTGACAGTTGCCGGTCTCTCTGGGCCACCTGTTCAGCTGATAGGAATGTTAATTTTACTTTATTTTTATTCTTGACAGAGGAAAACACATTATTCAAGCCCATTGAAGAAGGGCTGCCACTTAAAACTCAAGAGAGGGATTATTCCCCCCTTCAACTGCAAGTCATGGGTGGGACAGTATAAGTGACAAAACTGAGGAAAGGCCAGTCTGCCTGTGAAAATCAAATACATGTAGTGTAAATAGTCTGAAAAGGGACTATATGCTTGGTCCCTTTATTGGGTACATATTATGTGTCACAAATCTTGTGTAGGACATGTTATTGTTCCACTTTATCTTCACTAAACTCCCCTGACAAAGCTAGTACATTTTAGAAATGAGAAAGTAGGTTCAGAGAGATATAACAGCTTGCCCAAGGTCAAGGAAATGGTAACTGGTGAGCGGTAGTCTCTCTGATCCCTTTAATAACTATCCTCTCCTCTCTCTCACAGCCCCTCCCATTTTAAAAAAGATGTTTTATTGATTTTTACTGAGAGAGAAAGGGAGAGGGAGAGAGAGAAACATCAGTCCGCTGCCCCTATCCCCACCCCCTGTCACCCCTACCAGGGATCCAGCCTGCAACACAGGGCTTGAACCAGAAACTCCCAACCAACTGAGCCACACCTCCCGTTTTGTATGTAGGGAGGGAGTAGGCTTCGGTGTGTTTCTCCTGGCCTACAGTTTGTGCTGAACAGATAAGTTAGTAGTTTTCTGAAAAACATATTCTGATTGTTTTGTTTGTAGGGTTCTAGAAGCTGGAGGTATTTCGTAATTTTTTTTTTCAAGTGCTCACCTCTTCCAATTCTGTTACTTTAGTTAAAGAAAGAAAAGGAGCCAGGACTGGGAATAATAGCAATCCCAAAGACATCTCCATGTCTGTCGTTAGTGGTTATTGTTTCACTTGATCCTTATAACACACCCTGGGAGGCAAGTGGGGCAGCATGGCTGGATCTCATTTTACAGACAAGGAAGGGAAGCCTGTGTTCTCAGGAACATGTGCAGGATCACTCAGATGGTGAGGAAAACTCCATACTCAAATCCAGACCATTGACCCTAAGTTTGAGATGCTTGAAAATACAGAAGAGTTGTGGTTTCAATACTCAGTTCCCAGAGATTTCTAGAGGATTTGGGGCCACTAGCAACCCAATTTCATCCCACTTCCCCACCATTCCCAACTCTACTAGTAAACCTGGTTGTCAGTCCTGACCCAAGCAACTGTGGGGCTGGCAGGCAGCTCAGAGCAATGAAGGCCTTAGGCTCCATGGGAATTCCAACATCCGGGAGAGGCCCCAAAGAGCGGAGAAAGAGATAACGTGGATAAGGACACTCTCAGCCAAACAGGTGAAGATCAAACAAACAAGTAGAGAAGCCTGGGAGATATTTGCTGACTTTAGTGAAGAAAATAAGACTACCTAAGGCAGCGGTTCTCAACCTGTGGGTCGCGACCCCTTTGGCGGTGGAACGACCTTTTCACAGGGGTCACCTAAGACCATCCTGCATATCTGATATTTACATTATGATCCATAACAGTAGCAACATTACAGTTATGAAGTAGCACTGAAAATAATTTTATGGTTGGGTCACAGCATGAGGAACTGTATTTAAAGGGCCAGAAGGTTGAGAACCACTGGCCTAAGGGGATTCAAGGATAAATAAACAAAACAAAAACACTTTCCAATTAAAAACTGAGATTTGTAAACTAAAATACTCAGTACAGGATTTGAAGGAGAGCATGAACACTGTTCAGATTCAAATGAATAAGACCAAGTGGGGGAAAAAAAGAAAACAAAGCCAAACACACCCAAAACAAATAAACAAACAAAAAAAAACAACCCCAAACAAACAAAAACACTAAAGGGAAGAAAATTATGAGGAAAAAAGATCCTGGATGGTCAAGAAATCTAAGAGGGAACCAACCTGAACTAGCACATGGGGTTCAGATCAGTAATGATGGACAGGTTATTAATTTGACTTGTTTCTATGTGGTGAACATTATATGTGTGTGTGTGTGTGTGTGTGTGTGTGTGTGTGTATAATAAGTTTATAGTCTAAGCCTTAGACCATCTAAGCCTTAGACACTAAGGTATAAAGAGACACATTTGGGGAGAAACACATATGTATATCATACACAGTTTGTATTACTCTGTGTGAGTATACGTATATATATATGTATATTTGCCCCCCTCTTTCCCATGTCTTTGTCTCTACTTTAAGCCTTTAGTTTAAAGGCAAGATCTGTATGGCTGTGTTCTGTGGTGGCTAGAGAGGTATTGAGTTTTGATGACTGATTAACTTTTGCCTTTCTGTTTTATTTCTTTCTCTTTGTACTCTGGCCAGAACTTCAGGCTCTTGACAAATACTTGTTGAATATGGGCTGCTTAGGGAGGAAAAGAAACTATGAGAAATGATCTTAGGGGGTGGGTGGGAGTGCCTAAGTTTTTCCCAGCTCAGCTGCTTCCAGGCAAAGTTGTGGAATGGGCCTTGGTTCTGCATCCACCTGTCCATCCACCCCCACCTCCGGACTTGGCAGCTCCTCCTTTATCTTGCTCTCTCTGTCAAGAGTCCCCCATCCAAAAGGGCACCAATCATTGTTTTCATATGTGAACCCTCCAGGAGCAGTTTGTGATCATTCTTTTGGTTCAAATCTGAAAAAACAAAACAAAACAAACAGAAACCTTCAAAGAACTACTTCTCTTTAAAGAGATGAAACTTCAGTTATTATCAGGCTATGAAAGAAAGTATTTGGGTTCAGCAGAGCCTCTCATGAGCTCCTCAAACAACAGGGATTGGCCCACAGAAGAATTATTAAATAAGAAACACTAGCAAGTTGGAAAGGCAGACTCATTCAGTCCGCGGGACAAAGGCACTGAGCCCACCATCTGCAGTTTGGGTGGAGTGTTATCAAACAGAAAGAGTTCATCCACCGGGTGCTAGCAAGGCCACACACGAACCACGAGAATTTCAGTGGAGGAAGTTCGGCTATTTTATTAGGAATGGTGCCACCCAGGAAATGGGAAGTTAATGCTCAAAAGCTGGAACTCCGAGTGTAGGTTACAGATCATGTAGGGCAACATCATGCAGTGCTGTGGATCAGGAATTCAGTGCTGGGAGCTGATTGGTTGGAGGTCAGGGTAATGAGTCATTTCTCCAGGCCTTGCGGACAGCTCTGAGGTCTGTTCCGGTGTCCCTCTGTCCCAGCTCATGGGAAAGTAGCCAGGGATCGTTCCACCTTAGGGCTGAGGAACTGAAACATAACTTAGGTCAAGATGTTATCTTCAGCCGGCAGAGGTCCAGACCATTAGCAAGGGCCAGGCTGCCTGTCCTCTGCAGCCTCGGAGGTTATTGATTATCTGGGGGAAAGGTTGGGTCCCTAAGGAATAGAGAGAGAAAGAGAGAGAGAATATTTGTAGAGCTCGGATTTAAAGCTAAATGTAATCAAAGCCAATAATGACCCTCAGCTTCACATCCAGAAAGCTAATCAGGCAGATGTTGGGTGCAATTTCCTTTCTGCCTGCCCCCCCGTTCCCCCCACCGCCCGCCCGACTTAACCAGTTCTAGAGTAGCAAACCATGTGTAAAATGCTCTGCTTCTTTAAAATGGACTCAAGAAAGGGCAGCCAGAGGAGCACATGGGCCGTATGGAGGAATATTCAACCTGGAGAAACTGAGCAGAAAGAAAAGTAAGCAAACAGCCAAGAGGCCTTCCCATTAGTATTAATTTAGGCATCAAAGTGAAACCTGACAGCACAATGAAAACAGTAGTCAAAGGCCTTGGTTGTAAGAACAGAGGAGAATCAGGCAGAATTAAAGAGCTGGAAAACTCACAGTGTGGGCGGGGGGGCTTCCCCAGAACCAGGCATGACTAGGTGGGGGGATGAGGGTGAGTGCCGGGGAGGCCGGGAGCAGGTGCAGGGCCTGCAAAGGGGCCTGTGTCTGAGACCAAGTGGAACTGCATTGTCTGCAGAGTTCCTTGAACCCAGATCAACGTGGGAGACGGGGAGATTGAAGAGGCAAGGGGCCTGAAAAGTGGGGCCCCAGTGCCTGCTCTCTCTTCACTTGCCTCCCAGATGGTTGTTCGGCCTAAAGAGAGGGGTGAATGTTTGTTTGTATGAAGTTAGGTCCACTTATAGTTGAGCCTTAACTGATGGTAATTTCTCTTGCTTCTTCTCAAGACATTTGAAGTTTGGAAGTAACAGTCTCTCCTTCACCAAACTTGAGTCAAACTCCTCTGAATTGCCTTCCCAACCAGGCCTCCTCCTCTTTTGGACTTGCATGTCTGTGTGTGTGTTTTTTTTTTTTAATGAGATAGAGGTTTTATTGTATTGTGTTCTGCATGTCTGTGTTTAACAAGAATTCTGTCAAGTTGGTTTAGCAGAACTCCCCTCTCCTTGCTATTGATCACCTTCGATATCAGACCCATTTCCTCATTCCCTCCCCTCCCCAGATGATGTATGATCACCCTGGTCTGCCTAAAGCAGGAATCTTGTTAGGTTGATTTAGCCAGAATCCCCCTTATTCCTAATGTTTCCTCTTAGTAATTTTCTATTCACAGATCATAAGCCCCCACCCCCTCTGCTCCTATTGCATTCCACATTGCATTCTGAGTGTTGCATTCATGTTCCCCTTGAATCACCTGGAGAGGTCTAAAAGAATGCTGATGCCTGGGTCCCTACAAAATTCTCATTTAAGTCGTCTGCATGTGACATGGGCAATGGAGAGTTTTAATATATTTTTATTTATTTCAGAGAGGAAGGGAGAGGAGGGAGAGAGAGAAACATCAATGATGAGAGAGAATTATTGATTGGCTGCCTCCTGCACGCCTCCTACTGGGGATCGAGCCCGCAACCCCAGCATGTGCCCTTGACCAGAATCAAACCCGGGACCCTTCAGTCCGCAGGCCAATGCTCTATTGGACTGCCAAACCAGCTAGGGCGGGCATGGAGAGTTTTAAAAGCTCTCTCCTATTACAAAACACTAATGCAAAACCTGCAAAATCCTAATATCTGTCCTAGTTGTTCCCTGATGAAGTCTGCCCTATTGTTTTAATAAGTGTCGTGAATAATTTTTTTCTTTGAGAGAAGAGAGGGTCAGTATTTTCTGATAATCTGGGAAAGAGCAAAAGTAAGTCAACTGAAATGAGGCACCCAAGAAATCATTTGAAACGTATCATTCAGATCCAAAGGTGTGTTTTACTCTGTTGGCACTGCTCCCTTCTCTCTTATTCCCCCCCCCCCTTTCAATCCTCTAACTCCATGAGCTCCCAAATGTGGATAATTCACAAATGCAAAATTTTGAAGATGAAGTCAGACTTTTGAAGCCTAGTTTCGGCCTTCGTTACTTCTCTCCTAGATCAGTGCTTCCATGCAATATGAATTATAATGTGCATTCATATTGCATGGAGTCTTACAATTGCCAGCCCCTTAGCAATAGCACTGGGCATTTGCTAAAATGGCACTCAACAATTGTTAGTAAACTAAATGCAACTCAGGTAAGCCTCTTGCAACATGTAAGTGTTAGGATTTAAATTTATGACCATACTTCTCATATTTCTCTGCTGGTGACCCTTCATTCCTTCTGAGGGTTCAGTCAGGCCAGATTTCAGAATGACTGTCCGTTAACAGGACTCTCCCAAACCTTCCATCGCTTTCCCTTGAGGTATTTCTCAGCCAACGCATCCTTATTCCTTTCCAAAACTATGCTGTATTTTCCATGCTGGGGTGGGGGAGAGTGGTGGTCAAGGAAGGAGGTGGGACATGAGTCTATCATTTCCTGCTGAGCTGATGGGAGCTTTTCCTGCCTGACCTGCCCTTAGAAAGAACTGCCTGCTAAGGCATATATTGACAGCAGGGAGAGACTGGGGCTGAGGGTAGGGCCGGAAAAGATGCGCAAACCTTTCGGAAAAATCCAAAGGAAAGTGCAGGAATTGCTAAATTTAAATGGACATTCTTTGGGATGCTTTTTTGAGGGTAGTTAATCTTTTAACTCAAGATTTAAATGGGAAAGGTTTATGGTTATAGAGAAGAAGAGGAAGGTTCAAATACCTTCTTTGAAAAATGAACAGAAATATAATCCTCACCCCCAAAACTCTGCACTTAATTTTAGAATTAGTAAGACATCTGGAAGGAACTCAACAGAAGCGTGTCTGAAGGATTTTGAGAGTTGGGCAGACTTTTCTGCAAATGAACAGCAGGCTGTGTTTTGAAAAGTATTCTTGAATGTCTAAGGAGACGGCCAGGGACTTGTCTCCCGTTTTCTTCTCCTTGGACGACCTTCACCAACTATAAACTTTAAAAAATTTATTTCTTTAGAGTAGTTTTAGGTTTACAGCAAAATTAAATGGAAGGTACAGAGAGTTCCCATATACATCCTGCCCCGGACATGCATAGCTTCCTCCATTATCAACAACATCAGGGCGGTACATTTGTTACAACTGATGAGCCTACATTGACACACCATTATCACCCAAAGTCCATAGTTTACATTAGGGATCACTCTTGGTGTTGTACATGCTGTAGGTTTGGACAAAGAATAATGACATGTACCCATCATTATAGGATCATATAGAGTGGTTTCACTGCCCTAAATGTCCTGTGCTCTGCCTGTCATCTCTCCCTCCCCCCGCAACTCCTGAGAACCACTCATCTCTTTACTGTCCCTATGGTTTTGCTTTTTCCAGAATGTCATATAGTATGTAGCTTTTAAAAGTTCTTTTTCTTAATAATATACATTTAAGGTTTCCCTATGTCTTTTCCTGGCTTGATAACTCATTTCTTTATTTTAATTAATTAATTAATTAATTTATTTATTTCTTCCTTCCATCCTTTCTATCTTCCTTATTTTCTTTCTTGTTCTTTTTAGTGCTGAGTAATATTCCCTTGTCTGAAGGTGCCACGGACTTATTAGTTGCTTCCAGGTTTTGACACTTATGAATAAAATTTCTATAAACACCCATATGCAGGTTTTTGTGTGGGCGTAAGTAAATGCCAAGGAGTGTGATTGCTGGATCATATAGTAGAATATGCTTAATTTTGCAAGAAACTCTCAAGCTGCCCTCCAACCAGCAATGAATGAGAGTTCCTGTTGCTCCACATCCTTGCCAGGGGGGATGACAGCTTTTGGTGCTGTCAGTGTTCTGGGTTTGGGCCATTCTAATCCATGTGTATTGGTATCTCTTTGTTGTTTCATTTGCATTTCCTGATGATATACGATGTAGGGTGTTTTTTTATATGCGAATCTGCCACCTGTATATCTTATTTGTTGAAGTTAAACACCAACTCGATGTATATCTTTTGATCAGGTTGTTTATTTTCTTATTGTTGAGGTTTAAGCAAGCACAAACTTTTTACCCAGTGTCTTTTGGGGCCAACTCCTTATATGAAGTGATATGGACTTAGATTAATTACTTAGATTCAGAACCTAAAAAAGAAGGTGAAGATTGAGAACAAAACCAACTTTTTATGAGATCCGATTTGGTTTAAACCAAAGATAGAAAGGATACCCCATAAAGAGTAACAGCTGATGGGATTTAGTGCTGAAGAGTCATAAAAAATGGGCAACCCAGGGCCAACTTTTTCCAGTCTATCTCCTGCTTCCACAGAAGCCATCCCAGTATCATGGGTCTCAGTGGCCTTCTTAGCGTCATTCAGTTCCCTTCCACAAACGTTAGTAACAGGGCTAGCCTTGTTGCTGTGTCCTCCATCAGTTGCCTTTCTTGAGCATAAAGTGGTGTGGAAGAGACATGGAATAAAGCTCTAGAATGTGTCGTTCAAGGAGGTATATAGGTTTTTTTCAAGTCCACTTGTTTTGTTCCCAAAATCTGCAGATGGCTTGCACCCCATGAGAGGAGTCAGAAAGGTGAATGGCAGCGATCCAAAGAAAATCTTGAGAAATGAGTGGATGGAGGGCCAACACAACAAACCCAGGGAAGTGGACAGCCATGAATGTGTACGACTTCCGTGCGGACAGAGCTCTTCCAGGGTGAGTACTCCCAGCGTGGACCTGGGAAGTTGTTTCTGGAGGGATATTATGTTGAACTTGGATCCCAGTCTGCCTTCCCCCATTTGTGCCTCCTCCCTTGGCTGCTGCAAGGGATGTGTATTCCTCTTCAGTATGCGTAAATACTGTCCCAAGAGGGCCCATGGAACCTTAACTCTTGTATTCGAGTGTAGTGACATGAGCTTCTATTTTGCTTGTAGAGATCCCTTCCTTAGGCAATGGGTTACTTTGCAACAAGAGTGTGGACTTTTATCCTTAGAGCCTTTAGTCGCCATCTCTGCCACATGAGTGGTGCAGTAAAACTGTGGACTTGTGAGGTGTGTTATTTCATCCACATTACCCCTGGACACTACTTAACTGTATAGGTACCACTCTTGAGCCATTTTATTGCTCAAGAAAATACTTGTGATACTGGTTAGTTTTCCAAACTTAAAGATAATCATTGTATTTATATCACTTTGTATGTTTAATTATAGACCCCCTCCCCCCCAAAAAAATTGAGTACTGTACTGAAGATAAGCTTGCTACCTGAATAACCAGGCTGCCCTAGGAACCGCCTGTTCATGTCACTTGCCCAGTTTATTGGCTTTAGAAGAGTTATTGATGTATAAATTGTATTGATTTGTAAGAGTTCTTAGCATATTTGCATTTAAGGATATTCGTCTTTGTCATGTGTTTTGTAGTTCTTTACTTTTGATTTTTGAAGTGCTTTTTGCAGTTCAGAAGATTAAAATGTGATAATACATTGTCCTTTATAGGTTCTGAGTTTTAATACTTAGAAATATCTTTTTTACCTAATCAGATTCTTGGTGTGTGTGTAGGGGGGGCGGGGGGAAGGGTGTTGGTAATGCTTTTTAAAGTCTCCAGTACATCTTTGGTTTCTCCTATTTTCATGACAGAGCTTTTTAGGAAATGAGTTCACAGAACTAACTTCTTTCCTAGCTCCTTTTGCAACAGCAAGCAGCTGGGGAAGCAGGAGGAGGTAAATAGCAGACATTTAGTTGGACCCGGCACACAGTAGGTCTAACACACCTTTATGGAAAGAATGCACTGCTAACTTTTGTCTCAGTTCGGCAGGGGTAGAGGTCTTCCAACTTTGCCAGGTACTTTCCAGATGTTATCACTTGCACAGCCCCAAGATTTCCTGCAGTAGAAAGAGGGGTGGGGCAGGGGGTGGCTTGGTCAGCACTGGCCAGAGCCTGACGACAGTTTTATAGAGGAAACGCCTTGTGGGCGCCACTGGGGCTGTTCCTCCTCATGGTACTAGGACACGGTGACTGGAGAAGGTCAGACAATGACAATTTCTACCTGGAGCTAGCTTGCTTTGAGTAAGGACTTGTTACTTTAAACAAACTGTAGTGTATGCAAAATGCATTTTGTCCCACAAACTGGGAGCCAGTTGAGAGCCCTGCTGGGATTTCCAGTCTTTTCTTGTCACTTTCTGCCATCTACCGGCCACAATGTGAATTACTCCAGATTTACTTGAGATTATACCCACGAGGAAGGAAGGATTCCTGCACCTTCTCAATCTGAAATATAATTTTTCAGAGAGGTGGTGCCATAATTCACCAGGATCCAAAATTTACTTCTCTCAAAATCACAGTTCTGAGGGGACTTAATTGTCTGAGGGATCACTGTAGTATTCTTGTTCGTTTGTCTGAGTAGCAGGATTTGAATGCTGACTATCTGAGTTTAAATCTTGGCTCTACGATTGTCTGTGTGACTCTGGGCAAGAAACTCAACTTATTGGAGTCTCAGTTTCCTCATTGGTAACAGGGATAGTACTAGACCGCGCCTCATAGGGTTTGGCTCAGATGATACGAATTCTTGAATGTAAAGCGTACAGAATCTGGCACCTTCCTAGGTGATCTATTACTTGCTCGAAGTCTGCCTGAGAGTTTAGGCTGGCATTAATTTGGAACACAGTTCATTTCATAAACTAATTATTATTTATAACTCACACCCAATGTTTGTATAGTCATTTTGTTTCCAAACTACTTCCATTTGAACTCTTGAAGCTCCCCTCAAAAGCAGCAACTTCTATTCTGGAGACTTCTTTAATTCCTCCTGGCATAATCCATCTTCTCTCCGAGGGCCCATAGCACCGTGTATAGGTCTCTCTTGGACTAATGATTTTCACCTTGGAGCATACACCTGTCGGGCCATGTACTGAGGGGAAGAACTAGTCTTATTCATCCTGGTGTTTCTTACAGCCTTTCTCACAATACGATGTTGTTGTTGTTGTTGTTTTTAGCAACTATTCAATATGTATTTGTTGAAAGGAAGAATGAATAACCTCATTTGAATCCTGTGTCAGGTAGAACAGACATGAATTGTACTCATTCTGTAGATGAAGTATTGAGAGACTTGCCCCAAACGACTTGGAACGGTAGAGCTGGGGACTTTGCCATGCCAAGAATGTACATGAAGGAGAATAAAGGGAACAGCAGAGAGGAGAGAGGCTCACCCTCAGCACATATGTGATGAAGCTACACACTGAAGACTACTTTGCGTGGGACTAGGAAGAAAGACCCATGTCTGAAGCTAGTTTTCTGATTTCATGCCTCATCCAGTTTCCACGGAACTTTATTCTTACAGCTCCTTACTTCTTCTTTCCCATCAAGTATCTCCATTCTCGCTTGTGCTCAGATAATTGGTGCTCAGATGTAGATGTTACAATATTTATTTCCAAAATTCGCTTGTAATTGTCAAAGGGCCAAAGAGTCCCATCAGAACAGCCATATTGCTTTGTATTAGGTGCAAAGACCCCAGCTCCATGGAAAGCCAGGGACCATGTGGCATTTCTGTTCTGTTATTCTCCATTACTCTTCCATACTTTCCTCCTGCAGGCCAAATGGGTCTCTCTGGTGACTTTCAATAGTCATTCAACAAATGCTTATTGAGCACCTACTAGGGCTACACACAGTGCTGGGAACATGGGATGATATGGTCCCTTTCCTCTGGCTGTCAAACAAGCGGAAAGCCAATTGCACATACATGGGTCACAGGCAGTTTGGGGGGTTTGATTTAAACTGGGTTTGTTATTTAAATGCACTTCATGGAATTCCCTTGAGAACTCACCTAAAACATTTTTTTAGGCAAATCTTTAGGTGATTTCTAGACATTGGCTGGTTGACCAAGGAACCCATGCTCTCTTTCAGGCCTTTTTTGCATTCTTTCATAAAATGTGACAAGTATCAAGGAAAAGTAACCTTTCCCACAATGCCAGCCACTGTTTGGTCAACACCCCAAGGAGAATAAAATGGTACATCTTTACAGTCCAAGTCCAAAAACATCCTTCCCTTTTGCCAGACACCCTCCCTCGGGCTTGTAAAGTGGAACAAGACAGCCAGGAGATGTAGTGGATTTTGTGGGAACACCCTAACTCCGAAGTGGAGGTAGCACATGACAGTGTTCGGACCTGGGGAGACACTAGATTGCCTCTGGAAGCTGGGGTTGCCAGAGAAATTGGCCTGGCTCCCCAAGGACATCACAGCCATAGATGCTACCTGGGACACTGTTGGCGCAACCAACAGATGTAAATGTTAGCAGCGATGCAGTGCTAGTCCTAGGGTGTGGAGTAGATGGGACAGGAAATGTGGAGGGATGCCTCCCATGTCTAGCCCTCTCACATAAACAGACTCTGACCTCCAATCCCCCTGACCCCCACTGCTGGCTTCCTGCAACCAAGCAAATGAGAAAGATAAGCAGAAAGGACAAGGAGTGTGACATCTCTGCTCCTCTTTTTGCCACTTCTATAAGAGTTCCCTGGTTTTCATGAGGCCAGCAAGGAGACAGAGCTATGGAGGAAGAGGAACCAAGATAATAATACCCACATTTCCTGGATCAGGATGCATTGCATGACCTGGATAATGTAAGTGCTCGCGGCCAAGCAAAATTAAAAAATAAAAGTGATTCATATTTTGCATATATCTGAAGGTGAATACATGACTCATGTTGGCTACAAATGTTGTATTCTATGCCACCTTAAGGACACACAGGTGACAAAGCTGGCCATGGGTCAGAGTGGGGACTGCATTGGCTTTTGGAGGCAGATAGAGAGTGTTTGAATATCCTACTGCTAGCTTTGTGGCCTTCATTCACCTCTGCATTTGTTTCCTCATCTAAAAAATGGGGGTAGTGATATAATCCTTTCAGAGTGATTGTAAAGATTGAATATATATATATATATATATATATACACACACACACACACACACACACACACACACACATATATATATATATATAAAATATGAAGTACAGTACAGTATCTATTAACACTATGAAGAAAACCTTGTCTTGCCCTCAAGTTGCTTGTAGTCTAGTTTGGAGTACCAAGACTATCATCATAATAATCACAATTATGTTCTGTAACAAGCAGTGCTTTCCAAGTCACATAGGAGTTTGAAGTAGGGAGAGAAGCACCCCATCAAATTCTGTTATTCTCAGTGTGTTCAGCATACATGTATTAAGCATCTGTCATGCACTAGGCTGTATTATCATGGTGGTTCTGGTTACAGGTTCTGGAATCAGAAAGACTTGTTTTTCAAACCCATCTTGGCCCCTTACTAGAGGCGTGACTTTGGGCGGTTACCAGCAAACACTCTGAGTTTGTCACTGAGTTTTTTTTCACTTATAGAATAAGGTTTTTAATAGTACCTGCCTCATAGGTTGTTGTGAAGAATAAGTTAATTGATACTCATAAAGGATGTAGCAAAGTCCCTTGCCAGTGCTAAATAAGTTATTGCTGCTGTCCTTGTCCTTGTCATCATCGTCATCATCATCACCACCATCATCACACCACCAGTCCCTGTGCACCTCACAGTTCAATAGAATCTGGAACCATTTCTGATTTTTGAAGCCATTGATAGGTATCCAGGCAGAATAGAACCCATTTTTCTAAAAAGGGAAAGAATTTTGTTTGGGAAATTTGCAATGTGTTGCCCAGGGAAGCGGCGGGGTGGGGGGGGGGGGGGGGGGCGGGGGGGGGCGGGGGGGGAGGGTTACTTTCCTGTAACTACACCCACTTTGGGAGTGTGCTTCCGGAGAGCTCAGCATGAAGTGGGGCCAGAGAATAGGGTCTTTACTAGGCCTGGTGGTTGTTACAGGACTGAAATTTACCTTGTTCAGTCTTTAAATTACGCAGATGGCCAGATTTAGCGATTAGGGGTCCTGACCTGCTTTGTCCTTTAACATATATTGATGCACAGCTGTGATTCGTGTATTCCAGGGGATTCTAAAGTTCTGTCAAATAAAATAGACTGAGCAGCTAACATACTGCTTAGGAGCCACCTCATTAGGGAAGGGGCACTTTTAGCATTAAAGCGGCATGAAAGTCAAGAAGTGGGCTCCAGAAAAAAGAAGTTCTAGTATCTGAATAAGGGCTTTCACTCCTAGTTTATGAGAAAAGAAAACAACCAAACAAACAGGAATGCTTATTTCATCTAAGAATTTTGAAAGGTGAGATGCAACTCTGCTCCGAGATGGGGGGTAGACCAGCTGGCCTTAACGTTTCTTTTGTAATATGGTGTTCTGCTCATTTGGTGGAAGATGGACCAGAACCTGGAACAGTTAAATGGGAACTCCCATCATTACAGGCCACACAGAGTTCTCTTTAGAATTTTTTTCAAAGCTGTTGGCTTTCTATCTATAACAAGTCAGCATCCACGAAGGAGAAGCACGTCTGTGTATTTTTAGACAGAAAAGTGCTGTCTCCTCGTCATTGTGTAGAAAGTGCTTTTCGCGCCGGTTCCCTTGGTGAGGCCTCCTGGTCTCTCCGAAGAGAAAGGAGCTACCTGGCAAATAAAGATAAGCTGTGCTTATTAGCAGAGATTTGCTAGGGAAGAGGCTGTTGAAAAATGGATAAGGAGGTGATTGTGTTCCTCTGGCTCTAACGCAGGGACTGGTTTCCCTGCGTCAGGGGTGAGCAGCCAGCGAGGAGCTGAACATGTTGCCGCCCGTGTGACCTGGAGACCACTCATGGCTGCACTCAGTGGAAGGAACCTGCAGCCTTTGAGGAGGCTGAGCTGTCCTGACCGTAGATGCCCCCGTGGAGGACGGATGCTCTGTCAGGAGAGTGAAACTGTGGATGTTGGAAGAAAAGAGACAGTCACGCAGGGCAGCCCCAGTGCCCGGCCTGTGTCCAGCACAGCACCTTGGTGTGTCTCACCCCACACCCCCTGCCATGCTCCACCCAGTTAGCAAGGACTCTTGCACCAAGTCTCTTGGAAGGATCAGGTAAATAGTTGGAGGTGAAAATGAAGGATGATGGTAGAGGCCATGTCTGCATGATGTCCAACATCTGGTTCAAAACTGAGTGAAGTCAGTTCTCCAGATGTTTCCACATGTGTAGGAGTTGGCCAATGGGAAGACAAAGTGATCTCTTGGCTGAATGTAGCACTTACACCTGATTTTGGAAAAAGTGGTCCCTTCTTTTATCCCGTTTGCTTTTTGATGTGAAGAACTGGTATCGGCCCTAACCGGTTTGGCTCAGTGGATAGAGCGTCAGCCTGCGGACTGAACGGTCCCAGGTTCGATTTCAGTCAAGGGCACGTACCTTGGTTGCGGGCACATCCCCAGTAGGGGGTGTTTAGGAGGCAGCCAATCGATGTTTCTCTCTCATCGATGTTTCTAACTCTCTATCCCTCTCCCTTCCTCTCTGTAAAAAATCAATAAAATATATTTTAAAAAAAAAGAACTGGTATCAGCCAAAATTCAAAGGCACCCAGGTTTGTCTATCTACGGCTTATCTCTCGGCTTTCCCCACCGTCCCCATCCAGGGACAGAAGGAAACAGGAGAGCCCTGAGAGGAGGGAACTAAGTTGGCTCTTTGTCCAGCTCCTCCTGATTGTGCCAACTCTGGGGAATTCCCACAAGGTAAGAGCCAGGACAAAACACCAGAAAGATGACCTGATCCACTTGTGCCTGGCCTCCTTCGCATGTACCTGCTGCTTGTGAGTGGACTGGGGATGAGGGAAAGCAGGCGTGGACAGAAGTTATACTGAGAAATGTGCATACTTTTTGCAGGCCGGACATTTTGTTCCTCAGGCTAATTCATGAGCCTTATGGATGTGTGTGTGTGTGTGTGTGTGTGAGTGATACCCCAGTGTCATAAAGCAGAACACAAAGACTGTTTGCTAATAGTTGGGGATCAGTTGTCAACCTTCCACCCTAACCCCCAAACTGGTTATTTGCCTCATATGGTTATTTGGATATTTCTGAGGAATAATGAAGAGCTGTGAACAGAATGTTATTGAAACATCCATTTTCAGCTGTGCGTTTAATTGCTCAGAAGTATGGAAATGCAGTTTTTATATTTCCAGACTCTATCTTTTCAGGCACATTCTCTTCAACTTTCTTTGTAGAAATAGGCAGGACCCCAAATACTTCTAGAACAAATCTGCAACTCAAGCATGCCTCCGTCAGAGGTGGATTTACCAGGAATGAATTAAGCTTAAGCTTTAGGCTTCTCACTTCTATAGGCTGCTTTAAGGCAGCCTGGGACTATACCAGTGTGTCACATGGTTGCATATTTTTGTTAAATTTGCAACAATGAGATCTTTAAAAAAAATACAGTTTTTCTTAAAGAAGGCAACCCCAACAGTATAAGTTTAAATACCTGAGCAAACTCTTACAGAGGGGTGACAATTTCTTAAAAGCTGCCCACCTTCATCTTAATAATAATGAGGTGAACTTAGAATACTTTAGAAGAGGTGTGTTTTGGTGATTGCCATTGTCTTCTCAATATACCAAACACCATTGATTGTAGTTCGATTTGTATTGAGGAAAGTGGCTACAGAGTATGGAAGAGTTTCTGAAGGGTTTCACAATGTTAATAATGGGGCAGAAAATAATACCTCCTATTTCAGGACAGGAAGGGGCCGCCCCCTTGTTAATCGGTGAGACATTAGCTATTGGCAAGAGGGCTGCATGGCACACGTGTCCTCTGGGCCCTTTCTCCAAGACTGGGAGAAATGACAGGCCTGTTTGAAATGACGTGGGGACCTTTGTATTTCCTTTGCTGCTTTCATCTCCCAGTTTTTGGATGGCAAGTCTTGGGCCTCAATGTTTCCTGTGGTTGACTTTGTTGAATCAAGTGGTTCCCAAGGAGCAGGGAGCAAAGGGCTCCCATAGGGCATCAGGAGGGGGTTCATGAGATCCTGAGGCTCTGTGTCATGTGAACCTCAGCTCTGGTCCTCATAACCACATCAGAACAGGAAGGTGCTGAAGCAGAGAAAGAGTCAGGGCATCTGAACTTCATGTGCCCCAGGATTAGTTAGTATGGTCCCAATCCTTCATTTATCCCCTCTCTTTCTCGTTGCTTCTCCCTGTGGGTTTTAGGTCATTTCAACAAACAACATGACTGGAGCATTTTAGCTTGCTCTGTGAGCCTCTGTTCTCTGCCCTCAGAGGTGGTTTGCCTGGGGATATACTTGGAGGCTACCATTGCATCAAACTAATTGTCCACATGATAACATTAATCAGAGTTATTTAATTCTGGTAATAACTCCCAACAACAATCCTATATGGATGTTTCTCTTGTCAGGCAGCTTTCTTGGGTAGCTCTCCTCAAAGCTCTGACCTGGGAACACAGGAATCTTTGATCTTGTGGCCTCACCTCCCTGAAAACACTGGAATCCTCTCCATTAAACAGGCAGATGGTGGAGAATTACACGTGGGAGGATTTAATGGGCCAGAACTGGAAGTGGCACACATTACTCTCACCCATATTCTATTCACCAAAACTAAGTCACATGGTTGTGCCCAACTGCAAGGGAGGCTGGGAAATGTAGTCTAGCTGTGTGACCAAGAGAAAAAAGGAAAAGGAATTGTGAAGAACCAGCCAGTCTGTGCTGGAATGTGACTACAAACTAATACCAGCCATGAAGGGAAGGTGTGTAATCTTCATTTCTCAAAATTACTATTGTAAGATTATTCTGTTTACATATATACCTTGGGGCCAGGTGGTTGAAGCTGATGGCTTCTTAAGCCAATTTAAAATGACACAAATAATACTATTTTAGAAAAATTAGGAAATACATATTCAGATGACTATTTGGTACACATTTTTTTTTTTTTAAAAAATATATTTTATTGGTTTTTCACAGAAAGGAAGGGAGAGAGATAGAAAGCCAGAAACATCGATGAGAGAGAAACACCGATTAGCTGCCTCCTGCACATCTCCCACTGGGGATGTGCCCGCAACCCAGGTACATGCCCTTGACCGGAATCGAACCTGGGACCCTTCAGTCCGCAGGCCGACGCTCTATCCACCGAGCCAAACCGGTTTTGGCTATTTGGTACACATTTTAATCGATGGTGCACTCTATTGGCACCGTTCTGCTGAACAGTAAGAAGTGTGTAGCTTTATCTATTAAGCCTATATTGAATCACAGAATAATTTAAAGCAAAAAGTTAAATAGAATAATAGAATTTTAGAACAAGAAGGCACCTTAGAAATTATTTAATCCAAAGCCCTAATAGATGATGAAACTGAAAGCAAAGCAGAGGGAAGTCCATTTCCTGAGCTCGGACAGTGCTCTGAGGTCGAAACTCTCCATTCCATGGAAAGCATAATGACTTGACTTACCCAAAGTCACACAGCTGCTGTGAGACTGGGACCCAGCGCTTCAAATGATGAGTCAATATGTTCTTCACACGTATTGAATTAGTACTTTTCCCCTCCCCCTGCTGTGTATGCATATATACATTTATGCTCCTCTTCCAAGTCATTTATTTGAGTTTAATTTACAGACCACTGAAGTGGAAGGAAGACGTGATTCACGTGCATGATTCTCAAAATGGGAGGCCAGCAGGTCCGGGGTGTTAATATCTAATAGCGTCACTTTCACGGCTTGTATGCTATTTTGCATATAGCGTCAAAGTATTTTGCGTGGTAGTCACCAAGTTCCAAGAGAAATGGGATATTCTTTTCATTGGTCTGGAAAAGAGCAAGTTGCAGTGCCTGACTTCAGAATGACCCATTGTTCCGAGCCTAACAGGTGCAGATTTTGACAGTAAGGGTCGGATCCCATTACCACTCGAGTTGCACGGATCAGTGACCTTGAAAGAGGTCTGCACGCACATCAGTGTGGGACCCGTTGTTTAGGAACCACGGCCACTAATCTGAATGGCTATTTAGAGCTGTGAATGGCATTTAACAGGCGGCCCTCCATTCTCCTGTGCTCATGGAAGAATCTCAGTCCTTCTCATTAGAACTGACACTTCCCAGGCCAGAGGGAGGGCCAGGGTGAGTTAGAGAGGTGAGATCTTCATCCTAAGGGACAGGGTACAGTTTGGGGCCAGCTGGGGATGAAAGAAGTCACTATTGGCGATTGGGACTTGGAGTTTATGATTGTGTCTCCATGACAACAGTCAGGTGGAATGTCTCAAAGATACCTCTGTTTAAAAGTTAGATGATTCAATAAAGTCATTTTATAAGTAGCTCATTAAAAAGAATGAATCCTTCAGGTCTTACTCATACACCCTCTGCCCACTCTTTTTTTTTAATTTAAATTCTTTATTGTTTAAAGTATTATATATGTCTCCTTTTTCCCTCATTGACCTCTCCCCTGCTCACTCTTGATTTCCCACATAAACAGGCCTTTCCCCTCAGAAGCTGGGTTAATGTTTTGTTTTCATTTTATTTACTTCATTTAGTTTGTAGTTTACTGTTGTATACATGGTAGTCACAATGATCACGTTGGCTAATTTCTGGGAATCAAAATATAAGAAAGGATACTACAAATGGTTTAGTAATGGAACTGATTCTGAGTGTATGTGGCCACTGCATGGCTATTTCATGGAAAAATTTGTTTGCTGCTGAGTGCAAATAAAGCATTTACCTAATTTTGTCTCACGCTGAAATCAGATACATATTTACAACATAGCATTTAGCACACAAAGATATTGAAAGAAAAATGAATTAATATTTTATATTTTATTGAGATGTAATTGACGTGTAAAATTTTATAAATTTAGGACATGCAACCTGTTTTCCATCTAGCCTTAGCCAACACCTCTACCACAACACAAATTGTAAATTTTTTGTGTGGTCAGAACAGTTAAGATCTAGTCTCTCAGCAACTTTGAAGTTGATAATACAGTGTTGCTGGCTATAATCACTATGCTGTGCATTTGAACTCAAGCACTTATTTGTCTACGAGCTGCCAGTTTGGACACTTAAATGACATCTGTCATTCCACTGATCTCCCGGGTTGATTCGGCTTGTCTGGATGGCTAAGCGGGTGTCCCCTTCCCCCCTCTCCACTCCATGTGTCCCTGCTGGAACCTATAAACACACCTTTAAGGTCTCAGTGCCATCTATTTTGCATCTGGGGAATGGTGAGGTTATATAACTTTCTCAAGATCCCTGGGTAAGAAAATGGCAGATCTCTCAATCGAATCCAGACTGCTTCAAACCCAGGCTATTTCATGAAAGATTCTTGCCTCCCAGTGACATGATAAGACTGTATTAATTGAATAAATCAGTGGAGAGTTCAGTTAGC
This sequence comes from Myotis yumanensis, assembly GCF_028538775.1. Classification (NCBI taxonomy): domain Eukaryota; kingdom Metazoa; phylum Chordata; class Mammalia; order Chiroptera; family Vespertilionidae; genus Myotis; species Myotis yumanensis. The sequence goes on from NW_027223768.1 coordinate 27,784,948, forward strand.
ACATTAGTGGAGGAGCAAAAGGTTAGCCCTAAAGAAACGGAATAGCTTGTTGGCCATGGTTACCTTCCCTTTCAGTTGCTTGTCATCTTCCGTTCAATGGTTATTCCTGCTTAGCTCTCAGCTCTTCGGCATCATTTAGGGAACCAGAAGTCAACACAACTTACAATATTCATTTGTATTTGTTCTACAAAAATATAATTCTTTACTAAGTAATCAGTTTTTTACCAACCACTTCTTATTTATTTAATCAGTGTGTATAATTAACTGCAGCATTTTTTGCACTAGTAGAGTATAATGTCACCCACTAAAGACCAAAAACTAAACTCCTAAGTGTAAATAAAGTGCTTATTTTGTTTACTTGCTACTACCCTGCTACTACCCTGCGTGGGGTTTATATAACATTGGCTTTCCTCCTGGACTTCAGAGAAAGATTGCTTTATCTTATTTCCATCTATGGCTTACTTCAGTCTCTCTTCATGACAGTTATCAGCATCATTCAGATAAACATCAAGTATTTCCTTAACTGTGACCATTAACGTTACTTTCTGCCCACCATTGTGTAAGGCACCCGAATGACCATGCGTACTGTCTCCGTCTTTCCTTCTTAAGAGGAGGGCTGACAAAATCCCTTCTTTGAAACTTGCTGGATAATGCACTTGCCCAGAGAGCACCCTCCATTATGTGATTTCTGTTTGGAGAGATGAGAAAATGGGAATATACCCAACCTGCTTCTGCCTCCACTGGTTGTTCTCTGTTTACTTTCTACCCGGCTGTTCAGGTCTAGCAGAGCACCTGGCATAGCTCAATACACGTTGACTCCGATGTGGTCTTCATGTGTTAACATAAGCCAGGTACGCTGACTCCCCCATTGTTGAAATACAAATGTCCTCGGCATGGGTCAGGGGTCCAGAGGTTTAAGATTCTGATTTGAGAGGAATACCTAATGAGTCCCCCCCTCCTTTTTCCTTCTGTTTAAGTCATTTATGCACAGCCCTCGCATCCGCCCCAGGACAGTGAGTTTTTCTTTGATGTCCCGCAATCTCCATATTTGTTTCATTTCCTCTTCCAGAGCCACACACTAATTTATCTTCCCTGTGTATGTTTTGGGGTGTATTTGCTTAGTGAAAGAACATTTTCAATAACCTCTTCTGTTTTTATGATGTTTCTATTAGCCTTCCTCTTTTATTCCCCAAGCTGATCTGGGCCCCATCAAAGAAGGTCGGGGCCTTTAACCAAAGTACAGGGTCCCCGAAAGCAGAGTAGAGACACATAGTGTTGGAAGCAAAATTTAACATCAAGGTGGCACAGTTAGGAAGGTGGAGGAATCGTGGCGAGCTGGAACAGCGATGAAGGTGAGTGGTGGGCATGTAGGAGGAATGTGTGTTTTTTGATAACAAGGGTGGAGGAGAGAGAGGAAGGACCTAAGAGCTAAGATATAGATACAGTGGTTCATTGGAAGGAATTGGGGTTGAGGGCAATACAAACTCTGGCTTTTCAAGTCTCACATATGTTCGCCTGGCTTGTTTAGATTTGGCTTTCAGTAAAATCTATTATTGTTGCTGTTGTTTTGTTGTTGGTGGTGGATTTGTTTTTTGCTTTTATCTCTTTAGAAGCCCTCTCTGTTGTTCTGATATTATGTTAGAATGCATTTAAATGGTGGAGGGTGGGGAGATGGTTGTAAAAAAAAAAAGGGTGACTTGAAAGGAGGTTGTTTCAAAAGCTTCATGGTCAGAGAGGGAGCGACAAAGGGGAATTTGCCAATGTTCTCACGTTATGAAAGGATTATTTGGAAGGAATGAGATTTCAGGAACCACTCGGATAAAGGGAACATCCTAACTTGCAATGTGTGCAGAGGGAGAGCCGGCTGAGAGGCAGGAGAGAGGAATTGAACAGAGGAGCTGTGCACTGTTGTGAAATAATTATGAACCTGATGCCGATTTTCTGGGAGCTGCTGCCCTGAATTTGACCATATCTGACACTCTTGCTGCTCTCTCAGCTGGTCCAGCATTGGTTTTGGATGAAAGTCTTTTTTCCTCTTTCGTCCTGACCCACTGCCTTTTCCATGTTGATGAGTGAGGTCATTGAGATGACATAGAAAAATAAGATGAAGAAAAAAAGTAACAACTAAATTGGATATGGAGGGGTTTGTCTCAGATTACAGATGGACATACACAGGTAATGCCATTTCACTCTCCCAAATTCCCATCCCTGCGAACTTCTAGCCCAGCCCAATTAATCTGTCTTTTAGGAAAACTTTTGTATGCCCCTAGCAGCGTGTGACCATCACCTTCCTTTCACTGCAAGAGCATGATCAGCCTTTCTTATCTGCCTCATGGACGGAGACCATGCCTTATCTCTTCTTCATGTGCCTGTCACCAGTGCCTGTTACATATTTTTGAATCCAATACAGATTAAAATGCAATAAAGATGTGAAGTAATGGTTCTATTTGGACAGAATCAGCAAACTACCATGTTTTTAATGATTACGTAGGTATTTCTATGTGCACACACGTGCTTTAATCTTTACGTGGGCCCACACTTGTTTAGAGGCAGTGGTGGGTCGAGGTTGGCATTCAGGCTCTGGGTAGATAGAGGTTTTTCACTCTCCAGCTGCGTGATGTTGGGCAAGATCTTAAAACTATCCTCCTTAAGTATCCTCTTGTGTGACTGGGGATGATACTAGCATCTGTCCTGTAAGACAGTTTTCAGAATAAAATGACATCATACATGTAAAGCTCTTAGAAGAATTCCTCTCACTAGTGAACACATGATGAATATTAACTATTGATATTATTATTATTATTATCTTGCTTACAAATTCTCTCATCTGTGTAAGTCTTTTTAAAAAAAATATATTTTATTGATTTTTTACAGAGAGGAAGGGAGAGGGATAGAGAGTTAGAAACATTGATGAGAGAGAAACATCGATCAGCTGCCTCCTGCACACTCCCCACTGGGGATGCGCCCGCAACCAAGGTATGTGCCCTTGACCAGAATCGAACCTGGGACCCTTGAGTCCACAGGCCGACGCTCTATCCACTGAGCCAAACCAGTTAGGGCTCATCTGTGTAAGTCTTGTCCCCAGTCCCAGAGTGTATACACTTCTTGTGGGAAGAGAGTTTCTCTCTCTACTATATTTCCTAGTTCAATCTCAGGTAGAGAGGAAACATGTAATAATTTGGTATTTCTTAATTGTTGGAGTAGTGGCACCTGGAGAGCTCATGGGCCTCGCATTTCCCAGCAACATGCCAGGCAGTGAAAGTGTGAAGGTAAATGATAAGTCTGACTTCAGGAGAGTCCCATATTTGGTCAGAAAACCCCGGGGGCCTCTGGAACTTTCTGAGATGGTAGTAAGAAATATTTATAGCTATAGGCAAAACCTTTTACAGCAGACAGCATTGAAAAGAAACTATACTCACGTCAAGTTCTAACCAGATACATGTTTTAGGAATGCTAACATGACTGGGTAATTTTAATTTTTTCTTGTTGTCGCTTTTTTTTAAAAGTAATGAGATTTGAACTTAAGTGCTTGTTCACTGCTATGACCTGAATACATTTTATCTGGGATAATGTTGGTTTCTAGGAATATTTGGTGCAACTTTTCATAAGCCTTGGAATACAGGAGTAGGCAAAAGTAGGCTTATAGTTGCATTGTGACATTCTTTTGCGTTAATAAAGCTATCATAATAATTATAACCTGCATGTCTTTTTACGAAAGTTGTAAACCTATTTCTACCTACTCCTATATTTAGTGTAGCTTTTCAGACTCAGTTCAAGGAGAAAGAGGAGGAGAGGACCTAGCAAGATTGTGGTGTTGGGAAAATATCGTCATCCCCTTTTTCAAACATTTTGAGATGAGTGAGACTCTAGATACCTATTGCTAAATAAGTGCCCCCTTCACCAAGATATTTCAAGAGAAATTAAATCCTTTAGACTCTGATTCTTTTACACTTGACTCAACAGAATCTTTTGTAAGGGCAACTTGATAGCTAAGAAACACCCGGAGTCTTTATTCTTGAACTTGGAGGTCACATTTTTTGCCAGTGCTCATTGCAACTTGAACCCGAGGGAAGCTCAAGCTCAGATTCAAATTTGGAACCCACAACCTTGAGCAAGAGATAATGCCGGGAACATCCCTTCTCCCTGCAAACTCACACAGAGGCCACACTGGGAGACATGGGCATCTTAGGAAAGCATGTGTTCTGGGGAAGGAAAGAACTGTTGGGCCAGTCCAGATGTGTCCAAGGGTCAGGTCATGGGTAGGAGTCAGCCCGTGCCCATGCATTGGCACTTGGGGAAAGGTGAGATGTGGAATTCCAAGGTCATGTACCCAAGTGCCAACCTGGGAAAGAAGTGACGCCTCCGGGTTGTGGATGAGGTGAATGGGTGTTGTGGGCTGAGTGAACTCTGTGAGTTCATTCATTCCTTTAACAAGGAACCATCAAGCAGGCGCTATGAACGAACATCACAGGGACACTGGAAATGCAGAGGCAGCATTTCTGTCAGAGATCAATGAAGCTGGAGGCCAGTTAAATTGGGAAGGACAGATTTTAATTGGCAACAACTATTGCCATACAGAAAAGAGTCCAGCGTGACCGGAAGTCAGCTTCAATAAGCACAGAGGAGATGGGTGTTTGAAAAAGAGAATGAGGGGGTACATAGAGGAGTGAATGGGGGTTCAGTAGAGTCATGGAAGAAAAAAATGACAAAAAGTGGGAGGTTGGTCTGTGTGAAACCCATCTGTGTTTACTAACTGGTGTTTATTAAAGTTAGACTCCTACCCCCTCTCCCCGCCCCCCCACCACACACACAGACTAGGAGACAGGGGCCCTATCTACAGGTGTTGGCTGGAATAAACAGTAAATTCTTTTGGTGGGCTTGAGTTTTCTCAGGCAGGTACTTTAATAGGAGCTGGGGTCATCTTAGGGATGTGGCCTCCAGCTTTTAGAAACGATGTTAGTGTTTGTTCAAGTCTTTTAGGTCAAGATTGAGCCTGACTAGAATTTGATCAAGAAGAGACTGTCCCTTCCCTTGTGGAATTTCATTCTTTCAGGAAATTAAATAATACCACTTTAATTAAATTATTTTTAAAAATATATTTTTATTGATGTCAGAGAAGAAGGGAGAGGGAGTGAGATAGAAACATCAACCATGAGAGAGAATAATTGATTGGGGATCAAGCCTGCAACCCCAGCATGTGCCCTTGGCTGGAATCAAACCTGGGACCTTTCAGTCCGCAGGCCGACGCTCTATCCCAGGGGTGGGCAAACTTTTTGACTCAAGGGCCACAATGGGTTCTTAAACTGGACCGGAGGGCCGGAACAAAAGCATGGATGGAGTGTTTGTGTGAACTAATATAAATTCAAAGTAAACATCATTACATAAAAGGGTACGGTCTTTTTTTTTTTTAATTTTTTTTATTTTATTAGTTTTATTCATTTCAAACGGGCTGGATCCAGCCCGCGGGCCGTAGTTTGCCCACGGCTGCTCTATCCACTGAGCCAAACCAACTAGGGCTAATTAAATTCTTTACAATGACTTTACAGTAAGAGTGTGTGTTCTGCACTTCAGATGTTCCTAGCAGGATTAGTAAGGAGGCAGTCTGTTAAATTTCTATGAAATTAATTAACTTGGGACATTCATGCAAGAACTACCCCAGTCAGATGTCATCTTTAAATGAGATCATTCTGTTTTGACATGTACGTTTCATTGTCCTCAAAGAGTTGATCATGATGTCTGAGTTCCTTTGGCATTCAGAAAGTCTGAACTCACCCTCATCGATGGATAGTTCATGTCAGACACACGAACACATCTCTATTTTGACTTGACATGATGATTTGGACATTTTCAGAACCAACCTCTGCCCCAAGTCTTGAAATAACTTCTCAGTCAGCCTCTCAGCACCTCCTTCTCACTATTTTTGTATCTTCAATGTGGGAAACCCATACTCTCAGGGCGCAATATAAAAATCTGGGCAAAAGTAGAACCTGAGTTCTGGTTCCAGTTCTGTCACACTTCCCCTATGACACAGGACAGGTCAAACCCTGGGGCGTCAACTTCCTGCTCTAAGCTCAGCAGGACATAATGAGATGTGCCCTGACAGAAGAGTGCTGTGAAGATTAAAACATGCTATTCACATGCTAGTGTCCATGGATTTCATAAGCATGGAGCACACAGCACTGGATTAGGGGAGAAGATGTGGTTCCTACCCTCAAGATGCTGACAGTTAATTCGAGGTGATGATATAAGGAATTAAAAGCAAGACATGGAAAGATACTGTGATTTCTGTTGTTCTGATTTTGTGATTTTCAGGGGAAGGAGTTGAAGGGAGCATGCATACATTTCCCCCCCTCTGCCTTAAGCCCTATATAGGAGTGACAAAGAAACACATTATGCTTACTGTGCTATTGTGGTTTATTAGAATACGAGATGCGAAGTAAGGCAGTGATCTGGCCACCTATGCAAGGAGACCAGCCACCTGCTTCTCTGATGCAGGCCATGTGTTGTCTCCCCCGGCAGGGCCTTTACTGGAATGATGACTGAGCCCCTGGTGGGGAAGCATGACTGTTTAGAAGAGCCTTTTCTCCGGAGGGGCATTATGTATCCAAAGCGGACCCAGGTCCCATTTCTTCTCTTCATCTTTAACTAAAAGGTTCACTTGAGTTATCTGTAAATTTAACAACAACTGTGGTTTAAAGTCCTGTTACCCCGCAGGCCTTATTCTATCTATTCTGGCCCTTTATCAATACTCCAGAGTTTGGGGCTTGCAGCAATAAAAAGAGCAGAGAAATATTGTCTGCCTCTCCACACATTCCAGACCTGGGGTTCCATACTGCCTCCTCCTCCAACCCGCTGCCCCAGATGGAGGGACAGCTCAGGACTGAGTCTGCAGTGAGGACGAGACACTCAGCGCTCTTCTGGTCCCCTTTCCTCTAGTATGACAATTACGCTGCTGGGAGAAGCATTCACAGCGTAGTAAGGGCATTAAAATCTCTCCCTGACAAGCCCACATTGATGGGAACCCTAGACCTGCTTTTCCTTTGGTTTGCAATGCATGCTGTGGCAAAGGCAAGTGGCCTTCCTTTATTGATGAACTACCTTGAGCAATTCTTCCACAGCCCATTGCTGCCATGCCTGACCAAGCAAATCCTGCTCTCCCGCTAGGCTCCCTAGAGGAACACTTCAGGACCGCACTGGAAAAAGCAAATGATCGATTGATAATGAAATTGGCCAACTTGCCAATAACGAAAAAATTGCTTTGTTCTTCCCACTGCAAGGATGCCAGCTCGGTGTGTAGCCTGTGCCTGGAGGCAGGGAATGGGAAGGAACCTGGTCAAAATGGACACAGATGAACTTTCCTGAGCGTTCCTAGTGAGCACAAGGACAATAAGAGTGACTCAGGGGTCTGTCTTGGTTTTGACCAATTTAAAATGTTTCACATCGTCTTATGAGCAGATATTTGTATTTGCAGAAGAAATGCAGTGGTAAGAGTCAAGATTTGGTCAGAGCAGGCTTCTCACCCTTTATTTGGGTGAATGAGAGTGTCGTGGGTGAGCATGCAAATTTTAACATATATAAGATACTCCGAAGGCAACCAGACAACTAGAAGGCCCACTAGGAATCTGCAGTCCCCTGGAGGAAACAAAATATGCACATGAAACAACATGAAAATAAATACAGAATATGGCAAAAAGGAAAAACGGACAAAACACAGTCACTTTTTATTTCATATGTTTGAAATCATAAAATTAATCCTTTTATTTTAAGAGGAATATTAATTATCTTATAAAATTTAGGGAATACATAAAATAATACTGATACAAATAACTACTAACTGCAATCCAGAAAAAGAAAACAATTACTTAATGTTTTAATATAATTCTTTGTTTATTTTTTAAAGCTTATAGACTTTATTTGTAGAAGAGTACTTCACCCCATACTCTTTCTAAAAAGTAACAACAAAAAGAACAGTATGCAATAGGGTTAGGTACATTCACACGGTTATACAACCAATCTGATAGTATTAAAAAGACATGTATAGATAGATATAATAGATTTTTTATTAGACTTATTTTTACAAGCAATGTTTTGTCCTAGTATCATGAATAATCCGTGTTCAGTATAGAAAACGTAGAAAATACCCATTATTCTAATACTAAGAAATAATTACTGTTAACTTTTACTTTTCATCTTTCTGGCATTTTCCCATGCAAGTACATGAATATGTGTAGGTAAATATGTATATATCTGATTGGGGCTGGCGTCCAGGAGCCTGGAGTGGGTGAGTAGGTGGACAGAAGTGACTACAGACCCGGAGTGTGAACTCCGAGTCCCAGCAATGGTGGTCCAGAGGATGAAGTCTAGGTTTTGGGGGGGAGTTAGGAGAGGATGGTTTAAGAGGCAGATCTTGAAGGTTCCCCATATAACACTACAGGGAGACTGAAGAGAGAGAGGGACCCGCCACCCAATCTTAGAGATGCTAAGCTAATTCAGACAGAGCAAATCACCCCCAGAGCCTGGGTGTTCTAACTCCTAGGTAACTTCTGAAGGCCACATGGAAATCAGCATGCTCTTCCAGCAGGACAATGTGTTGAGCATATTCCAGAAGTAAACAACCAAGAGCAAAAGGTCAGGGTGGTGGACATTGTGATGGGCGCCACCCAGGTCTCCGTGTAGGAGTAGAGTACTCATTCGCCAGCTGGAAGACCCCAGCCAATGGTCTCTGCTGAAGAAAACTCCCTCCCTAGTAGCCTGACTCCCATGACTGTTCAAAAAAGGAGGAGAAAGCTATGGCCCCCTCATGCCAACTAGGAGCATCTCCAAAGGGTCACCCAGCTTCGGAGCTCCAGTAGGACTGGTTGAGGACTGCACTGAGAAAGCATCACCTCGTCACTCTGCCAGTTCCTGCCTCCTTCCTTCCCGTTCCTTCCCCAGGTGTTGATCCCGAGGCCACTGCTAACACACACCTGCAAGCCAGTCTCCATCCCAGAGTCTGCTTTCCAGGGTCTGCCTGCTTCCCTGGCTGACAGTTTGTCTTTCAGGAGCCGGGCAGGCGGTAACTGAGCTTGACAACATGGTATGAACGTCTATGTCAGGTTCTAAAGAAGAAGTGCAAGACCAGATAGATAAGCACTGGGCTCTATGATGACACTGTCAGCTGACTTTACATTTTCAAAGCCTTTCCCACAAGGCTTTGATAATCTCAACCACCTGATGAGATAGGCAGGACAGGTTTGGTGTGTGTATGTGTGTTTTGTGCCCATTTTACCTATTTGAAACCAACAGCAGACAAGAGTTGGTGACATGAATAAGACTAGTAAGTAGCAGAATAGGGACTTTGAACTGAGCTCGCTTGATCTCTGATTTACAACCCTTATAAAACACATGGCAATGGGACTGTCCTAAAAAAAAAATGGGGATTTATGGAGACACCACAAGTGGGAAGGCAGGAGAATTGCCGTAAGGTTCTACCGAAGTACAGATGGCACGGCACAGATGTGTGACCACAAAGAATTGCAACAGTGGTGCTGTCACACCATTTCTGTCAAGATACTAGTTTTTGTTTTTTATAGCAAAGGATACGTCTGCGATCACACAAATTACACATACATATTGACTAATCTACGTAATTATATATTTTATATACATATGCAATTTTAAACCATGTATATGTGATTTTCCCCCCACTGATTACTTTCTGTGGCTCTTGGCCCTCAAGCTGTTTCCCAAGCCTCCGCTGTTTTAGCCGTTGTGGACGGTCTCCCGCGTAGTCTCAGGTCACATTTATTTCTAAGGTTCATCTGTGTGCTGTCAGCAGGCACATCGGAGCACAGCAAGGCAAGCCCAAGTTTTCTCATGGTTTTCTCCCTCCAAAAGCTTCCTTTTTGGCCCTAAGACATAGCAGGCATCCAGGGCAGTTTTCTTTAAGGTGTGCCCAGTCCCCCCGCCTTCTCCTCCAGCTCAGACTGGGCCCATCTCCTACCACAGGCCACACAGTGCAGGACAACCACGCTGCAGAGAGCACACAAGCGGCTTTCCCGTGCCTATGGCCTGAAGCCCTCTGAGGAGCACAGGGCTCCACACTGCCTTTAGGCCAGCGGTTCTCAACCTGTGGGTCGCGACCCCTTTGGGGGTCGAACGACCCTTTCACAGGGGTCGCCGAAGACCATCGGAAAACACATATATAATTACATATTGTTTTGTGATTAATCACTATGCTTTAATTATGTTCAATTTGTAACAGTGAAATTGGGGGTCACCACAACATGAGGAACTGTATTAAAGGGTCGCGGCGTTAGGAAGGTTGAGAACCACTGCTTTAGGCAATTAGCAGATTGCTGTGGCCCGCAGCCCGCAGGCCGCTCGGAGAGGGACTTCAGTGCCTGCCCACCGCTACTGCAAACAGAGGCACGTTCTGTGGCTTTCTGGGCAAAACAACCACAGCGTTTCCATAGCGGATTTCTCAGCTACTGGCATCATGGATCGCAGAATACAGCAACAAATGTGATGATGAGGCACTATTTTTAAACAGACATGCAGAGAAGTCATCGGAATAAGGCCATTAAATAATCGTCCTCATTAAAACCAAACCAAAGCAAACACAGCCATCCTTCAAAGGGTATTTAAAGGGGAAAACCCCAAAATGTTCTAAGAGATTAATCATTTGCTCATTAATTTTATTGGATAATTACACATCATTGGTCCTTCCAGAGTCGCGCATTTTTTTTTTAAATTAAAAATGCCTTTCAGATGTCTCCCTTCCGATGTGCACATCAGGTGTGCAGAGAGCTTTTTAAGCATGCAAAAGAAACGAATCACAATATTAGGCAGTGTGCTATTTTTCTTTAAGATGGCAGCCTCTCCTAAAACATTAACCTGTTCCAAAAAGATGCTCCTAATTTAGAAGAAATTAGAGGCAGAGTCTACACAGCAAACACCTCCGCTAACGCTTCATTAGTATGTATTTTCACATAATTCAATTAGCCCAAAACACACACGCACACTAGCCGTGCTGTTCCCTGCTCTGGGAGTGTCAGCGAGACTTTCAGCAGATCTGAAACAAAATTGCATAAATGGCATGTAAAGCTCCGTGCATACAAAGATACCTTCAGGGTTCTAATAAATTCATGAAACTTTTTAAAGTATGATTTCCTAGCAGGCAATCACTTTTAATTAACAGGATCACCTACAGCAACACATGTCCTTCAAAAACTTACATTATTTTTTCTTTTTGAATTTCAAAGTTTCTGTAGTAAAAGTTGAATAGCTGAGTAGCTTAACCTCAAAAGGATTCCAGGCTTTTATGACAGTTATAAATCACTGTGGTGCCTTCTTTATAAGAAAAAAAGATTCTTAACACAACAGAGAAAGAAGGAAATCTCTTTTTAGTCATAGCTAGAAGCAAGCATTTTCTCCAAAGGTCAAAAAACTTTTCCTCAGTTAAAGAATAATTTTAAGGACATTGCAGCTACTTGTACAAGTAATCTCTCCTAATTTACTTTATGAATTAAACATTCATTTCCAGGATCGTGGTTTGACACGGGATGGACGCACCTCTTTCCGCAGCTGTCTTTTGTCGAGTTTTTCTTCTTTGGTTTTTGGTAAACACGGGGCCTTGGCTGAATGTCGGGTCTTACTTAATGAGCCCTCCTCCACGAGGAAAATGAGACTGTATCCACTCGCCAAAGAATTCAGTTGAGTGGTTCTCGCCATTTCTTTTCCAGTCCTTTGTTTGAAAGACAGAGGCGTGTTCCTAGGCTGGCCAGGGCTAGTGGCGAGATGGGAAAGATCTGAAAAAGAGACCCTGGATGAGTCTGAGATGAGGGAAGAGGAGGGAACACCCAAAAGAAACCGGTTCACCTTCCCTCCCTTTGTGCTTAGGGCATGTGGGCAGTTGGATAAGGGGATGCTGGCTCCAACAGTACCACCCGGTGAGGGATTTCCCTCTCGCCACTTTCCTGCACCCCAACCTTGATCCCCCTTCCCCCAAGGCTCTTGTTCTCTTAAATAGTAGGCTGCTTTGGTTTTGTGATTTCCTCAAATGGGAGAATCCTTGGGAATCTGGGGAGTGGAGAATTAGGATGATGTCTTCTGTGAAGGTGGTAAAATACTTGCAGGGTGGGGATTGCGCTGTCAGAGCCTTTGGGCTAAGCCGAGGGGGTGCGGGCGCATGCAGCTATCCAAGCACTTCTCTCCCCTGCCTGGCACCCCTAAGGCCAGGTCAGCTTTCACCTGGGGGACTGCAGCCACCGCCCTGCTGGTCCTCTGGCCTCTAGTGTTGCTCCTCTCACACCCATTCTCCACATAGAGTTCACTCATTGGGGTTTGAAGGAATTGACCTGGCCACAGACTCCAGCAGGTGTTAGGGACACAAGACTGTTTCAAAACATACATCTGATCACTTACTTCCAAGTTCAATTCTCTCAATAGTTTCCTACTGTCCTTAAGAAAAAAAAACCTCAATTCCTTAATTTGGCACAAAATACTTTTATGATCTTCTCCTCTGCTTGTATTTCTAGCCCCTCTTTTATCTGCCAATCTGATTCCCAGCTATATTGTACTATTTATAGGCCGTTTCCCCTGAATGCCAACCAAAGGGCCATTTTCTTTCTGAGATTTCTTTTCTTTTTCTTTCCCCTCCCCAAACATGGCTTTTTAGTTAAAATCCTTGGACGATCCCTTACTTTACCCCCCGCTTTTTCAGTTTGAGTCAAAGGTCACTCTAGTTCAGTGGTTCTCAACCTTCTGGCCCTTTACATATAGTTCCTCATGTTGTGACCCAACCATAAAATTAGTGTTGTTGCTACTTCATAACTGTAATGTTGCTACTGTTATGAATCATAATGTAAATATCTGATATGCAGGATGGTCTTAGGTGACCCCCGTGAAAGGGTCGTTTGACTGCCAAAGGGGTCACGACCCACAGGTTGAGAACCGCTGCTCTAGTTAATACCTACTCATTCATCAAATCCCCACTTAAAATTCACACCTTCACATCCTTTTGGAGAACTTCTCTGGATCCCCCAAACTGTCGACTCTTCTGGGGTCTCTCAGCACATGCTCAGTTCATTTCAGTGACCCCTCCCCCCCATTTATTCAGTGAAAGGGTTCTCACCATTAAGTTAATTAATTAACACATCCATCAACTCACAGTTACCATTTTTTTTGGGGGGGGGAGGGGATGAGAATGCTTAGGATCTACTCTCATAGAAAATTTCAATTATATAATACAGTATTATCAGCTCTAGTCACCATACTCTACATTAGATCCTCTGAACTTATTTATTTTATAACTGAAAGTTTATACCCCTTTACCAACCTCTCCCCATTTCCCCATTACTCTGGTTCTATGAGTTCAACTTTTTTTTTAGATTTCACATATAAGTAATGCCATGTAGTATTTGTCTTTCTCTGTCTGTTTGGTTTATTTTATTTATCTTAGCATAATTCCCTTGAGGTTCATTCATGTTGTTGCAAATGGCAGGATTTTGTTCTTTTTAAAGGCCAAATAATATTTCATTGTAAATATACACCACATTTTTCTTTATACATTCATCTGTTGATGAACACTTACCTGTTTCCATATTTTGGCTATTGTGAATAATGCTGAAAGAAACATGGTAGTACAGATATCTATTTGAGATAGTGATTTCATTCAGAAATACTTCTTTTTGTAAAGTCTTTATTTTACCTTAGTTTCTGGTGGTTATTTTCACTGGATATAGAATTATAGATTGACAGTTTTTTCTTTCTGTACTCTAAACATGTCATTGCATTATCTTCTAGCTTTTATTGTTTTTGTTATGAGGCATGCAGTCATTTTTATCTCTGCTTTTCTGTTTATGTCTTTTTGTACATGGTCCTTTTGAAGATTTTCTCTCTTTCACTGGTTTTTAGCCATTTAATTATATAGTCTTGATATGATTTTCTTTTTGTTTATCATGTTTGAGGTTTGTTGAGATTCTTAGACCATTGGATTTAGTGCTTTCATCAAGTTTGAAAATTTCTAATCATTATTTCTTCAAATATTTTTCTGCCCTTCCTTGGCACTTCAGGTACACTACTTGTTATAGTGTCACAGTTACTGAAACTCTTTTTTGGGGAGTCTTTTTACATGTTTCATTTTGGATAGTTTATATTGCTCTGTCATCAAGCTTACTGGCTTTATTCTGCAGTATCTAATTTGTTGATAACTTCATCCAGTGAATTTTTCATTTCAAAAATCTGTTTCAGTGAGAGAAGTTTATTTAGTTTTTTTTAAAAAAAACCCTTTCATTTATTTATTAGTTATAAGTTCTTGGGCATTTTTGGAATAGCTGTTTTAATGTCTTTTTTTCTAATTTTTTATCTCTGCCATTTCTGCATCTATTTCTATTGACTTATTTTATTTCTGTCATCACTTTTTTTTTCTGGTTCTTGCTGTGTCTTGTATGTTTTGATTGAGTGCTAACCATTGTGAATCTTACATTGTTGGAAGTTTTTCTTTTTCTTTAAATAGTATAGTATTCTGTTCAACCAATTACTTAAGCTACGTGAAGACCATATTGATTTTTTGGGGAAATTAATTTTAAACTTTTAAAAGATTTTACTCTAATGCTATTTTAGCTCTGCTACTTAGGTGAGAAATTTCTGGACTCTATACTAAATGAACAAAGTCATCAACCAGGTCTTTCATTTTATCTGGACAGAACTTGAACTTCTTCCAACACTGTGAAATCTGAAAATTATTCAGCAGATAGTATTTTGTTTTTCCTTGTCTGGCCTTGTGCATTTTCATCCTATTTATAATCAGTATATTATTCAGGAACAGACTCAAGGGATCTCCTATACAGATTCCTGTACTTCTTTTCAGAATTGTTCCCTCCTCTCTGATACTCTGTACATTCTACTGCTTCAGCTTCTCTGAACAACTGATGATAATGACATTCTTAAAACACTTCAAAGATTATGTATTATATTTTCCAGATCTGTCTAAAGATGAAACTTCTTGATAGAAAATATAAAATTTGACCTTAGGTCTACCCTTATACTCACAAAGGGAATACTAAATAAATGCTGTTAAAAGAATTGGATTTCATTTAGACAAGATATCAGATTCACTGGGAGAGTTAGGCAAAATAATAGAAAATTCTCAAATAAAAAGCAAATGGTAAACTTTCATAATATTTTCTGCAATGAAGATGATTTCCACATATGACTTCATTATAATGATACATAAAATTATGATGTATTTCTGTACCTAACATACTTAAACATGTTTTTACTGGTAATTTCATTTACTACTAAAAACATTTTCTAAATTAAAATGAAGTTAAAAAATTATTTGAAAATGATGTGGCTCAAGAAAGGTTGTCTATTTGGTATTACTAAAAATGGAATGTAGATTATGTGACCATCTTAATTATAAAACACAATTAGTGATTTTGCTGAAATAAATGCAAGAAAAAGAAACTTTAGGGGTGAATATGCTTGCAATGTATGTATCTTTTTAAAAATATATATATATTTTATTGATTTTTTACAGAGAGGAAGGGAGAGGGACAGAGAATCAGAAACATCGATGAGAGAGAAACACCGATTAGCTGCCTCCTGCACACTCCCCACTGGGGATGTGCCCGCAACCAAGGTACATGCTCTTGACCGGAATTGAACCCGGGACCCTTCAGTTCCCAGGCCAACGCTCTATCCACTGAGCCAAACCGATCAGGGCTGTATGTATCTTTATTACTAGCCCAAATATTTCTGGCCCATGGCATGCTCAGTATTAATTTGCTGTCTGATATTTACCCTGTGCGAATGTGTGTATACATGCATTTTAGCTTTACATATGTTTTTCCATTTTGTCATTGTGAAGAGATGTTTGTCAAGATAGAACATATTGCATTTAAACGTTTGTTAGCTTGATTTATAACTTTTAAGACTGATGGTATGTGGCTGTCACTTGTACACCTGTCCTGGACCTGCAAGTGATAGGGGTGCTCTTGGTCAGAAGAACCATTTCTGAGACATTATTTTGCCTCTTATGAACTGTGTCACCTTCAACAAATCACTGAACTCCTCTGAATCTCATTTCCCAAAGACATAGGTTTATGATAATATATTATCCACTTGTCTGCTAGGGTTCTTTTGAAAATCAGCTGATATGATGACGATAGCAGCAGCAATAGCAGCAAAAGCAAATATTCAATGCCTATTGTGTGCTATTTATTAACTCTTTAATCATTGCAATAACTCTATGGGAGAGTGCTATTATTGTCCCCATTTTATAGATGAGAGACCTGAGGCACAGAGAGGTTAAGCAACTTACCCAGTGCCCCACTGCTAGTAAATGGTGGAGATGTGATTTGAACCGAGGCAGTCTGACTTATATTTTGTAAACCATAAAGTACATAGGAGGTATTATCATTATTAGCTATGGTCTGTGAACGTATTCGCTTGTAATAATGGCTCACACAGCATCTACATTGTTAGTTTGATGCTACATTTCTTGCCTTCCAGCTCCTTATGTAAGAGTTAGGGGTTGTGAATTGATAGCGCCCAAACTTTCCTGCTGGGGTTCATGGTGCAAATAGAAAATCGATCTTAAAAACTTTAGTTATTATCACTTTGTAAAAATGATTAAAAGGTTTGGCTGGAGACTGATATAACCCATATGTTGAAACAAGTATCATCAGTCATGTAGTTCAATGCGGTAACCCCTTTAAAAATATTCCTGGTGCTTCAAGTTTTCTTAAGGTCTACTAATTTGAATTAGTGTGTAGAGGAAATAGAAAATTGATAGGAGAGAACCAATGACAAGTCAGATAAACATCAATCTGATAAATAGCTCAAAAATTGTGAGGGATAGAGATAGGTGGCCCTTAACCCCAACTTCATAAAATATAGCCTATCATTTTTCTCATAAATGTAGTAATGGCTAACTGAAACATTTAAGTCCCACTCAAACCTCAATGATTTTAGAAATAGACAGGTAATTTATAGTTACTGTCCTGACAACTCTATATTATATCATGTTGGTACAGTAGTGAGTCTAAATATAAATTCATCTTCATCTGAAAAGTTTTCTAATTTCTATAGAATTTCTGATTATGGAAGGGAGAGAACCAAACCTCACAGACCCATGGACGCTGGTGGTCCTTTGGGCTCACGCACTAGATAGGAGACATGCTGCGCCGTTATCAGCGGGTCGTGGCAGATTGGAAAAGTGCTACATGTCCTGGACCTTTGGGGTCCCCTGTGAACAGCTGAATTTGCTCATTTTATGTCTAGGAAAGTCGAGGCCCCACATAACCATAACTACATATTGGAGCCAGGTTTCTGGTGTTTTTGTTTTGTTTATGTTTTTGTGCTGGACCTTGAGAAACTCAAGGAAAATCGGTCACTATTTCAGCCACAGTTGTTTTGGACGATGGCACCGGCATTGAATGCTTGGCTCCCCAACGTGAGTGCAGGAGCCGCAGGCTATGCGGTGCTGGGGTGCTCATCAAGGGAAATCCAGAACATTCCTTTGCAGCAGCAACTACAGACTGGGCTCTGATGGGAGGCCGCTGGGTGTTCCATGAAATAAAAAGGGGGAGAGGGTTATATTCAAACAAATTTGGGAAACTGCTTAAGAGTATCAACGGTGTAGGTTTTTGTGTGCCGCGGGACTTCTCAGAACGTTTATTCTGTTCATGTGCGCTGTGACTCAGGGAGGATGATTCAGAGCAGATGATGAATGTTGTGTGGAGCACACTTTGAACAGGGGTGCTCTGTCATAATACTTCAGACTTCATAATCAGTGCCACCTAAATGAACCCAGTTGTTTGAGAAAATAGGGGCGTAAATATTAAGGTGGCACCTGAATGTGAAAGGCATAAGCAGAAATCAGTGAGCCCACTGTCGGTCCCTGTCCCCTTTTCAAACGCAGGAGCATGAACGGCTCCCCTGCCGGCCCCGCCTTTCTTCTCCCCCTCCAAGAACAAGAGGCAGGGCACTTGGAACAAACACAACTGCTTGCGCAAAGAATCGGGCCCCGTGGTTCCAAGTGGCTCCAAGGCTTATGCCTGAATTAAAGGCGAGGCCACATAAGAGGAAATAAAAGGGTCTGCTCAGAGATCAAATGAAACATTTGTATAGAACCTTATTCAAAATGGATACAAATGCATCAATTCCTCAGAATTATAGGTGAATCAAAAGAAAATTACATCCAAGGAGATAAAGCAGCAGCCAGCAGTCGAACCACGTACAGTGCAGAGAGGCCACTTTGAAGCTTCTGGCCTGGCGTGCCAAAGAGCCAGATGTGGCAGGTGGAATTATAGCAGCTCCAGCTCAGCATCTGGAGTGAATAAATCTGTCCCACAGAAAATTGAGAAGTGCACGAGGAGGTGGTGAGAGTGACCGGTTGAAAATGCATTTTTGAAAGAAAAATTACTTTGAAGAGCCCTGAATATTCTTTTTTTATTATTCAACAAAAATTAAGTCTAGGCTCAATATTACTCTTTTTATTGGTGGTGGTGTGAAAGAATCATAGATGAGGATTCTTCAAGCTCCAATATAGCTAAACCCCTATGATTTCTCTCTTCTCTGGTAGAGAGATTGGGGAGCGGGGAGCAGAGGGCGGCAGAGGTAGGGATAGATGGATAAATAAATAGATAGATGATAGATAGGTATGTGTGGGGGAGGGGAAACCAAGGTAACATTATGCTATTGTGTATAGATGAAGAAAGCATGAAGCTCTGAGACTGAGCCAGTCATTCATAATTAGGACTCTGATTCAGTCAGTGTACTGGCCGGAAGATGTTTTTTTGTGTGGCTGTATTCTTCAAGGCTTCCTTCTACCGATTGGAGAATTGTGGTTTTTTTTCTATTACTATAAACATATGCAATAATAAAACAGCTGTCACAGATGTGAACAATTTCATAAAGACAATAGGCAACACAGCGATTACTCATAAGCATTGATCTAGATCACAGAGTCTTCTGGTTCGACGACCAAGTCAACCTCATCCCACTGTAGAAACTATAAGGGAGGAACCGCAACGAAGGAGATTTGTTGAGGAAGGTCTGCCTAGTGGTGGAGTCGGGGTGGATGCCAGGGGTCCCGATTCCTGATGCAAGGGCCTCTCTTTGCCATGCCTCCAGGGTTGCTCCAAGTTCTCAACATCCTTCCCTACTGTGTAACCCTTCCACACCACCACATGATGGGAGGTGATGTGAATATAGACACTTGGCATCTTCAGTTCCAG
Source organism: Myotis yumanensis (assembly GCF_028538775.1). Lineage (NCBI taxonomy): Eukaryota > Metazoa > Chordata > Mammalia > Chiroptera > Vespertilionidae > Myotis > Myotis yumanensis. Next base: position 27,804,174 of record NW_027223768.1, read on the forward strand.
GAAGTTGTCCCTTGCAGTGGGAAGTAACTGTCTATGCCAGTGGTCGGCAAACTGCGGCTCGAGAGCCACATGTGGCTCTTTGGCCCTTTGAGTGTGGCTCTTCCTAAGCCTTAGGAGTACCCTAATTAAGTTAATAACAATGTACCTACCTATATAGTTTAAGTTTAAAAAATGTGGCTCTCAAAAGAAATTTCAGTCGTTGTACTGTTGATATTTGGCTCTGTTGACTAATGAGTTTGCTGATCACTGGTCTATGCACTTTTCTGAGAAAAGATGAGAAAGGGGATTACACCAAGGAGTTGGGGGAGGTTAATAATGAAGAAACACCCTCAGGGGCATTCTTCTGGGAGGTAATGTGGCCTCATTCTCTGGCCATCTGCTGTCATTAGGTGGAATCTCAATGTGGAGAGTGGATAACCAACCAGCTTGATAATGGGTACTAAGTCATCATATCCCTTGTACTCAGTGAAGATGAAAAAGCAGAGATGGGACCTCCAGCCTGTGGATTACAATCTCAAGCCATAATCTCATCAGAATCCATTCTCCTGCCGTCAGCACCCACTGCTGGTACCTTGGAGTCCTCTGACAAGCACCACCTTTTACTCCTCACTGCTGGCCCAGGAGGGAAGGTGGGCAGGCGGGACAGGTGTTATCATGCCTATCGGCAGAGAAGGAAACGGAGCGTCTGGGAGGTTAAATGCCTTGTCCAGAGGCAGGATGCAAACCGGCCATCTGCCTCCCAAATTGGTGCATTGCCTACTCCGGCACCCGGCTCCTGGGTATTTGATGTGAGAAAGGGTGACTGCAGAATGCCAGGCTGGTGCTGTCCCTGAGTGAGGTCCCTGTGACCAGGGGGCAGGTTAAGAGCTTGGCCTCTGCTTCTGGAGAGGATGTCTCAGTTAAAGAGATGATAGAAGAGGCGGGCAACAATGGAGTGGCAGGTGGGTGGAGGGCTCTTGAAGACGGCCGAGAGGCTGAGGCGCACTGTGACAGGCGATGGAGATTGCTGTAGGGGTCTTGACAGTGTGACGGACTCAGTGGCACTCAAGGAAGATAATTCTCTCAGATAACAGCAGCAGCACCACCCACAATCACATCCACATCCTTCCTGTGCCCATCAGTGGGGCTTCCCGGTGCTGCTTGTCACCGTGAGAAAGATCCAGAGCCTCTCGGCTGGAACCTGGCCAGCTAATCTCAGAGCTCCAGTTCAAGGAGCAGCCAGATGTGTCCTAGCAAGGAAACACCGCGTGTTTGGACAAAGGCTTGTTCAGGTATAAAATACAGCTCTGGGGAGGTGACAATTCCTACCACATGTGTGGGAAGAGAGACTCGCAAGCTGGTTAATGTTGCTGCTGCCTTTTCTTCCTATGGGAACAGTATGCTGTCCACGCTGCACATCCCGGGCAATGCTGTGTGCGCTCAGTGTTCTCAGCATCCAGGGATTAGCACGTTTTTATTGGGGATCAGCAGCCACTTCTACCTTCTAGTTAAACCTTATAAACTAGCAGGAACATTGGGGCTTCCTCGGTGTTATCGTTTAGGGCATGTGGTGCTAAGGAGAGAGCACCGAGTGTGGAACCAGATATTGGGAATTCTGCCTGTGAGATGATTTGTAAGCCAAGTGTTTATGAGACACTGAATGTTCAAGAAGTTCATGGTTTTGGTTAACGATGTGCCTAAGAACTAACGTGGGAGATTTTTAAAAATAGATTTTTATTCATTTCAGAGAGGAAGGGAGAAGGAAAGAGAGATAGAAACATCTACGATGAGAGAGAATCATTGATCAGCTGCTTCCTGCATGAACCACACTGGGGATCGAGCCCACAACCAGGGCATGTGCCCTGACCAGGAATCGAACCGTGACCTCTTGGTTCATAGGTTGACACTCAATCACTGAGCCATGTCGGCTGGGTGGGAGATTTTTTTTGGTGACATACAAGCTCATCCTTTTCCTGTCCCTCCACAAATGTCATGGAGGATGTCTGGAGTGAGCCTTGGCATGTGTATTGTGAAAATACCCCAGGAACTTTGGATGAACAGTTCTGGCTAAGAACCACTACAAAAATATTGCCCCTGTGGCTTTAGATTATTTATGAAGAACTGAGCTAAGGACTTGGTACTTAGTAATTGTCTGCATTCAAATAATAAATAGCCTTAGCTATTTATTAAAGCAGATTCCCTACTTGAAAATGATTTAATATTTCATTTCCTGCAACCATTCATATTTTTAAAAGATTTATACCTCATTTCCTTTCAAAAAGGATTTGAGATGGTTTTGGTAAAACAGTTTTTTTCTACATAAGATTTGCTCTCATTCAGATGGACCTTCATACCTAATAAGTTTGAATTAAGGAAGTTTTTCCATTTTTGTGTTAATGTTTGTCCCAAAGTTCAGTTCTCTGGACCTGCTTCCCATCTTTGTTTAATTTCTCTCCAAGGAGAGATATGGCAGAAATGGTGAATTGTAATGGATCTTGGGGTCATCTTTAAAAAACACCCACAAACCAGAAACCTCCAGATTGTGGAGGCTGTGTCAGATTCTATCAAAGGATTTGGCTAAGCGATCGAGAGTAAGGCAGTGGAAGGCTGCAAAGGAAGATACAAATGAGTTCATTATCATGTCCGTTTCCCATCATCTATGCCTGCTCGATTTTCACAGGTGCCATAGGTCCACCAAAAGTTCACCTTCTCCTCCTCAGTAGTAGAATAGGCTGCCAAGTAAAGCCATTACCCCAAGACCCCATCTACCTTCCTTTCCTGAAATATCACTTTGGAAAGGAAGAAGAAACAGAATTACCATTTATTGAGCACCAAGTATTCTAAGGATTATATTAGTTGGAAACCTTATAAAGAAATCAAAGAGCTATGTGATGAGAAGTAATACAATGAAATGGACCAAGTTAAAATTACAAAAAGCAGCTTAAATACTCAAACAATTAAGACCCTCATATGAGGGTCAAATAATACATGGGACTCAGTAGAGTGTGGCCTTGATCACAAACATAAAAATGAGCTGTTAGTATTATTACAGTTTTTTTTTGCACACATTGTTTCTCCCTTAAATATGGGAAATGAGGTTCAGTTTTAAATTAAACTTTAAAAAGAATTGCAATACTTTCAATATTTTAATTTGTTTGTATACCAACTAAAATTCAGTAAGAATCCATGGCTTCTTTTCAATAGCCACTTGGTTCTTCTTTTTTTCTCTTATGAATCGTGAAAGAAGACATTTGTGAATGGTTTGCAAGATTCATTCTGCCTTTCTTTCCCAGATCCCAAATGCCTGATTTTTTATTGGCTTTTAAATGTTTTCCAAATGGCTTTTTGATGAATAAAGAAGGACTGTTGAAAGGAGCATTAAAGAAAAAATACTTGGTTAAACTGACTTGTTTATAGTTTCAGTGTCCTTCCCAGTTTTGTTTTCTTGCATTGTATAATTACACAGCAAATCAAATGAGCCTTCTACGTAATATTTCTCTCATCAACACTGTTTAAGAAGTAGGAATCACAGTCCAGTCACATCTCTATCCATCCACACCTAAAACACCTAAGCCCCCCCGCCCCGCCCGCCACCCTCCCCCTCTTCCATACCTCAATTGCCACAGAAAGAATTCCAGAGGTGGAAGGCATCAAACATTCAACCTGCCCATTCCAAGTTATTACTAACAAGGAGTTGTTTCTGTTCTTAAGATTTCAAATGTGACAAATTGATAATCGCCTATGCTTACCTGTTCTAAATAATCACATTTACAGTGAAGAAATTTAACATAATTTTTTGACCAATTTGTATACTTTTATTTTCTATCTAGATTGGTGTTTTTCTAATGTGAGTTGCAACATACTATTAATGGGTGGTAAAATCAATTAAGTAAATCATGATTGGTATTAAAAGGAAAGAAATAGAATAGAATGGAACAGACTACAAAATGTACAATTGTCCTGAGAACTTTGTTTCAGGTGTGTGTGTGTGTGTGTGTGTGTGTGTGTGTGTGTGTGGTGTGTACAGGGAGGAGGTATGATTTTGTGTTTCATGGCAAAAAATATTTGAAAAACACTGATTTAAATGACTTATTTTAAAATTGCATCCTTACAACTCTAGGGTTTCAGAAAAGGTGCTTGAGATGGTTGGAAGGTTGGGGACCCTCATCACTACTTCAACCACTAAAAAACGCTTTTGTTGTTTTATGTATTGGGGGTACTCAATCAGATTTCATTGGGAGAAGCTATCCTGTGTCTCAGTTCAAAAAGTTTGAAAATCACAGGTCTAGATATGCTGGTCATCTCTCCATTTAGAATTGCACTCCTTTTCCTAAGAAATAATTATTCAGTGGCCCCGAGCCTTCTTCAAGGCTATGCATTCCCCTTCCCTTTAATGTTTCCTTGTCGGCTGTTGCTTTGCACCTTTCCGTCTTCTTAGTATATCTGTGTGGCTCCTTTCTTATTTCTCCCTACCCTAAATTTGGAGAACAGTTGGCACCCAGTTATCACTGTGATGTTTTCCAGTCGAGGTCATTACACCCCATCATGGGTATACACCTACCCCTGGGGTCATAGCCTTTGATTTTACTTCATCGTCCAAATCAGAGTAAGAGGATCTTCATTCAAAGAGCAGCCAAGTAAGGAGGAGCCACGCCTACCCAGCTTCCTCTGCATCTCTCTCCTCCCCAGGTTGTGACCTGAAGGGCCTATAGTCCTCCTGGCTATTCCAATATTTACCGATGATAAATAAAGTTGACTTGAATCACAAACCTACTGAATAGCAGAATTTTAGACTTGGAAGGGATATGCACATCATTTTCTCAAATGCTGTCATTACGCATATTAGGAAACTGAGGTCTGTTCAGTTGCTTTTCTCCTGGGTGTTTAGCCCTCTAACTCTATTTTAGATTATTTTCTCAAGTATCCGGTGACACCTATCTGTCCGTTCACATTCTAGAATGGGACTGTCCAACTCCACTTGGAAACTGTGTACATGGAGGGCTTCCCTGTAGGGTGAGCTCGTTGGGGCTTTTCTTTGGGGGAAACCCAGATGTTAGTATCTCTAGGTCCTTTCCCTTTGGCTGATAAGATGCCTTGGACAGAAGTCTCCCAATTTCCTGCTGCCAGAATTCTGGGAGCCATGTGGGGAAGAAGAAGGGGTGAGGAGGCAGGGCAGGAGGGCCTCAGCATTGATCACACGAACCTTCCCCTGTTCCTTCTGTTGTCACTGCAGTATTCCTCCCTCCTCAGATGTGCTTGTTGTCCCAAGTCCAGGGATCTTCTGTAGAGAATAAGCCTTCAGTCTTTTGCTGGTTGGTGTGGGAAAGGGGCAGTTGCCAAGCTGAGCAGAGTGCGGAGGAGATAGGTGCTTCTTAAGTAGACTTGCCACCAATCCTCCTGTTTTGCCCTTACCTTCAACTCTCCTTCCAGCGGTACCCGGCTCCTCAAAGTCTTGTTTTAAATCAGGGTATGTCTGTGGCTTTCTTTACTTTGGGGCAAGAATGCAGTTTTCTTGAATCTGCTGTCAGTTACTACTTAGACATCTGCTTTACAGATTCCAAAATATTATTTTGTCTTTTTTCCCCCATTTCATTTGTCCTTGTGGGTATATTTCTCAAAAAGAAAACACCTCAGTTTTTTTTCCCATTAGTGGAATTCTCAGGGAAGCAGAGAGTCAACGCATGTGTCCTATTGCTGTATAACCGCTATAATTTAAGCCTCGCTAATTATTATAGACTGATACCTTTAACCCTTTCTTCTCCTCTCCACATACCTTCAAAAATTATTAAGAAGTAGTACAGCTATCTAATTTACATGTCATTTCTACAGAATTAGCTTTTTTTTTTCTCTAGTAGAAATGCTTGGAACTTTAGCAGCTGATATGTGGATAGTAGAGGGGAATGAGGGAGAAAATGGATGGCAACTAGTTAATCTTCAGACTAAATCATCATGTCTGGAAATATGGGAAGGTGGTTGTAGCTAACATTTTAGAGGATGAACAAGTAAAGAATGACCTTAATTTGTATAGCCTGCATAGCTTTCTATATTTCTTTCTCCCCCCCCCCCCCCTTTTTTTTTGCTGGCATTATAAAATATTTAGGGGGAAAAACTTGAAAACTCTGCTTTTTAAGGTGTCTGACTTGGGTTATTGGTTCTGAAAATATGTGAATAGAATTTGCTGCAAATTTCCTGGGCCTGACCAGAATTGTGGCCGTGGATGTGTGGCTTTTCTCTTTAATCAGAAGAAGAGATAGAAACTTCAGACGGTGACAGTGATAACAAAACTGCTCAATGAAGTGGCACCCACATATCCAGTATTCACATTCTCACGACAGCGTCCCAAGGAAATGACATCAGCCCTTCCCATGTCCTGAGAGGCAGCAGGGGATGCGGTGGTGCTGCAAAGGTGTGTGAGGGCCTTGACTCAAGTCCTGGCCTCCTCATTTTATAGCTGCATGAATTTGTACCAGAGAGCGACTCTTAGCTCATTGCCTCATCTGTAATGTAGACTGAGAACATCTTCTTTGAAGGGTTAGGGACAGTGCTTTAAATCTCCTAGCACCACGTCTGACACTTAATTAGTGTCCAGGGAGAGATACACATCACAGAGAGTGTCCCCCAAAAAAGTATACACACTTTAACAGCTGACAGCTCTAGATTCTATTACATCTTGAAAATGAAATGTATTTTAATAAACACTGCCTTTATAATGTGTATATATTTTGGGGCGAGGGGACACCCTGTATTATTATGGGCAAAAACGTGGAGATATCTCATCAGATGAGTAGATTTCCCCCTGGTGAGTGAGAGAAATAGACAGACTAGCTTGGAGATATGAGGTGTAGGAACACAAACAAGAAGAAAAATAACAAAAATAAAAGGTTAAAAACACACACAACCAAAACCCGAGTGAGGGAGGCCTGAGTTGGGAGTGACATCTCCCTTCTGGATAAATGGCTCCACATGAGCCATCCGGATTAGTGAAGCAGGGAGGTGAAGTAGGGCATATAATTCACGCCACAGCCCATTAGGATGGCTCAGTCTCCTCTGCCTCACAGACGCTGTCTCCTGAGCCTTGTTTAAATAGTGTGCTGAGCCCTCCTGTCCCTAGTCACTGCCAGCAAATAACCTTTTTTTTCCAGCAATAAACTCCAAGGCCTTCAGAAATTAACGTGGAGTTAATTTTAGCAGAGACATAACAAATGAGGCTGCCTGAAAGGAAGGGAGGAGCTGAACACGCGATGATGACATTAAGTAGGGCAGAAGCAGCAATCAAATATGCCAAGAGATTTGAAACCTCTCAGTGGCACAACGTTGGGTGTGTGTGTGCATCTATATAAATTCTCTCTCTGTGTGTGTGTGTGTGTGTGTGTGTGTAACACACATGTAGACACATACATCGCTGCCACAGGCAAAGACCTGAATTGTAGGCACAAATCTGGGACCCAGACTTCCATCTTTCGGTCCTTTCCCTTCCTCTTGCCCTTGACATATATTGCTTTCGTACAGAAAATCCATGTCTCCCACACCGTTTTATTTTATTTATTTTTATTTCTTAAATATATTTTATTGATTTTTTACAGAGATGAAGGGAGAGGGATAGAGAGTTAGAAACATCGATGAGAGAGAAACATCGATCAGCTGCCTCCTGCACACTCCCTACTGGGGAGGTGCCCTTGACCAGAATCAAACCTGGGACCCTTGAGTCCACAGGCCGACGCTCTATCCATTGAGCCAAACCGGTTAGGGCAACCCCCACACCATTTTAAACCGTGAAAAGTAACAAGATTGCCTTGATCTTTTGTTCAGAAAGCCTTGAAAAATAATCTATTTGTGAAGCTGAAAACCAGGAATTAAAAAGGGAAAGGAAAAAAAATAGAAAACAATCCTGGGTGTTCCACGGCCAGATATTAACTCTTGTCTCTCTTCTTTCTAATACTCGTCAAGTATTAGGTGCCTTTGCTCAGAAGCCACTGGGTTTAACCAGCAACAGCTGCCCTGTAGAGAGAGCGGTGGCACTCCGGAATGGCTCCCGTGTATTTCACCACGCAGGCCATCTTGTTTTACTGCTTATAATCTAAGGCCCTTGTGAAGCACAGACGAGAAGGTGGAATGTCTGTCCCTGGAGTGACACAGGGGATGGCCACAGCCTGTGTCTTCAGGTTGACGTGCACGGTGAGGTCACGGGGTTTCCAGTCCTCCTTCAAGATCTTTGGAAAACCTGCAGCATTTATCAGGATAAGTGCGGCCCATGCCGGATAAGTGGGAACACATCTGGCCGTATGGTGGACACAAACCTCCCAGTGTGAATTACTCTGATAGTTAAAGCTGAGAAGGGAGGAGACCATTATTTTTTATATATATATTTAATTTTATTATTATTTTTTAAATATATTTTATTGATTTTTTTACAGAGAGGAAGGGAGAGGAATAGAGAGCTAGAAACATCGATGAGAGAGAAACATTGATCAGCTGCCACTTGCACACCCCCTACTGGGGATGTGCCCGCAACCAAGGTACATGCCCTTGACCGGAATCGAACCTGGGACCCTTCAGTCCGCAGGCCGACGCTCTCTCCACTGAGCCAAACTGGTTAGGGCGAGGAAACCATTATTTAGAGTGATCCTTGCTCAGTAAATCATTTAAAAAATGGCTTTCTAAATGTAATATTTCCCTTTTAAAAAGCCCTCCAGAATTAAAGGGGCTTTACAATGGAACATGAACCATATTGCAGCGAGAGAGACAGAAGCTGCCTTGATTAATGCCCACGATTAATCAGCGATGCAAATCACTTTCACTTATTAAGTCTTGTTTAATATCCTAATGAAGGCTTCTGAGCAGATTTGGTCATTCCAGAGAAAGTGACTGTGAACTAATGCCCTTTCAGCGTGTTGAGAATGAGCAGGACTATAAAGAAAACCCCGTTTACCATAATTCCTCCCCTGCCCAGGACCCTTTTCTCAGCTTCTGCTTCGCAGCAGGAGACCATTAACCTTTTCAGTGCCGAAGTGATCCCGGCACGCTCCCGCTGTGAAGGCCAGCAGGGTCAGGATGACAGAAGTTCTCTTTAGTTTCCACTTCCGTAGCAGTGTCCTAAGAACCTGGACTGCAGCATAAGGCTTTGCAGTGTAGCTGCTGGTTGTGTTACCTGACGTGGGCACATCTGGTACCTTGCAGCCTACCGAAGTCTATTAAAATGCCCACCCCAGCCAGCAAGGCATTGCTTACTCAGCTCAAATCGCAGGTTGCCAGAAATGAAAGCAGGTAGACCAAAGAAAAGCCTATTTCACCCAAAATGCTGAGCTTCCTTTGTGATCTGTGGGGCACTTGGTTTTATGGAGGTTGAAAGTGTGGGAGGTTGCACTGGGGGCTGGTGATTAGGGATTTGCATGAGCTTTCCGTGTTTTTGTGGCTCTGCTTCCACTTGGGGCTGTGAGAAGGCCCAGGGCTGGGGCCTGTGCTGAACCTTTCTCTGTCCAATTGGCTGCACACAGCTGTGGACACATAGTGACTCCCTAACATCACCACGGCTCATTTTCAGAAGCAATACATAGAGCTGAAGGAGAGAAGGACCCCGCTGGGGCAGGCGGAAGTGAACAAGTTCATGCTGGTTGGTTGGTTGGAGGTTTCCTCTCCTGCCCCTTTCAGGGCCACACTGGGGTGAGCACCACTGAACTATCCCCTCCGCCCTTCAGGAATGCCCTTGTGTACCTCCCCCCACCTCAATCTGGATGTGTCAGCCCATATCCTGGTACAAAGGTAGGCGTTGTATTTGGGTAAAGACAGAGAAAGAACCAGGCAATTTCCTGGTCCAAACTTACCTAGGGACTAACATGACTCCTCCTTGTCCTATTGCTAGTGAAAGAAAACCATCACTCATTTTATTCTTCCTAAAGATTTCCAGGGCAGAGGAAGATCAGTAGGGGTTTAGGGGAGAGAGGAAGATAGGGTTTGGAGGATGAAATGTTGATTTCAAAGGACGAAGGATTGCGATGGGTTTGTGGGCCACTTTGCACCCTACAGACTCCAGGTGGAAAGGACGCAGCCCACTGAATTCATTCTTTGGATGTGGAGGGGGACATCCTTCCCACTTGGGTGCTGGCAGTGGGGTGCAGGGAGGCAATCAACCTCTCAGGCCTCAGTCATCTGATAGATAATCAAAGAGTTAGCTTAGAATCTCTAGATCCCTTTCATCTGTAATATCCTGTGACTTCTGAGTGAGGTTTATTCATCTTAGGAGAGTAATGTGATCAAATGGGCTTGAGAGCATCTAATCAAAGTTAAGCTGCCTTCAGGCTGAGTGACCTTGGGAAAGTCCCTCTAAAAATACCTACCTTGGAGACACAGTTACCCTATATAATAAAACGCTAATATGCAAATCGACTGAACGGTGGAACGACCAGTTGCCATGATGCACACTGACCACCAGGGGGCAGGCACTCAATGCAGGAGCTGCCCCCTGGTGGTCAGTGTGCTCCAACAGGTGGAGCGCTCCCAGCCATAAGCCAGGCTCACACATGGAAAGTGCAGGGATGGTGGCGGGAGCCTCTCCCACCTCCGCGGCAGCGCTAAGGACCCCTCAGGGAGATGTCTGCCCAAGGGGTCCCTGACTGCGAGAGGGTGCAAGCTGGGCTGAGGGAAACCACCCTCCACCCCAGTGCACAAATGTTGTGCATGGGCCCTCTAGTTATAGAATAAAGGAGGCAGTACAACTTGAGAGGGAGAGTGTGGATTGTATGTGGATACATTAGGAAAGCTGGATCACTATATAAAGGAGAGTAAAACTGGATGGATTAAATTCCTGTGAGAAAGATTAAATTATAAATTTATAGGAGAATGAATGGTGATGAGTGGTGAGAGGTCTTAAAAACATTAAAACACAAAACTTAAGAACAATAATAAAAAGAGAGATAAAATTAATTCTATCAATGTTAGATGTATGCCAGCAACATGGATGGATCTGGGAAGTGGGGCGGGGGGGGAGGGGTAGAAAACATAATATGATATGTAACAATATCATTTGCAAAATTAAAAACATATTCACACAAACCAGCAATATACATTTTTGTAAGCACACATTCAAACGAAAGGATAGACTTTGAGAAGGTTGCCTATGGAGAGCCGGGGAATGGGAGTGGGATATAGGAACAAAAGAGGAAACTTACCCAAAAAAACAAATGCAACCAGAGAAGGGCCTTGCATGGTTCTCTAATGACCATATGTCATATATGTATGTACACACACACACACACACACACACATATATATTTGAACACACATACATTTTATTATACGTTTGCATAAACATCACCCTCCCTGAACTGTAGACAATAAGGCGCTGAGGGCAAGAATTAACACATAGCTCACAGTAGGCATTTGTGTTGGTGAGATGGATAATGAATGCACATGCCCAACTCGTGTAGCTTAGTCCGTTGAGCATCGTCCCATGCACCCAGGAGGTCACAAGTTCAATTCCCAATAAGAGCATATGCCAGGGTTGCAGGTTCAATTCCCAGTCCCAGTAGTGGGTGTGCAAGGAGGCAGCTGATCAATGTTTCTATCTTTCCCTCTCTCTTCCTCTATCTGAAATCAGTAAAAACATATAAAAAATAATGAATGTACATGGACTATTTCTGCACTAGCTACTTCACTGCAGTTTTCTGGGGATAACATGAGATAACAGGCACAAATACGCATTGAGGCTTTAAAAGCTGTTGGCCTGGAATGTTCCTTTGGATCCAACAGGCCCAGTGGTTTCCAGACTTTCTGGATTTCCTAGATGGGCTAAGAAGAGATGGGTGGACTGAAAAAATAAAAAGTTAAAAAAAAAATTTTTCCAGCCCGCTCACCTTTCCCTGAACCCATGGCTGGGCTGAAAAACCCATCACTATTATTTTACAAAAAAAAGGGGGCTTTTAAACATCATGGGGTAAGATAAATATCAAGTGCTATGGAAATTCAAAGAGCCATTGAGATAGATTGAGAGATCAGCACAGGCTTCTGAGAGATGCTAATAGTTGAACTCAGCCTTGAATGATGGATTTTTTTAACATCAGAAAAGTAGAACATTTAAGTAAAGTTTGGCACTTTGATGAAATATTTTAGCTTCGTGAAAACTTTACTACATTCTTCCCATCTTTTCACCTTTTTATGGCAATTTCATTGGACCTGGACCAGAACCATGAATCATAAGCTGATCTAATGTCAGAGTTAGTGTGTTTGCTCCTCCTGGTAGGTTCTGATCAATCTAGAGCAGTGGTTCTCAACCTTCCTAATGCTGCGGCCCTTTAATACAGTTCCTCATGTTGTGGTGACCCCCAATCATAAAATTATTTTCGTTGCTACTTCATAACTGTAATGTTGCTACTGTTATGAATCGTAATGTAAATATCTGATATGCAGGATGTATTTTCATTGTTACAAATTGAACATAATTAAAGCATAGTGATTAATCACAAAAACAATATGTAATTATATATGTGTTTTCCGATGGTCTTAGGCAACCCCTGTGAAAGGGTCGTTCGACCCCCAAAGGGGTCGTGACCCACAGGTTGAGAACCGCTGATCTAGAGCTACAATCCAAGCTTCTGACTCACAGGAGAGCTTTTTCCAACCGAACACACTAAGTTCTTTTGAAAGAAGCTCCCCAAAGCCTACTAAGTCCTGGTGGAAAATTCCTTCTCGCTTTGGCCAGTTCTGGGTCAGCTGGCAAATATTCAGAAAGAAAATATCTCCTGAGCCATGGAAGGGCAGGAGGTGCTTTGAACTCGGTCTGGAGAGGAACTTGAGTTCATCATGCGCACATCCCAGACCTGACGCTGAAATCAATGAGTCACAGGGGAAACACAGTGGGGAATGGTGACAGGTATATGTGCAATCGACGGTTGGTCACCCAGCCAGCCAACGACGATAAGCTTCCCTGTCGGCCATAAACCTGGCCCAGCTGTGGGGCGTGAGCAAACCTGTGTCAATGGAGGGAGAAGGTTTATTTCCTATTGGCATCGAGTCCTTTTGAACCTTGACCTCCCTCAAACTGTCCTTATTTGATAAGTGCAGGATATCAGAAGCTGAAAAGAATAAGTAAAAAATGCTTGTGCATCAGCCATCTGAAACAACAGACCTCAGTGTGAGATAGCGGACAGTTGTGCCACCGCGAGGCAAGCGCTAAAGACAGATGTGCAATGTAGAAAGTGCACCAATTCTGCGTCCACCGAAACCGTTTAATGTGGGTAAACAAATAGTGGATTTGATTCCTGTATCTCCTTGGACACACTTGAATGTTCCAGTTCATCCATAAGAAAAAGAGTAAACCCACTAAGTAGACCTTCAGGTATCACTCATGTTTCTGACCCATCCTGATGGGGCCTAAGAAAAAGAAAACTAATGCATCCACGTGAGTGGTATTATAGCTGTTTCTTACCATGCTAACAGCTGGCCCAGTTACAGCTCTGAGGAGTAAGGTGGCCCATAGTTTTAAACTACTGGAGACTCCAGTAGAATCAAATAAAACTTGTATAAAGAAGCACAAAGAACTCAGAAAGAGACAAAGTAGGCCCATAGGTGCCCATGCACACCTTCTCACATGCAATCTCCCTCCCACAGAAACTGAGTGGACAGAGGAGAGGGAAGGGAAAGCTAAACTCAGGAGCCGAAAGAAAAACAATGAGATTTTGGTCTTGCATTGTTCAAATCGGATGATTATTTTGTAACTTCCCTCTGTAAATGTACTTTATTTTTTGAGGGAAGAATATATGTTTCCCAGATGAAAAGTTTTTTATAGGATGCAAAGAATGAATATAAGAAAATCCACCAGTGGAGGGAAATGACCACATGAGTAAGGAATTTATTTTGAAAGGGCCAAAGGGGATGTTGCAGGAGGGAAGGGATCAGGCCAATAAGGACTTGGAGCCCTGAGTTCCCAGGGGCCTTCACAGCTCCCTCTCCCTGCCCCACCTTGGATTCTGAAGGGCAAGGATAATCTATGAAACCTAACAGCCTTCTTGTCACATGCTCCCATCCCTGCAGTTCACCCAGTAGATTACCACCCCTTAATTCTTCTACATACCATTCAAATACTTAATGTTCTCTATGGTCCTCCTTTTCCACCGAGTAAAATACTTTTCTAGCTCTACACATTCTTCTCTGTTCTTGAGTTAAACTACTGCCCTCCTTTGATTGAGGGGGTCTTCCCCGGACTCTGTTTTGCTTTTGACCCTCCTTCCTGATCGATGCCCACCTCCCAGGAGCTCCAGCTTTACTGTGACATTGGGCCCATCTTTCAAGGCCTGTCCCAACTATTGCCCCATCTAGGCTGCCTCATCTGATAACCTTGATCTACCCTAATGGGTCTTCCAATTCCCATGGTAATGTATACATAGTCCTAGAGTAATTTATATATATATATAATTACATAATAGGGATAAATGGTTAGATTTTTCTGTAATTATATATCTACATTTAGCTATAATTATTATCTCTATGTAAATTTTGGCATTCATCACACCTCCTCTTGCATTATAAGCCAGATAACATTTAGTATTTTTTGTATCCTGTAGTATCTTCTCTACTAGATTGAAAACTCCTTGACTGGGACATTCATATTTGTCTCTCTTTTCTTTTTTTCTTTCCTTCACCTTTTGAATTGCGAAAAGTAGCACATGGTTATAAAAGTACACACAAACAGCCCTAGCTGGTTTGACTCAGTGGATAGTGTCAGACCATAGACTAAAGGGTCCCGGGTTTGATTCCCGTCAAAAGGCACATATATACCTCCGTTGCAGGCTCAATCCCTGACCCTAGTTGGGGCTCATGTGGGAGGCAACCAAACGATCTCTCTCTCTCTCTCTCTCTCTCTCAGTGATGATTCTGTCCCCTCCCTTCTACTCTCTCTAAAAATCAATGCAAAAATATCCTCAGGTGAGGATTAACAACAACAGTCACAACAAAAAGCACATACAACCTAAGTATACTGCTTCCTACATTATTACAAAGAGAACAGCAAGTAACCAGCACCCAGGTCAAGCAAGAAAACATCGCCAATACCTTAGGAGCCCCATCATTTGCCCCCATATGACCTTTCCCTTCCCCCTGCACCCTATTCACTTTCCTCTCCTTTGTAATTCCTGCCATTGAAGCTGGGCTTTGCAAGTGGCTAGGAAATGCTAGCAGGCTAGGTGTAGAGATGAGGAGGATGGTGCAACCTAAGGAAACTTCAGCTGGGTTCATTCTTCCCACTAGAAAAAGAGCCCAAACTCCACTCAACCAATGGTGGCTCAGCAGTCTCTTCATATGTGAAAGATGCATGTTCTGTAATCAGAGTTGTTATGTAAAGAGCACCTACAGGGTGAAGAACTCTGCACCACAGACTACAAGTCCTCAGCAAGGAAAGTCAGTGCTTGGTTAGGCATGTTGTGAGCCATCAGGAAGGTAGATGGGTGGCTCCCTTTAGGGCAGTGATGGTGAACCTTCTGAGCTCGGCGTGTCAGCGTTTTGAAAAACCCTAACTTAACTCTGGTGCCGTGTCACATATAGAAATTTTTTGATATTTGCAACCATAGTAAAACAAAGACTTATAAATTTTGATATTTATTTTATATATTTAAATGCCATTTATCAAAGAAAAATCAACCAAAAAATGAGTTCGAGTGTCACCTCTGACATGTGTGTCACAGATTCGCCATCACTGCTTTAGGGGGTTCTAACAGAGGCCTAACAGGAGCCACACAGGCTCCCGGGAACAGTGGCAGGGAAACAGTCTGTCAGTAATTGTGCACCTAGTAGAGTTGGGAGCCTGAGGTTGAATCTGATTTTCAGGATTTCTCAGACGCCCCCAAAGTGGGAGAATATCTAGAATGATCCAAGGGTAATAGAACCGGGGCCCCAAAGCAGCGTCTCATGTCATCTTGTTGCTGTGACCAGTGCTTTTTTCAATATTTATGTTTTATTTTTATCTCTGTATCAGAGAGGCATTATTTGTGTGCAGGCTGTTAAAAACAGTTCTGAGGGAAACACCCCCAGCTGCTTCCTCCTGTGTTCCATCTGCAGCATTTATGCGTCTCTGTGTGCATTTAACTGTCGCTTGTGGGTGTAATTGGGATTTCACTAAGGCCGGGGGGGAAAATCCCCTATGGGTGGGATGTCAGTTCCATTGATCTGAGATTATCTTGGTTAGTCACTAATACACATGACACTTCCAAGTGGATCAATAAAAACACCAAGTAACTTCAACTCCTAAGAGTTAACTTGCTTCAGTTACATCTTTGCATCCCTCTATTTAGGCATCTGCTGCTCTTCCTCCCACTTAATCTTCAATATGTAAATCCTCAATTTATCTGGAGTTACTTAGTGGAAGGCTGACGTGTGAGTGTGGCAGATTATAATATTCCGTTGCCACCCCTGATCCTCTTTACCTCTTATTCTTTTCATAGCAGATCAAAAAAGCTGCGTGCGTGCCACAAGAATATATTATTTTAAGAGACTTGGACTTAGAAATTGATTTCCTTGATGAGACAAAGAAAAGTCTCTTTCTGACCCAGAGGGTCACTTCATAATCCTGTCACTCGACATCAAAAAAGCCTTTCTTCCCCCCTCTTTTAGGAGAAGATGAGAATATTTCTGAAAGGGAATTAATTATCCAGCTACAGTAAAGACAGTGCGACTTACAGACATAGCCGGCCCGAGAAGGGGACCTGTTCAGAATCCATCCCCTGCGATTAGAACAAGCCCCTGCTGCATTGTAGGGTCAGGCAGTTTTCCATGGAAATCGGGATTTGTACCATGGGATGAAATTGATGTGATATTTTATTGATGATTTTAGGCTTAAGTTAGAGTCTTCTGTTTTTCTTTTTGTGAAGGGATTTCACTGCTTTCAAATATATAATAACTAGAGGCCCAATGCACGAAATTCGTGCAAGGGGCTCAGCCCTCGCAGCCCCAACTTCGTCCGGAATGTCTTCTGGACGGTCGTTCTGCTCTTCAGTCTAATTAGCATATTAGCTCTTAATTATATAGGATGACAGTTGAAGTGAGCTGGCTTTCCTTCTCAGGCCTGGATTTAAATGAACAGGCTTCCGATTGAAGTTGGAGTCACACCACGTTAATGTGCATTTCAGGAAAGCCCCGCCCTGTGCCTGTTACTGGACCTGCTTACTTAGGGCAGGGGTGCCCAGGTCTGCTGCCTCAGCCGTACTTCTGGAAATGTTGATTCAGTTGATCTGGATCCCCAGCCTCAGTGTGTTAGAATCCTGGCAAAGTGATGCTAATGAACAGACAGGGCTGAGATCCCCTGAAGTACAGTACATTCTGAAACCATGTGGCATTCTGTTGTAAAGTATCCGTTACAGCCGTCTACCATTTACAGTTCTGGGATCCGCTGTTATACTGGCTTACCTATAAGGTGTTCTGATAGAAGATTTCTATTCTCTTTATACTATGAAGCCTCAGAGCATCTATATGAGTTCCCCAATTTTTAGTGTTCATTTGACTTTTGGATATAATGAGGTTGGAAAAAATTCTTCTCAATTCAAGATATGTGTATATATTACATACACACCAAAACAGAAGCCCAATGTGTAATGAGGTATTAGTGAAATAATGGAATTTAAGGTTCCTACCCATCCCTTTAAGCCCCATCCACAATGATCTCTGCCACAGGGGCCAGAAATTCCACCATTCCTGTTTCATTTCTTAGTCTTAATCTGGTTACTCCAGTTGGTCATCTTTACAAGTCATGATTCCTGAGGAGACAGTTCCTAGATCCCTTGTGGGAAAGTGTGTCAGACCGTCTGCAGACAGGGTCACGGAGAAATGCGTGTGGAGTGGGACCCAGCAGAAGCACGGGTCGCTGTGCTTAGACAGACCCTGTGCTTGGCTTCACACTCTACTTTTATCACTTTGCAATTTTTTATAATAATTCTTAGACAAGGTTCCTGGGTGTGGCCTCCAAAGATAAAGTGCCCTTTGCTCTCCAGTTTGGCCTCTGCCAGGGCTCAGAGAGAAGGGGGTTGCAGAGTTGTGAGGCCCATGGGAGGCCTAGAGTCTCTGTGGTAGTAAGTCACCGGGGATGAGGGCTTGGGAAACACCCACCAAGGCTCTAAGAAGGGCATATTTTGTTCTGTCTCTATTCCACAGTGATATTGAGACAATCGCTCATTTAAAAATATTCACCGAGGGCTGACTATATAGCCAGGCACTGGGCTAAATGCTGGGAACATCACACTGAGCCTTCTTCACAGAGCATAACACACGAGGGGGGGGCGGGTAGGTCACAACAATCATGTGGGGGAGTGCTAAGGCACGGGGAGTGTGAGGTGCCATGGGGACACTGTACAAGAGCACCTAACTCAGCTTGCCGGGATCAGGGAAGGCAGGATGTCTAGGCTACGAAAGATGGGTAACTAGTCATCTCGCCCCTCCTTGTGTTCTGTTTCTTACACAGGGAGTTTTCAACTTGACACCTTCTTTCCAAACCTCTGTGGGGAGTCTCCTTTCACCTGTCCCATCTCCTCCTCTTTGCTTTTCCCCCAGAAGCCATCGTCTTTTCTTCTCTGAGGCCTTAGATGTCTGATGTTCTTAACTTCTGTGCTTCCAAGAAATAGCTTGATCAAGGTCTGCAAGTCTCAGGGATCTTCCACCTCACGACTCTTAGTTTACATTTTCTCATGATAAAATGCTGAGCTGCTATCAACCAGGAGGTTTGTTGGAGAGGAAGTGAGACAGATTCATTGAGGACTTAGCCTCCTGTAGGTTACTTGTTAGTTTCTTTTCCTTCATTCCCACTAAGACCTCAGTTCAAGTGACTTGCCATCTAACATTTCTCTCAAATCCAAATGTCTGTCCTCATGAGCCCTGACCCAGACCCCTCCTCACTCCCTGTCACTTAGCAATCAGAGGCTCTGTGGTAATGCCTGGCTTTGCAATGGTTTACTCCTTTTAATGGGTATAGGAGGAGCCTGCCCAGTCGGGCTCCTTGGGGGCAGAAGCTAAGTCTGATACATTTTTTGAACATTCCTACGGTGTCCATTACAGGGTCTGTACATGGACAGACAGTCACAGATGTAGCACTCGTCGGCCCCCAGGCAGAAAGGGCACAAAACAACGTGCAGGGGACAGAATGGCTTCCCACTGTTAACATTAGTGAAATGATAATTCACCGGAATTCCTTAAGCTTTTCATTTTATGCTTATTCAGGGATAGTGACTCTGCCCACGGCTTCTTATTTATCAGTTAATGTGTCGCCGTTATCGAGTTCCTTGAAAGCTTGTTGAAATACAAGCTTACTGTTCTTCCTCCCACAAGAGGCAGATGTAGTTACACCTGATTTTTATAGAAGAGTCCTCAGCGAATCCCTCAGGAGGTGGGGCTCTCATGAACTCTAAAATAGAGACATGCAAATTTTTGTTTCTTCTCTTCTCTTCTCGAACATAATTCTATTAGAGAGGAGAAACTGAAAGAGGGGGGAGTGGAAGGAGAGTGTAACTCCTGAGCTACAGTGTCTGACAGGCTAGGTCCTCAGCAAAACCCACCACAACCACAACAGCCCTGATGATCACACGCAGGATTCTTACTAGGAGCCAGGCACTGTGGGAATTCTCTTGACCTTCCTAACAATCCAGTACGTAGGTGCTCTTCTCCCCACTGTACAGATGAGAAAACTGTGGCCCAGGGAGGTTAGGTAATTTACCCAGTTTTCCTCAGCTACGAAATGGCAGAGCCAGTGTGTAACCCAGACAGTTGGTTCCCAAACATGAGCCTGTCATCTCCGGGTTGTGCTGCCCGTGCAGTACAGTGACATAATAACAAAGACTTTTTAATCACAGGTATGCACAGGCGAACATGTTGACTGAGCCTGGGCCCTTGTGTCACTTGACTAAAGACCATGAGAAGGAAAGGCCAGGACTCCTGGAGCCATGAGCTCTCCAGGGCTTCACCAACCACCTCTCTGATCATTTGTATGCCCCTGGGAGGACGGCAGGAGAAGATTTGAAAGCCCTTCACACAGTGCTCTGTCTGTCCTTCCTGGGGGTTCAACAAATAATGGGGGTGAGGGGCATAGTCTCTATCCTTAGTATGTACCACCTACCACCTTCCTGCTTCCTTGATGGGTAGCAATAATCCCAGGAAAGCTCTTCTTTCCCTTAAGGCAGCCAGTGGCCTCACAGTGCTGTAGAAAGCCACCTTCATGGATGACAGTTGGCACAGAGCATGAAACCTGTCTGTTACGCTTGCCCCAGCCCCCGGGGGTACAGATCACGTCATATTTGTATTTACCGCTCGATATATAGTTGTCTTCAATGAATGAATGGCTAAATGAATGAACACTTATGGGAACTCAAACACATCGCATTTACCCTGGGTTCTACTGTGACTCCGACTAAAACCGGTGGTTTTAATCAAGGCAGAATATCTTCTTTAAACACAAGGATTAGCCTGTATGAAAAGAGAAAAGTAAACAGGACTCTAATTAGAGAATTTACCAATTATTCTCCCCTGCTGAGGACATTAGCTGGGGTTTAGTCTTTAGCTGTGACAGCCATATGACTTTCTCTTTAGCTCCAGAAAGGGAAAAATTGACTGGAAAGATTCATTTCAATACCCCTATTCCTTTCCCACTTCTCTTTCACCCTCAAAAAAAGATATTCCAGCATGAAAGATCACAGACTCAGCCCAAAACAGTGAACCCAGGTTGACGGCATTCAGGGACCAGCGCACTCCTGGCTCCCCAACCGCTGAGGCAAAGATAAATGGGCAGGAAGATTTCTTTGGAATGATGTGAATTTAATGAATCATGAAAAATATCCCCAGCTGTTCTTAAATTTAAGGGAGATTGAGTGATAACAAAAGATAGTTTCCCTCCCTCTTAGATGTAGGTTGGAGCGGAAAGAGCCCTTAAAAAAAACAACAAAAAACCCTGAGGCCGCAAGCTTGCCTTTTCTTTTCCATCTCTTCTATTGTTGAGGGGGAAAAAAGCTGCAGTCAGCAGCCACTGCAGGGCATGGTGAAGAGTGTTTGCTATTACCAGACTTGAAGAATTCTCCACTCTGATTTCAAAGATCCGGCTGCCCTTTGCAGGCGAACGTTTAGAAAGTGATGGACTTTTCTCTTACCCCGCTTCCAGCCCCCAACCCCCAACCACTACCATGTTCACATTTCATCCAACTCCTTTATTAATGCATTGACTTGCTGAAATTAAAAATAATGATTCTCTCTTGCCTCATCCCAGCTGCTGCCACCCTCACTACCCCAGACCCGGAAATCCTTATTAACCCATTGATTGGTGTGGTCTCCCAGGCTGGTCCCCAGCTGGGAGAGCTGAGCCAGGCCACTGTGGGTTTGGCTAAGCTTCAGATCGGTGCTGGAGGGCAGAGGAAGGCTTGAAGGATGTGAGTGACTCCTCTTCCTTCTTTCTCCTCCAGCCCTCTGCCTTGGCTGTCCTGGGTCCCCTAAAGGCATCATCACAGGCCCAGGAGGCCAGGCCCTGGGCACAATATCTAGGTGCCCAGCTTGCTCTCCTTACTTGAGAAAGCACAAGGCAGATGGGTAGCCGTGAAGGTCAGGAGGAAAGGCCTGCTCCCCTAAGCTACCATGGGGTCTATTACCTGTCTAGATACATTTCCCTTTCCTTCAAGGTGGGTGAGGAAGGCTAACAGATGCTAAGCCAGAGTTTTATTCTTTAAGGCAATACTTAACTTCTAAGTGTAGGGGGGAGGTGTACTTGAGGGATAGAAATGCTGGCCTCCCTGTGTACCCACTAGGAAGGGTGCAGCGAGGAGCATGAGTGATGAAGATGATGATACGTTGAATATTAATGACAAACAATAAAATTGAGGACTCACAATGTGCCAGGTACATTGTTAAATGCTTCTCATATGTGATGTGTGAAACCCCCCCACACACAAATCAAACCCTTTAAGAAGTGAATAATTGTAATTGCCTATTGAACAAACTGGACTTGGTGAGACTTCAGCAGGGGGAACATTTACTTAGTGCTTTGTGTTTTGTGCTTTGTGCCTTGTGCTTTCTTAGGGAAGTGTGAAGTGTGAAGTTTAGGTCGGTTTGCTTTTAGCCTACGGATGTCCAGTCACTCCAGCATCACTGACTTTTTCTGCCACTCTCTCCAAATCCTGTTAGATCAGTTTCCTGTGTACTGGCTGAGAAGTTAGGCAGACCCACAGCCTGGACTAGCCACTTTTAAACATTAAAAATAATATCCATTAAGACTCTGCAATACTGGCAGAAGAAGGATAGGCAGCTACATCAATGGAACGATGTAATCAACCCAGAAATAGCCCCACGGAGGTACAACAATTAAATTTTGACAGAGGTGTATAAGCAATTCACTGGAAGGAGGGCCTTTGCAGTTAGTGGTGTTGGAGTGATTGGACATCCATAGGCTAAAAGCAAGCCGACCTAAACTTCATATTTTGCACAAAAGTGGATCATATATTTATTTCTTTTTAAAAAATTTTATTCTATTAAATAATTGGGGTGGCATTGGTTAATAAGATTATATAACTTTCACCTGTACAATTCTATAATGGAGCATATATTTAAATGTAAAATGAAAACTATAAAGCTTTTAGATGAAAACACAGGTGACCTAGGGCATAGAGGGGATAAATGGTGATGGAAAAAGTAAACTTAAATTAATAATAATAATAAAAGAAAAAATTGATAAATTGAATAAAAGCCAAACTACAGACTGGGAGAAAATATTTGCAAACTACATATCTGAAAATGGATGCAAATTTAGAATATCTAAATAACTCTCAACACTCAATAGTGAAAAAAAAGCAAACAATTCAATTATAAAATGGACAAACAGCATGAAGAAACATTTTATCAAAGAAGATACATGAGAACATGAATAGGTGTTCACCATCACCAGCCATCAGAGAAGTGAAAATTTAGATTGTGATGAGATCTCACTGCACACCAATTAGAACAATTAAATTAAAATATAGTTGGGCCTTATATGTTTGGCTCAGTGGATAGAGCGTCGGCCTGTGGACTGAAGGGTCCCAAGTTCGATTCTGGTCAAGGGCACATGCCCGGGTTGCGGGCTCAATCCCCAGTAGGGGGTGTGCAGGAAGCAGCCGATCAATGTTTCTCTCTCATCACTGATGTTTCAATCTCTCTCTCCTTCTCCCTTCCTCTCTGAAGTCAATAAAAATATATTTTAAAAAATAGAGTACAAAACACTGGTGAGGACATGGAGAATCTGGGTCTCTCATACACTGCTGGTGGGAATTTGAAATGCTTGCAGTCACTGGAAAATAGTTCAGCAGTTTCTTAAAAAAACGAACAAACAAAGCAAAACCTAGACTTACTGTATGACTTAGCGATCACACTCCTGAGCATTTCCTTCAGATAAATAAAACCCATCATCATCAAACCTGTGCATGATTGCTCATGGCAACTTTTATCTATTTTTGTTCAAAAGTGGAAATGACCAAAATGTCCTTTAATAAGTGAAGGGTTGAACAATAAGTGGTACATCCTTATTTCGTGGAATACTACTCTACAATAAAGACGAATGGACATGCAACAACTTGGATGGCTCTCAAGAGCATTAGGCTGTTTTGTTTTGTTTTTAAAGCCAGTCTCAAAAAGTCCCAAGATGTATGTTTCTATTTCTATAAGAAATCTAGAAATGGAGAACTAATTAGTGGTTGTGGTGAGGGAGGTGGGTGTGGCCATAAAGCGGTGGACCCAGGGAATCTTTGGGGTGATGGAACAGTTCTGTGCCTTGATTTCCCTGGTCACTGGTATTTACATGAACTTATATGTGTTATGAAATGATACAGAACTATATGAACACAATGCACCAATGCCAGTTTCCTGGCTTGAGTGTTGTATGGTAGTTATGGGAGGTGTAGCATTGGGGGAAACTGGATGAAGAGAACCTGAGAGCTCTCTGTGCTATCTTTACAACTTCCTGTGAATCTATAATTACTTCAAAAATTTAAAAAATAAAATAAAATAATGCTTGTTAAACACCATTTCTCAGTGTAATGTAAAAACTTTGGTATCTGCTCTTACAAAAGCTTCTCCCCTCCCTACCTCTGCCTGATCAGTACTGCCTCAGGCACAGAAGTCTGCTGCATTATGAGGGCAGACTAAGCCATGCTGTAATAATAAAAACACAACACAACAAAAATCCCTGAAATTTTAGTTCTTTAGCATAATGCCATTTTGTCACATGTCCATTAGGTGAGGGTAGCTCTCTTCCAAGCAGTGACTCAGGGATCCAGGCTCCTTTCATCTTGTGGCTCTACCACCTTCAACTTGCCGCCTCCAGGATCACCCTGGGAGCAGAAAACAAATAGTGGAGAGCCATGCAGGGGACTTTGTGTCTCAGCCTGGGAGTGCCACACAGCACTCCCACCTGCTTTCCGTTGCCCAGAATCTAGACATTGGGACCAGCTTAACAGAAGTGAAGTAGAGAAATGCAGTCTTCCTGCATGCCCAGCAGTAGCAGGCATGGGTGGTGTAATATGGGGTTGGCTCCATGCAGGGCCCAAATGCTGGCCCTCTTCCTCCTTAGGCATCTTAGTGACATGGCTCCCTCAACAGGGACCTCTCCCTCCTTGGCACTCCGAGTCACCTTTTAGCCGACTGCATGTGACCTTCTGCATCAAAAGGCATACCCAAGTTTTCTTTCTATTGAAATCATCTTACTCTGCTAGACAGGGCAGGCATGTGAGTCCTGTTGACCAGGGTCCTTTGAGATGACTCAGACTTGATTTATAGGAAAACTCAGTGTCTTTGCTCCACCAAAAGCCGGAAGTGCAGGCTGCCCCCCCCCCCCCCCCGCCCCCCGCCCCAGCCCTCTGCACTTGTTTGCCAAGAGAAGCTTTAACTAGACCAGGGGTCCTCAAACTACGGCCTGCTGCGGGCCACATGCAAATACAAATATTGTATTTGTTCCCGTTTTGTTCTTTTACTTCAAAATAAGATATGTGCAGTGTGCATAGGAATTTGTTCATAGTTTTTTTTTAAACTATAGTCCAGCCCTCCAACGGTCTGAGGGACAGTGAACTGGCCCCCTGTTTAAAAAGTTTGAGGACCCCTGAACTAGACTCTTGCCTTACGGGTTGTCAGGCCAGAGTCAGGCAACACAGGCCATTTGCTCCCAAGAGCTCTTTCCCTTTCCTGTGTGCTCAAACCCATGGGGGTCTCCTCACTGGTTTTGAGGAGGGGAAACCCCCTTTCCCTCTCTGTGTGGGTGAGCAGGAAGAGAAAAATCCATCCTCTCTAATCTTATTAAAATCGATTTAATTTCCTGGGCCTCCTGTTACATAGAGGCAAGAGGGGGTGAACGGCAGGACGCATCCCCAGTTTTGCCCTCATTAGTAGGCGCTGCATGGGGGATTGGATTTCTTTCTTTAGAGTGTCTTGCTGCTTAACACCTATTGTCCTCAGCGTTGGGGTCTCAGCCAAAATGCAGAGTGAACTGTGAGAGTTGCATTTAACACCCTGTTCAATAACATTAGATCCTGAGGTTCAAATGGATGAGGAATTTGTGCAGAGCCCCACAGCTCTACACTGGTATGTGGATTCAAGGGCTGTGGGCTGGGGTGGGTGAGATATAGAACCTGGGGTGAAGAAAAGGCACATAATTATATTTCATTTCGGTTAAGTCAGTGTGTTCCTAGAAAGTACAGGAGAATTGGTTCAATGTGGTGCTAAGTCAGGGACTAGAAAGTCAGTAAGAAGTGAGTTCTCTTTGTACTCTCCCCCACCACCCTCCCCCCTTCCCCCCCTCCCCCCCCTTCCCACTCTCCTTGCCCTCTGATCCTAACCTCTCCAGCTTGGAGCACGTCTTCATTTCACTAACTCAGGAGCACCCATACTTCTTAAGCAAAGCCTGGCCTCACCACAGTATCCTCCTGGCCTTGGTGTGTCCTCTTATAGTGGGCGACAGCATTCCAACTTTAACAGCTGTCACTGAGGGGCTCTGTAGGGAAGAAACTAGGGGAACAACTTGAAAACGTGAGGGTATGGTACAGCGGTGCTCAACCTGTGGGTCGCGACCCCTTTGGCGGTCGAACGACCCTTTCACAGGGGTCGCCTAAGACCATCCTGCATATCAGATATTTACATGACGATTCCTAACAGTAGCAACATTACAGTTATGAAGTAGCCACGAAAATAATTTGATGGTTGGGGGTCACAACATGAGGAACTGTACTTAAAGGGCCAGAAGGCTGAGACCCACTGGTTTAGAAGATACCTGCAAAACAAACAAAATTGCCTAAGTGTCACATATAAGCAGTAGAACCGGAGTTTGGGGAGTGAAGACCAGAGATGAAGGGAGGGAGGTAGAGAAGAAAGAGAGGGAGAGGCAGCAAGGTGGGCACGGGACCCTGCAGTGCGGAGCCCCGATGAAGGACTTTAAGAACAAAAATGATGTCCACTGGCCATTTTTACATCACTCAGGGTGCTGTAGACCATCTCTGTCTCCTCCCCTTCAGTTGCAGCTTCTGAACATCAGTGCCTTTGTGCACACTGGTGGGGAGGGGAGACATCAAAGCCAGAGAAGCCTTTCTCCGTCCACATTGATGAGGCGTCCAGAGGAGAAGCGATAGGCAAAAACCAGGGAGTAAGGCCACGAGCGTAGAGGCCCAAGTGGCCTTGAGAAGGATGCCTTGGGAATGTGCAGCCATCTTGAGGAGGGCATTCAGCTTCCCACGGGACGTCGCAGAGTCAGCTTGAGCTAAACGTCATGGGATGGGGTGACAGCAGCTGACCTCTGGGTTGCACACATATCATCCAAAATCCCTTTAAGAATGTGCTTGGTGCCTCCTTTCTCACTAAACTTTTTACCCAACTTGCTAAGAAGACTAATTGACACTATTTTTACTTCATTTGTTATTCTGAGCCTTTGAGAGGAGGTGGTGCTTAGAGAGGAACCAAACAAACCAATCAACACAAGAGCGAGTTAGACTAAGAAAGAAAGAATCAAATGGTGTGAGTAATAGGATAAATTGATGATCAGCTCACAGTAATTAAGTTTGCTCTGTGATTTAGCAAGTGATTTGATCTGTTCTGTGTGTGTATGCCAGTGTCTGCATTTTAGAGCCATGATTCCCAAATTTGAACGTGCCCACCGACACTTAGGCTCTGCAGTGGTGTGGACAGTGGTTGAGGAGATTCTGCATTGTGAGTAGCTGGCAGGTGATGCCATGGCTGCCGGTCTGAGCAACAAGGTTTTAGAGGCCCAGCCAGTAACTTTCTAACCCAGAGGCCATTCGTGGGCCCAAAGGAAAAAGGGGCAGGTGGAAAATGGAGTGGATGAGGGGAGGAGAGTGAAGGGAAAACCGAGGAAGAGAAGATTAAAAAAACAACCACAACAACAGAGAATCAGGAATCTCCAGTAAGGGAAACAGGAAGTCACCAGTAATTGTCCAGAGCTCCTCGATGTTTCTTTCAACGACATACATTGCTTTGCCTTCTATTAAATAGCACACATTCTTCGTGCCCTAACAGTGCTTAAGTTTCAGGGATGAAAAAATAAATATCTTATTTCTCTGGTCATTCACTGGTATTTATTCATATGCATTATATAACACCAGTGCTAGTATTAATAGATATCCCCCCTCAGTATAGGCAAAGCCAGAACTATAATACACCTGTTTCCTGTACGGATGGGATTTACAATCTGGTGAAGAATATCAGACACAGCACATGTGGAAAATTCAATTACAAGTCAAGTAAAATATGCAGGGAGCCTAGTACTGTACATTTGATATGTAAAAAGGAACTTTGTCACCCATTTCACCATTTTTTCTACCATTTGTTGATGTAGGGAAGGCAGATTCATTATCACGATTTTATGCAGGGGGAGAGCGCAGCTCAGAGAGGCCAGGTGACTTGCCCAAGGTCATATCGCTGGTCAGTGGCAGAGCCCCCATAAGGAGTCTTCTCTTCTGGTTCCCATTCTGGAGTTCTTTCCATTAACCTCCCCAACTTGAGGGCAGTGAAGTTGACTGTAGTCCACTCCACCCATTGGGCTGTCTTTCTCTAGCTTAGGGAGCCAGGGCTTCTCAATAGCTCAGCATTTAATTGGTTTTAAGTTTACAGTTTCCTCCCTCATTCAAAATCTGAATCAATTACACAGATTTCCCAGAAAACCAAAATAATCTTTAAGCAAACACCACTGCCAGGTCACATTTGTCTAAATAGAAGGTGTTTTCAGAATACAAGTCATTGACAGCAGTGGGGAATAATGGCAACCCCTATGCAAACTTAAGTTCTCCATTGCCTGCTGTTTGGGTTCCCAAACTCACACACAGCCCAGCTTCTCTTATAGATATGCAAGTTCATGAGAAATGTGTATTTATACTAGGTGTATATATTGGGGACATCATTTTGCTAATTTTGGAAACAAGTTCTTCTTTTAATGTCATCACATGAATTTGACCTTACTGTTATTGTAACTTAATAGTCTAGTTCAACCCTAAATACTTCTGCAGTCTGACAGACAATAAGTCTGCAGCTGAATTTCCAACTAAATTGCTCATGCAGGGTAACGCACTTGTTCATCGATGCCTGCTTACGGTAACTTATTGTGCCTAGTTATACAAGTTAGCTAGTCAGTTGGGATTTGCTTTGGGAGGAAGAATCTGTTGGTGATGGGGATGGTGGCAGAAACGGTGACAGCGAGCCAAATTCCATACTTAGTGAGGTTTGATTGGGCTTCTCTGGAACTCACCAATAGAACAGACCAGGGTCACGAAGCCCTGTTGCCTCCTGATTTTAGGAGTAGTGAATAGGTATGCTGCTGAAGGTAGTTAGAGGACATGCTGTCTCTATTCTTACTCCTGCCCCCGTCCGTGTAATACATTTCCATTTTCTCCTTTATAAGTCTTTTTCTCCATTTTACCAATTCGCAGTTTTTCATCATCTTAACACTATTACATTTTAAAATATATATGACACAGTTTTTAAAAATCCAAATACTGATTTCTTTCTTTTCCATTCTCCATCTGATGCAATCATTTCTGGAAGGATCAGTCAGCTTGCTTGTCTCCTCAGGGCTCTGAAATGCATAATTCAGAAGGGGACAAGGTAGAGGTTCTAAGGATGTGAGTTCTTGAGGGTTGCTTGGTGTTGGAGGTTGGGGGTGTGCTAATCAGTCTTCAGGCCTTCCCCCTTCAGTTTTAACAAACTGATAATTATATACAGGGAAGCGAATGGGAATCAAAATGTATTTTCTGGCTTTACAGATGGCAAAGTTGGATTGGAGAACACAGTAGGAAGTGAGAGAGAGAGAGATTTGTGGACCATACAAAATTATCAGCTTAAAAAGTAGCCTGCTATATTTGGTCAAACATTGAATTAACTCACCCCTAATGCCTTGGCAGGGCCAGACTAAATGATTTTGTGGAGTTTATATGGCCCACCTCTGGTCTATAGCAATGTTCTGACAATCCCTTTCGGGAGCCTGGCATGGGCACGGAGTAGTAAAGTCCTGGGCATGGAGTAGTGACGTGTTTCCAGAAGCCCGTGAATGTTCTTTCCTCTTCTCATGCTGCTGTGGAAAGATATCAGGTTGGATATGCCTTTTACAACCTCTTCAGTTCTGAGATGGGGTCAAGGGAAGGCCAGGAGCATTACTGTCTCAGGCTCCTGCTCTCAGACCTGTGCCCTAGAGGGCCCTGCTCTGGTTTCCTGTGCGAATGCCCTTCCCCAGGGGCTAAGAAGAGGGTCTCATCCTAAGACCACACCATCCTTGGGGATATCCTGCTGAAATGGCCCTAAGCCCCATCCCCACCACCCCTGAACATGTGTGGCTTCTACGCTGGTAGACTGGTAGGTGCCTGCCCTTCTGCTCATGCCCCCTGCCCTGTGGTTGGATCATGTCACTTGTGTGTAGGCCTGTAGGACTGAGGGATGGCCAGGGGCTGGATGTATGCTGTGGAGGAGGAGGTTAGGGGTATGATGGAGCTTGGACATTCTAGTTGGGGTTGCAGTGTTGCAGTACGGGGTGGAGAGGGAGATAGAGATGGGGCAAGCAGGCAGACCACAGGCTGATGACCAGTACTCGCAGAAGCCCATTTTTCAATACAGAACTCTCAGGAATATGGGAATTTTAAATGAGAACCTTTCAGGTTGATATAGAGGTATTTTTATCTATGTAGTATGACAGAGCAAATTACATTTAATAGTTTGTTAGGTTGGCTTATTATAGTTTTTAAAAGTTCAGACATATGGTATGTGGGCCTCTATCTGGATTCTTGCCACAAGCCACACAACTGTTAGCAATAGGGACAAGGAGGTCTTAGGTCTGGCTCCTATCTAGGCTCTAAGGGAGAGTGGAGAACCTTACAGGCTGCATAACAAACCACCCCAACTTAGAGACCTAAAACCACAGCTGTCTTATTATGCTCCCACTTCTGAGGATCAGGAATTCATAATGGGTCCACAGCAGGGACAGAGCCTTGAGAGATGGAAACTCCATTGGTAAGACCTGAAGGCTGGTGGTGACTCAGTGACTGGGGGTTAGAATCACTGAAGACACCCTGACTCACACGTCTGGTAATTGATGTTGGTTGTTGGCAGAGAATCTGCTGAAGTTGTTAGCTGCAGCCTTTACAAAGGGTCTCTCCCTGTAACCTGAGCTTCCACACAGCCTCATGTCTGGGTTCAGAGTAAGCATCTCAAAAAGAACCAGACAGGAGTTGTCATGCATTTTATGACCTAGTCTTGGAAATCATGTAGTGTCACTCCTGCCATAGTTTTCAACCCACCCAGATCAAGGTGGAGGAAACATGTCTTATTGAAGGGAAAAGTGTCAAAAAGACATTGGATGAAGGGCCTGTATGACAGAAAATTATTGTTGAGGCTGCTGTTTGAAAAGGCTACTGCCAGATGTCCTTTGCTCAAGAGTTCACAGTAGGCAGGGATTTGGGAAGAGACCCTCGGTCTAGGGTTTCTATGAGGATGTTGTAAGTGAACTTAAGTCAAAGGCTTAGAATAGTGCCTTGGCCTAGAAGACTAAATAAACAGCAGCATTATTATCATCATCACCATAAATGCCATCAACATTATCTCACCCTCAACACCACCGCAAACCATTATCACCACCACCCTCACCACCAACGTCATTATCACCACCATTGCCATCGTCATCGTCATCATCATCGTCATCATCATCATTATCATCATCATCATCTCCGAGGAACCTATGGTGGAGGGAGGAAACCAAGGCCTGAATAAGTTAAGTGATGTTTTGGGTGTCCCCAAATAATTCAGTGATAGTTCTGTATTTGAACTTGAGCTTCTGACTTCTTCCTATCAGGGAACTAGGTAGTATAGGTTTGAGGACATTGTGAGGAATGGATCTCAGTCACCACTTTTGCTGCTAAGGACTCCAGAGAAGATTAAGTCAATAGATTTTTCAAGTATACAAAGCAAACAACTTTTAAATGAATGAACATCTTAGTAATACGATGTCTGCTAAGGTGGATAATTTAGGTGTAAAAATCAGACTTTTGTTTTTTATTTTGAAATAATGTCTCCTAGGACAATTAGCAAAACAAGTTTGTAGGAGACAATATTTAACTATTTGAGGAGCCACACTTTATTTATGCAAATATTATAAGTACAGACTAGCATAATGATAAGATTATGTTACTTGTTCATTAAATCTATACTTCAAATCCTCATTTAATAAATGCTTTCTTATTTGGCGGTGTGTTAAGTATTTGAAAATTAAGCAATTTCTTAAAGACACACACACACACACACACACACACACACACACACACACACACACCCCTCATTTGTAATTCTAACCAGCCTTGTGCAAACTCCCACCCCCAATAAATATCTGATATTATAAGCTTTTGTCTACCCTGTGTGTTTTGTTTTGGGTTGGTGTTTAACGAGCTGGTCTTCCTTTAAGGGAACACGGGTAGCAAAACCAAACCAGTCACAACAGCCACTGATTCCCAGTCAAGCTAGGCTAATGGCAAGGCGCGAGACGGGTAAGGAGAATCGGACATCAGTCTCTGTTTCCTGGCGAATCTCGGTATTGGTTCTGGGAACCTAGAAGCAACTTAGAGTCAAGAATGTAAGTCAGTGTGACTTTATGTAACTGTCCCCCTTTTTGTTTTCTCTTGGGAGCCAGGGCAAGGGTGACTATTCGTAGAGGTCATCCATCCAGATTGAGCTTGGGGCCTGTCCAAGGGGACAGAGTCCAGTTGATGTTGGACACTCACTGACCGGTGTCAGCAGAAGAAGGGGACAGTGATGAAATCGTCCACTCGGGTTTTTTTAGGCAAAAATTACATCTCAACTATTTAAACCAACGAGCAGACCTTCCTTTCTAAGAAAATCTTTGAAGCCAGACAGCATGGTTCCACCATTTACTATGTGATCATGGGCAAGGCTGCCTCAGTTTTCTCACATATATACCATGAGAGTAAGAACAGTGGTTACCACATAGGATTCTTAAGAGATGAAATGAGTGATATATTTCAAGAGGGTCTTGCCCATAGCCGGTCCTCACCAAATGCTCTTGTTTCTCTTGACCCAATACCAATAGCAGCCATTTGGTGAGAATTTGCTATGCGGCCGGCACTGTGTTAAACTTGTTACGGATATGACTTCATTTTATCCTTATGACAACTCTCTGTGATAGCTATTTTCATTCCCATTTCATAGATGAGAAAAGTGAGGCACAAGGCAAGTTTCACAATTTGCTCAAGGTCACACATCAATGGGTGACAACTGGGATTCTTACTGGTTTTACCTGATACAGAAACCTGTGATCTTCACCACCACATGGTGCTGTGTTAGAAACAAAATAAAACAAATACTAATAACGTTGTTATTAGTGTATTTGATATTCCCTGAAAAGGCTAGCAGATAATTCTTAGACTGTAGATTCTAGTTGGCAGACTTGTAGCTGTGATTATTTTCTGTATTGTTTCCTGTGGTGCCGTGTGCAGAGACACTTAATAAAGGCTTTCCCTTCTGCTTTTGACTGTTACTGCCCATGGTCCTCCAGGTTGGAAACCTACACACAGGACCAGCCTGTGGGTGACAGAAAGCTCAGTGAAGGTGGTGGTGGTGTCTGGGGGGGGTGGGGGTGGAGTTCAGAGAGCCCCCACATGAATCCTGATCCTCCCAAATTTCCATCCAATCTTCAAGAAAAGTCAGACCAAGTTCCTTATTTTAAGGTCTGCTGAAATAGAGCCGAGTTACCTTTCTGATTAGGCCTCTTTCCTCCAGTGCTTCTCTGTTTTCTCTTGAACCACAAACAAGGAAAGATTGATAACTGGAGTGGAAAAACCCATGGTGTGGTCTCACAAATACAGGTCTAGGCTGGGGAGGGGAGGAGAGCGCCTCCTTCCTCATCTGTTTGTTTCAAGATAAAGAGGCCCTTTCAGTCCACATGGGGTCCAGCAATTTAACTATAAACTATGTTAATGGATGTCAGAAAGTACCTGCTCTGCTGGGCTGAATGGGGAGGGACATGAACCTTGGGCTCTAACCACTCTGGTCCCAGCTTCCCCAAACCCCTTAAATTCAAAGTGTTGCCTTTAAGTGCTTATTCTAGTGTGGCAAACCCATTTTTTGGTCTTGTTCTGCTTTTAATTTTAAAAAGACTTTTGTGATCCTGGAATTTCAGGTCTGCCAATAACTCTCCCTTTTCCAAAGAAAAAAAAAGTCGTGTTTTTTTTTTTTTCCTTACTGGAATTTTTTCATTCCTTCCTACCCACCCCACCTCCATTTCTCATTTCCTCAGGAAACCATTTAGTTGGAGACAGAGGGAAAGTTTTCCAACACACTTCCCTTCGCATCCCTACAGTCTCATGCACACCCAGAGAGCAATGGAGCACCAAGAACATATGTTGCGATATACTCAACCTTCCCGGGAGCATTCTCCCTGTGGTGAAGGCAGCCTTCATCCCTAATGCCAGTCACCCTCCAGGAACCCGGAGGTGGCGAGGCTGCCTGGAGGTGTCTGCCCTCTGTTCTAGGCTGTCCCCAATGAGACAAGTAGAGATACATTGTTGGGCTGCCATGGTGTCCTGCACATGACCCTCCTGTAGGGTTCCTGGAGCGAAGGAAGGTAGAGCAGGGGCTTCTGTTGCTTGCAGGAGGAACTGTAGGACTGTGTTGTCGCTTTTCTCATTGAACAAATATCTGAGAACATGGACTATGTACTAAACAGTGTTTCAGGTGCTGGGGTTATACATGGCGAACAAGACAGGCAGAGTCCCTGCTCTCAAGTTTACTTTCCAGTTTGGGGTCGAGGGTGTTGAGTAGAGAAGGCGAAGCAAGAGTGGACATGACAAATTAAAAAAAAAAAAAAAAGAACCAAAAGAAAACAAAATACATTTATTTTTAGCGATAAGAGCTATGAAGAAGTCAAATATTACTTCAGAACAGTGACTGCCCTTTCTGCCTGCGACTTGGTGAAGCCTTTCTCCCCAGAGTTACCTGACGTACCTCCTGGCTCAGAGAGTCTCATTGGTGGATAGCTTTGTCCCACCCAGAGCAAAAACCCCACGTTTCTCTCCAGAGATGGAGTTCAGAAAACTTTTGTGAGCAGAGATCGGGGTCCGCTACACTCAAAGAGGAACTGGTCTCACTCTGTGTGCCTCGAGGCAGAAGAGTAGAGGAATTCCGAATGCTTCGGAAACCACATTTACTCTATGGCCCCAAACTAAGGGAGAGCTTTCTAAAGTATAGAGTGGCAAAGAGCAACAGAATTGAGGGGAATTCTTTCCAGCTGCAACAACAGCAAAACATACCCTTAACCGAAAGGGAGTCCCCTGTGCCACTCACCTTCCCTGCCTCATCAGGTAGTATGTTGGGACCAATCCGTGTCCAATCCACGGAGTCTTGGATGCCTCCAGGGAAGCTGATGTCTTATTCTGGTTGCCCACACTCCTCTTCTCAGTGCCGTGGGAAAGGTTTCCTTTGCTTCTTAGTTTGCATTCTCCCTTTCCCTTTGGATACAAAAATGTTCGCCATTCAAGAGGAGGCCTCCAGGAATTGAAAGCTGGGAAGTGTAGTGTAACCTGGGGTGGAAAGCCTTCTAAAGCTGAGTTTACACTCTGCTTAGCAACCACCAGATGTCAGCAACTCATCTGGTTTCAGTTCCCCAGCAAAGAAAGGGAAGGAGGACCCATGAGGAAGGGAAGGAGGGCCTTGGGCTGAGGGTGGCTCTTGGTGTAAGTGTCAGGTGGGACGTCAGGAAGTTGTCTATTGTTAGGAAAAGTGCTCATCGCTCAAGCAGGATCCGCGTCTGAGGACAAAAACACCACTTGGACACGCTCATGGGGTGGAATTCTTGGACTCACACTTTAATTTGATTTTTCTTTATCAGAACCATTTACAGACAGCCAAGAAATTTGTTGGGAAATTAGAGAAGATTCACTGGGAAGGTTTTTAAGGCTGAAGTAACTAAATGGACAAATTTGCTTTCAAGTTTTTGTTTGTTTGTTTGTTTGTTTGTTTTTAAGAATCCTGCTAGACTTTTAAGAGTAACTCAGAAGGAAGGGAAAGAGAATTCTGAAAAGGCAAGCATTATGTAAAATAGGGGGCATAAATAAGTATCCAAAGGGCAGGAGGTAATTACAACCAGCTCCTGGATATTTATTTTGCAAAGCCAGGTTAAGCAGCTGCCAATATAATGACACCCGAGACAATGTGCCTTTGGTGAATTAAACATCCATATAGTGAAAGCTGCCTCCAGTTTTGTGGAGGAGGCCTCCTCATTAGCTCGTGGCTTTCACAGACCTATCATCCTATATTCTTCAGGGAGCCCAGCTCAGGGTGCAAATGCCACAAGATCACCTCTATGAAAAGTTCTCAGATTCCCAAGAACCCTCGTGGCAGTGATTCCCATGCGTTCATTTCTTAGCCAACCTCCAGGGTATCTTCTCCCACTTTTCACTTTTATTCTTCTTGTTCCTGATATTGAGTCTGGATTTCAAGGTCAGAAATCTGCATCGCGCACTCCATTGCGGGCAAGTCTCCGTGTGGTTAGAAGTGCAAGGGGAAGGGGAAGGTGTCCTTTGCAGTGAGTCTCTCTGTGTGAAGGCTGACCACCATAAAATTAAAATATGTGACCACCTCCCAGAAGCCTGGCATTCAGGCTGCAGCGGGGGCTTCCTGGGGGCTTCACCAGCAACGCTGTCGCTAAGGCCCAGTGGAGGGCTTGGCATGGAGTGGATGCTAAAACCTCCCATTGACAAAATAGGGCACAACCCACCTCTCCAACCTACTTCCCACTTCTCATCAGCCTCACCCATCTCTTCAGTCACCTCGACATGCCATGACTTTTTCCTCTGAGTCTCACCTCCAGCCACCACTCCACACTGTCCTCTGTAATTTTCTTCCATCACATTTAAATTCAACCGATGTTTCAAATTCTACCCCCTCTCTAAGGCCTTAGTTGTCATCCAGCCTGATGTTATTTCACACCTCTTCATTCCCAAGCACTTGCATAGCATATCTTTAATTCTTTTAATTAACAATTTTATATTCTATGAGTAATTACATATCAATAGTTAATATAATGTATAACACATATCATATTGCCATCTACATTATGTTAACCCACATCTTCCACATTTTCTTCCAAAGTAGATTGTAAATTTCTTGAAGTTGACAAATAATTTTTAGCCAAGCATTATACAGATGGTAGGATACCTAACAGACACTTGGTAATTGAAAGTGAAAATGTCCTAATTGCTGATCTCAGTTTATGCTCTAACTTCCAGAGTATATCCATGGAAGTCATTTCTAAGATGAGTGAGGAATAGAACCTGGAACCCTCTACTCCCCCCTCATTCACTGCTCCATTTGCCACTTGTGATCCTTACATGAAAAAAGACCCAGAGAAATGTAGGTGGTTCTGTCTCCTCCCTTTCTCAAAGGCTATGGTTCCTCTTGACAATGAGGAATGCCAAGCCTCAGTTCCCTGAGGGTAATTTGATCTGCTAATTATATGCAAAGACTCAGATCCCGAAAAGAGAACTTGACTTTGTTGTCACCTGGGAAATGTCAACAAATGACATTATCTCCCTTTGAGCAAGCACTGTGGCTTCTGGCTGGGTAAGCAAGGTCAATAGGGCAGCTAGGTGAATCAGGGGACCTTCAAGTCACTGGGGATGGGGTGGGTGAGGCACTTAATGATTCTTTTCCTATAACTTTGTTCTCTGAAATTTTAAAGATTCATCATTGTTTCTTCACGAAGAGAATCTTGAAAGGAAACTCCCCTTTTTGTTTTCTACCTTGGAAATAGAGGAAGAGCTGCGCTAAAGCTTTGATGGGCATGTATAGCATCAAAACACTGTTCATGTCGGTTAGACTAAGGCCACATCCAAAGCCAGTGGCGCACAATGGGAGGCCGCCCCTCTCTGCTGACCGCCAGCTGAGGCTGAGGGTGGATGAAAGGCGGTGTGGTTGGTGACGTTGATTATGATAACATTACTCCATTTAGCCAGCGATTCCTATGGCCTCAGTGCTTTACATCCATTCCCTTATTTAATCCTTAGCACAACTCTTGGGGATGTATTGTAATTCCATTTTATAGAAAAGGAAGTTGAAGCTCAGAGAGGTTAGGACATTTTCCCTGAGTCACACAGCTAAGGAAGGACAGGGTTGGGTTTTACACTGCGGTGTCAGGTGCCTTGGATTCTGGTCCTGATTTTGTCACTGTCTAGCTGTGTGACTTAGAAAGGACAATTCATAAAACTTATTTGAGCCTCTATGTCCTTTTCTTAAAACGAGGGGGGCGGGGCTAGATGATCTAGAGCTACTCTGTTTAATACAGTGGTCACTTACTGTATGTGGCTATAGAACACTTCATGTGGCTGGCCAGGACTGAGAGATGTTGTCAGCATGCAATACGTACTGGATCTCAAAGACTACAAAAAACCGTGAGATATTTCAATAGTATTTTAAATATTGATTACATTTTAAAGTGATAATGTTATATACACTATATGTAAGTGATTAAATAATCTACATTATTAAAATTATTTTCACCTTTTTATTTTTACTTTTATTTTTATTTTGGCGGTAGCCCTGGCCTGTTTGGCTAAGTAGATAGAACATTGGCCAGAGGACTGAAGGGTCTGGAGTTCGATTCTGGTTATGGGCACTCACCTCACTTGAGGCTCAATCCTGGGCTCTGGCCCCGGCCCAGGCCAGAGCGCCTGTGCGAGGCAACCAATTGATGTGTCTCTCTGACATCGATGTTTCTCTCTCTGTCTCTCCCTCTCCCTTCCACTCCCTGTAAAAATCAATGGAAAAATATCCTTGGGTGAGGATTAAAGGTGGACAAGTTTCTGGAAAAAACAAAACTAACATGTGGCAGTAGGACATTTAAAGTTACACACGTGGTTCACATTGTTTGTTGTCTCAGACAGTACTTTCTGGACTTTTCTGATAAACTGTGTCTAGAGGTCACGCGTCTCCAGAATCGGCACTTCCTTATGACTCCTCAGCCTGGAGTTGGCGGTGAGGGGAGGGACCAAAGCCGAGGAGGGGAACACAGACATTGCAGCCACCCATGGAAATGGCACAAGGTCTGACCATCGGGACCCAGACTGGTCACTCGGCTTGGTTACAGGCAGACTTGCCAGCACGTTGACTGCACAAGCAGGGGGAATGGAGTTTTGTACTTTTTAGCAGGCACAGCCACCATCACATTGGCACGTGCCGGTGGAATTCTTGACCACATGTGTCGTTTCACTTAAGCCTCACACTAGCCCCGTGGAAGTCAGTTCTACTTCCGTAGGAAAGTGTGGATTTCACAGATGATAAAACTGAGGCTCAGGAAAGTTTAAGTAACTAGCCCGAGGTATAGAGCTAGTTTTAATTGAAAGTTTCCTTGACTCAAAAGCTTATAGTTATAACCTTTAGGTCACACTGCCTAATCCAAGGGGCCACAGTTTCTCCAGTTGTAATTAGGTAGGAAAAAAGACAGGAAACTATCTACTCTGTGGGAAGGATATTGGTACTTCCAGGTGTGTGGTGATGTATGTTTCAGTCAGGTCTAATCAGAAGAGAGAATCCACACAAAAATTTGAACATAAAAAAGTTAAAGTAAAAATCACTAGCTATAACAGGGGACTGGAGTATTGAGGGGTTGGCTAGAACTAAGTAAAGATAACTGGGAAGGTATAGAATAGAAGATATAAGGAGCAGCTACTACATCCAGGGCTGAGATAAAGGTCCAGGAGATAAAGGGACAGTTGTTCATGAGGGGGTTTCTCTCTGAAGGACCTTACTGTGAAATTACCTGAGGTGCTGGGGGGAGTTGCTGGATGCAGGGTGCTGCTGGGTGCCTGGCGCCGAAGGCGCTGGATGCTGGAGAGGCCACCAAGCATCGTGGACTGCGGGAGCCTGGCAATGGAGAAGCTGCCCTGCAGGAACTGTGTGCTGGAGAAGGTGTCTGCAT
This sequence comes from Myotis yumanensis, assembly GCF_028538775.1. NCBI lineage: Eukaryota > Metazoa > Chordata > Mammalia > Chiroptera > Vespertilionidae > Myotis > Myotis yumanensis. The sequence continues at coordinate 27,843,586 of NW_027223768.1, forward strand.
GCAGGAGCTGTGTGCTGGAGAAGGTGTCTGCATGCAGGAGCTGTGTGCTGGAGAAGGTGTCCGCCCTGCAGGAGCTGTGTGTTGGAGAAAGTGTTTGCATGCAGGAGCTGTGTGCTGGAGAAGATGTTCAGCTGCAGGGGCTGTGTGCTGGAGAAGGTATCCACACTGCAGGAACTGTGTGCTGGAGAAGGTATCTGCATGCAGGAGCTGTGTGCTGGAGAAGGTGTTTGCATGCAGGAGCTGTGTGCTGGAGAAGGTGTCCACACTGCAGGAGCTGTGTGCTGGAGAAGGTGTCCACACTGCAGGAGCTGTGTGCTGGAGAAGGTGTCTGAATGCAGGAGCTGTGTGCTGGAGAAGGTGTTCACACTGCAGGATCTGTGTGCTGGAGAAGGTGTCTGCATGCAGGAGCTGTGTGCTGGAGAAGGTGTTTGCATGCAGGAGCTGTGTGCTGGAGAAGGTGTTTGCATGCAGGAGCTGTGTGCTGGAGAAGGTGTTTGCATGCAGGAGCTGGCTCTGGAGAAGCCCACGTGGTGCAAGGGAAGCAGTGGAGAAGCTGCTTGTGCTGCCGGCCCCTGCTGCACCAGAACTTCAGATCCAGAAAGAAAGCCCCTTTCCCACTGTAGTGTCTCTCCAGTGCTCTCTGCTGACAGAGCTCAACATTGTGTCCTCTGGCAAAGGACAAGTATGAAAAGGACTCAGATCCAGTTTTGCAGAGCAGGCAGTGAAGGGTGAATTTGGAGTTGAGAGTTCATCTATAATAATAAAAGGGTAATATGCTAATTAGACCAGATGTCATTCTGGACATTCTTCCGGAAGAAGCGGGGGTCGGAGCGAAGCCCAGGTCCTGGGTGCCAGAGGGAAGCCGGTGCTGGCAGCTGCAGGAAGGATGGCCCACTCTTGCACAAATTGCATGCATCAGGCCTCCAATACATTGATAATAGCACAAGAATGACTTTTAAACCCTAACATACCTAAGCACTACCTGGGGGTACCTGTGAAATCCTCAGAGTCCTGGGATCCCCACACTCTTGCTCCAAGGATCTCAGATGGAATCTGGAATTGGTGGTTTGCACAGAAGCTCCAGGTAATTTCGATGAATGACCTGCTATCATCAGTATTTACATTGATTATTGCAATAGTCCCTTAACTGGCATCCCTGGTTGTCTTCATATTCCCAAATCAACTCTTTTTCACACAGCAGCCAAGTGATCCTATTAAAACATAAGTTAAAATATATCCCTCAACTGCTGAAAATCCTCCAGTGGGTGCCCTCTCACTAGAGAGAATGCTCCAGTCTCTGCAGAGACTTTCATGGTTTGGGGCCCTCTTTCCCCTTCCTTGCCCTGGCTTCGCACTCCCCACTCTCCTGGGCCACACTGGCCTTTTTGTTGTACTTTGAACATTCCAGGCACATTCCAGCCTCAGGACCTGTTCTATTGCTGTTCCTTCTTCCCCATGAACTGTTCTTCCAGATTTCTGCAAAGCTCACACCCTCACACCTTCTAATCTTTGCTCAAATGACACCTTGTGATAAACGCTTCCCTGACCACCCATTTTCAAGTTATAACCCTCTTTCCACCTCTTCACCCAGAGCACTCCCTCTCCACCTCCTCTGGTTGTTTTTCTCCATAGCACTTATCATCATCTAACTAATTATATGTTCCACTTATTTATTTAGTTTGTTTTCAGTCTTGTCCCACTGGAATGTAAAAAATGAGAAAAATAATTTTTATCTGGTTTGTTCACTACTGTATTCTCTAGCGCCTTGAATGGCTCCTTAGATTACAGGTGCTCAATGAATACTTGTTGAATGAATGAATGCAGCCTATGCTTTGAGAAACTTCTTTATAGAATACTAGAGGCCCGGTGCACGAAATTAGTCCCTAGGCCTGGCCAGCTATCAGGGCCTATCGCTGGGGCCTCCCTTTGTTCTGCGCTGTCCCCTGGTGGTCAGCGCATGTCATAGTGAGCAATTGAACTCCCGAGGGGACACTTTGCAAATTAGTCTTTTATATATATGGATGTAGATTGTGAAGTTGTACTAATGAGCAGCTGAGATCTACAATGGTTCTCAAATATTTCAAAGGCTTCACCTATACACATACAGACATAGGCCTTTTAAAGGAGCTGCCCTTCATGTAAAAGGAGCCTTCTAGAGCAGTGTGGATGCAATGGATAAGGAGAACACTTCTGTGCCTCTTCAGAGGGGTGGAGGAGCAGCCCAATTTATTGAAAAAGCATGTGGCGTTTTAGAGAGGCAACATTGTACTAACTCAAAATGGCTATTTTTGAGAAAAGTCTGTATTCTTAGTCATATTGCTTCTGGAAAATTTCTAGAGGCCTTTGCATTTAGAAAATAAGGCTCCAGATACAAATAAAGCGGGTCCACCCATCTTCTTCCCAAAGCCAGCTTTTCTTGTATTGGGAGGAAGGAAGCATGCCGATGATTGGCACTTCCTTCAGGCTCTGGAAATTCTCCTCTATCACCATCCGGATCAGACCCCTCCAGCCTGCTCTTAACACTGAAGGACTGAGTGAATTCCAAGTGTGGCCTTGCTGAGTGAGTCATATCCCGAGTGCATGTGATTTGGACCTGATTTAGCCAAGGACATTTAAGAGCTTCTGGAAGAATTATTTAAGGAGAGGGCAAAGGAAGACTGGGTGGTGAATCCTGAGATGCAAGTTGAACTCTGCAGGATGGGTTAGAGGCAAGAAAACAGGCTTAGAACATCATGTACACGTGTGATTGGAGAGCCAATAGTCTGTAAGACTTTCGATGTATTTTTTAAGATGGAATTGGAAAGAAAATGTCAAATGTTATTATTGTCAAAATACAGAGAAAAAAGTGAAGCAATTGGAGTTGATTTGCAGTTATTGGGGTTATTAGGCTTATTTATGGAATCTGGGCCATTTAATTCTAGTGTGACTACTTCATCTAATGTAACACTTGCTGACAGGGTATCAACCATATACAAGTCATAATATTCCGCTGTTGAGATACATCCTCTCCTGGGTAGAGGCATGAGAGCCTGAATGCATCCTGCTTTGTAAGTTCAGGGAAGGCTGGAAGATATATTCCTTTGTCCAAGAGATGTCAACTCACAGAAGTATTCACGGGTGCATTGGGTCTTGAGAAGTTCCAATGGGAAACTCAACACCAATCATTACTAATTTTTTTTAAAAAAAAAACAACAACTATTACTTGATTACGATTCTATCATTAGTATTTCTAGGGTGGTAATGAGATGATCTGTCACATAGGAAGCCAGGCTAGACTAGTCAGAACAGTTGAATGATGCTAACTGACTCTCTGGAGTCCCTAAGAACCATGATACAGGAAAGATGAAAGGGTATAGGTTCATTGCCTGCCGTGACCCAGAGTCCTTTCGAATGATCTCTTGGTTTGTCTCACTTGTTTATATTGGTCATATATATGCTATCCAGATTGCCACGTCCAATGGCCAGTTCTCAGTCCATATCGTACTCTCTCACCAGCACTTGACAGGGTTGATCAAGTTCAAGTCCCTTCACCTTGAAAAGTGTTCTTGACTGGCCTGGGTACTCCTCTGTTCTGGATATTCCTGTGCATCACTGGCTATTCTCTCCAGTCCCCTTTGCTGTTGCCTTCTCTGTAAATCTGCCGGCTGGAGGCCCAAAGATTTAATCCAAAGATCTGATCTCTGTTGTGGTTCATCGCTGCCAAAATAACATCACTCATGAGTACCATCTATCTCAGGGGTCCTCAAACTACGACCCGTGGGCCACATGCGGCCCACCGGAAACATTTATCCGGCCCGCTGGGTGTTTTTACAGCCGCTGCCTATCCTGCTTAGGAGCCGACTCGTCCCGGGCCTGCAGTGCGCATGTGTGGAATGTCTGAGGGACAGTGAACTGGCCCCCTGTTTAAAAAGTTTGAGGACCTCTGATCTATCTTCTTCTAAGAACTTCCAAATTCCATCTGAAGCCTAGACTATTCCCCAAACTCAGATAATATACAGCTTTTTTTTAATCGATAGGAATCTTGGACTTAACATACACCCAAACAAGTCCCTGATTTCTATACTCCCTCAAAAAAAATTTATTGTCATTTTCCTGTCTTAATGGTAAGCCCCTCTTTCTAGTAGCTCAAAGTTGAAAAGCTTGGAGTACACCTTGATACTTTCTCTTATAGCATATCTGATCCATCAGCAAATCCTATTGGTTCGGTCTTCAAAATAGATCACTTGCCTCCCCCGCCCCCAAATATATTTTTAAGGCAGCAGCTAGAGTGATCCCTTTAACACAAAAGTTAAGTTATATCTCCTGTGCTAAAAGCCTTCCAGTGGCTTCCATCTCACATAGGGTAACAGCGAAAGTTTGCAGTGGCCCTAAAGACTTGGTGTGAGCGATCCTCTCCCAGGAAAACTCTCTGAAGTAGTCACAGGTTTTGTTCTAGCCACCTTGGCCCCTTGACTTTCCTCAGACACACCAGTCACACTCCCATCTCAGGGACTTTGCTTTCTCTGCACATTCTGTCCTGGACATTTCTCCCAAATAACCTCTGTTTAAATGTCACTTTCAGGGTCTCTGCTCAAATTCTCTCAAGGTCTCTGCTCACTTGTCATCTTCCCTGTGCGATCTTCCCTGACTCCCCTAAAAACAACAACAATCTGTCTTAGCCAGCTTTTCCTATGAAAGGCATGAGGAATTGCAAATAGTAATGTAACCTACCAGGTGATTCTTACCGCCACTCCCTTTCCATTCACTTTGTGGCCTCATCGTTCAACTCAGTCTTTTCCTCTTACTGGTTTGTCTCACTTACTACCTGACATAATATCTATTGGCTTGTTTATTTATTGCTGTTTCCCTAACACTGAATTATAAGCTCCATGAGAGCAAAGTAACTTTGTTAATTGTGTTCTCTGCTGCATTCTGGTTGCCTAGAATATCCCCAAAGTGTCCAATAAATATCTGTTGAGTCAATAAATATACAAATAAAAAGCAGATACTGGTAGGTTAGGACTTGCATAAAAATGGTACTGCTATAGACTGAATGCTTGTGTCTCTCCAATTCATAAAGCCCAGCTCCCAACGTGATGGTATTTGGACATTGGACCTTTGGGAGGTGATTAGGTCAAGAAGGCAGAAGCCTTATGGTGGGATTCGTGCCATTATTAAAGAGACCCCCACAGTCCACAGTGCTCCCTCATCCAACTGCCATGTGAGGACACAGAGAGAAGATGGCTGTCTGTGAACCAGGAAACTGGTCCTCTCCACACACTGAATCTGCCGGAAGTCTTGACCTTGGACTTCCCAGCTGCCAATACTGTTGTCAACACTGTTGTTTATACCCACCCAGCCTATGGTATTCTTTAAGAGCAGCCTGAATGGGCTGAGGCAGGCACAATGAGTTCAGGAGGGTTGCCTTTAAGAGAACAAGTTCATGAGGGATGACCTAGTGTCTCTCTCCCTTAGTGCTTACTGTCCAGGGCCCATTTGGACTTGCGTTTAACTGGTTCAGCCACTTAAGCTGTTTGTCTTTGGCCAAGATATTTAACCTTGCTAAGTCTCAGTTTTTCTCAACTGTAATATGGGAGTAGTAATAGAATTTACTCTAGGATTATTATAAAGAATAGCATGTTAAAAATGTTCAGCACACTACCTGGGCACAGTAAGTACTCAATAAATGTTATAATTATCATTTTTGTTTGACAAAATAAAATTTTGGCAGGATATTCTCTAAAATGTTAATAGTAGCTAGCCTGAGGGTTGGGATTGTGGGTGATTTTTATTTCTTCTTTTGGCTTCTATTTTCCCATTTTTCTACAATGAATAAGTATTATTTACTATATGAAAACAAGTGAGAATTATCACTTTTTTTTAAAAAAAAGAATTGAGCCCTAACCGGTTTGGCTCAGTGGATAGAGCATCGGCCTGCGGACTGAAGGGTCCCAGGTTCGATTCCGGTCAAAGGAATGTACCTTGGTTGCGGGCACATCCCCAGTAGGGGGTGTGCAGGAGGCAGCTGATCGATGTTTCTCTCTCATCGATGTTCCTAACCCTCTATCCCTCTCCTTTCCTCTCTGTAAAAAATCAATAAAGTATATTAAAAAAAAAAAAAAAAGAATTGATCAATGCAGCTGTGTTTTTCCAGGGTTGGGTCAAGTGGACCGATTCAAATGGGTTTGATGGTTTCCTCAGGTTCTTATCGGCCTTTCATTCTGCTATTTCTAAACCCAAAGGCAAGCTGGGAAGAGAGGGTGCTCTGAAGGTGAGTGGGAGGAGGCAAGGGTAAGTGATAAGGTAACTTCTGAGTATAGCTTTCCATTTCATGACTTGGGGTAAGTTTACCTTTAGGAGCCCTGTGCTGGGGAAAAAATAAACACACATCAATTCCACTTTGGTTTAGTTATGAAAAGGTTTCATAAAGTGGCAAACTCTGAAAATGGGTTCTCAAGAGAACCGGATTAAAATGCACGAAGCTAACGGTTCTGTAGAGGTGCTAACAGAAATAGAATAAATATGAAGCAGTGCAATTCTAACTTTTCTAGTAATCGCATCCTTAAAAGGGAAGAGAGCAGGCAATATTAATGTTAATAATGTATTTTCTTTAACCCAATATATCCAAACTATCATTTCAACATGTAATCAATATACAAAAATTATTATTATTTTTTTAAAATATATTTTATTGATTTTTTACAGAGAGGAAGGGAGAGAGATAGAGAGTTAGAAACATCGATGAGAGAGAAACATCGATCAGCTGCCTCCTGCACATCTCCTACTGGGGATGTGCCCGCAACCAAGGTACATGCCCTTGACCGGAATCGAACCTGGGACCTTTCAGTCCGCAGGCCGACGCTCTATCCACTGAGCCAAACCGGTTTTGGCTACAAAGATTATTAATGAGAAAGCTCACACCTTTGTTTTGTCCTGAGCCTTCAACATTCAGCTTGTGTTTTGCATTTACAGTGCATCTCACTTCAGTCTAGCCACCTCTCTAGGGCTCATCGGCCCCCATGGCGAGTGGCCTCTGTACTGGAGAGAGCAGTTCTAGACCGTGAATGCAGATCCCAAGAGTTAGCCAAGCTTTCTCTTTCTTCTCCTCTATCTTATCACTATCTCTTCTCGGAGGTCCTTGGATGAGGCTGGCCATTTCCTGCCAGGATCGTTCTCCGACGCTGCCAACCTTTCCCAGAAAAGGAGTGTTTCCTGGAAAAGATAGGGCCTGTTGAGAAATACAGAGGGGCAGGCCGCGAGCCACTGAGGGCACCCTGTGTCACTGAGTGCTGTGGAGTCTCCGAGGATACTGCGTGTTGGTAGAAGATAGTTGGTGGCCAGCTCAACTGGGTTGAGAAACCCTCAAAGTTAACAGAAGGCCTGGGCAGAGCTGGGCAGGGAGAGGTGTTGCGGGTTGGCGACCTGACTGAGAAGGTGACCTTCACAAGCTTTTCCTACCTTACAGTGAACATCGCCCCCCTCCAGCCCCTTCTCCACCAGGCCTCCACCCCTACACACCAAGGGTAGCCTTGTGTTCCTTTTCTCCCAACTAAAGGGAATTCAAGATAAAGAAATATGTTTATCTTGCCTGGGGGCCTCAACTGGTACATTTGTCAGTGCTGAAGCTGGGCTTTCAATGTGACTAGCTAGTTCATTTGTCACAGGGGTATATTTATCTGTGTTTGGAAGGTTTAATTTTTCCCAATGAAGAACTGTATAAATAGGTCTAATGAGCCTTGAGGGCTCTCATTTGCTTTCGGAGTTTGCAGCAAGCTGGGATGTCTCTGAACACACTCGCCTCTCAGGGTTCTGTGCTGCTCACCTCGAGGGAACCGGGCAAAAGCCAGCACCCTTCTCATTCTGGGGGCGCTCTGGTCTTGGGATGCCCAAGTTTTCCCATTTAGGGGCTTACATTTTGGGATGCTTAGCTAAGAAGATTTTTTTTCTGCATACTTACGATAATCTGCATAATCTTTTGTTTGTGTAGCTGGCAAAGTGCTCTCCAGATAAAAGGGAAGGGCACCGTCAATACACAGCGTATAGGAATAAAGAGTAACACTGGGGAGTGTGTGCTCTGAAGATCAGCCTCTCCATCGAGGCCGGGTCTGTTCCTGGCTTTCCTATTTAATTTCTTTGTTTTATTAGGAGAGTTTTTATCTGATTAACAGCCAGTGTTGGTTCCAGCAGTATGTATGTATGTGGGGGCAGAGGGACAAGGTTAGAGAGAATGAGAAGGAAAGAGAGACAGAGAAAAGGGAGACTGTGGTACAGGAGGAGGTGGAGGGAGGGGGGTGGGGGAAAGAACAGGGAAAAAGGATTTTTTAAAAGACAGAAAAAAAGGAAGATAATGAGGAAGAAGGGAGTGAGAAGACGGAGGAAGGGAAAAAGTGGGGGTTAAGAGATAATATCATAAATGTCATTGCTGGAAAAGACCCCAGAAATAATACTTTTTTCTTTTTATTGAATTTACTAGAGGCCCGGTGCATGAAATTGGTGCACTCGGGGGGGGGGGGGGGAGGTCCCCTCAGCCCAGCCTGCACCCTCTAGCAGTCTGGGAGCCCTTGGGGGATGCCCAGCTGAAGGCTTAGGCCCGCTCCCCATTGCCTGAGGACAGACATATACAGGGGTCTTCTGTGAACTTTGTGCCTCATTTCAACTCGTGAGTCAACACTGCTTCTTCCCAAAAGAAAAATACCCTTTCCTTCTTCCCCTTCCCATGACCACCTCCACCAGCAACAGCACCACCTCCATCATCACTACCACCACCACCTCCACCACTTCCACCACCACCACTACCACCACTACTGTTCTGACCACTGCTTTGTAACCAGTGCTCTCTGTTCTGGTTAAAGTTTTCAAATCACCTGGGTAAGATCAAGAAAGCAAAAACCCTACTGCAGACTCACAACCCTTTTAAAAATATGACTAAGCTGATGTATACCTAACTAATATTGACTTGACAACACACAGGGGCACACACACACTGGGTAGGAATCAAGAGGTACAGGTTCTAATTCCAGCTCTGCCAGGAGTTTGCTAACCTTTTTGCTCCTTGCCTCAGTTTTCTCTTCTGAGGAATGGACAGGTTGACCTGATGATCGCTGATCTCAGAAGCCCCTTTCCTTTCATATTTGGTGACTGCAGAGGTCGACTGGTTTGGGGAAAGAAAGTGGGCTTTGGGCTGGTTTAATAGCTGTGTGACGAGACAATTTTAAAACTCTCTCTGACCCCATTTTCTCCACTTGTAAAAAAAAATGGGACTGACAATTTCTACTTCCTAGAATTGTTATGAGGTTGAGATACTGTGTTTGAGAAAGGGGCCAGAAAAGTCTTGGTATGGTAGAGTGGAGGTGGGTTCTTTCTTTTTCATTTTTCTTGCTTGCTTGGGTCTCTTTCTTCAATCCTATGACTTTTAGGAGTCTGTGCTGAAGCTGGCTCTTGCTGATTTGTCATAACTGATTGTGCTCATCTCTTCCCAACTCTTCATTCAGTCATTGGTAGCTTGAAATCGGCCATGGTGGGAGTATTTACACCAGGGGAATTGACAAACGTTGTAAATCAAGATTTATTTTTCCCTTGATGAGTCAGTTGTTAAACATTACCAGCACACCACAGGGCCTGACCTTCCTATTTTATTTAAGTTTACTTTGATTTTTCTGGATTTTGAGCATATTGTCCATTCATACAGTAATGACTTACTTTGAGCTTACTCTGCATAAGGACTATGGATAAGGTTGCCAGATAACATAGAGGACACCCAGTTAAATATTCATTTCAGGTAAAAAATGAATAATGGTTTCCTATAAGCATGTCCCATGCAACATTTGAGATGTACTTATACTCAGGGAAAAATTTAAATTTAACTGAATGTTCTGTATTTTTATGTGCTAAATCTGTCAGCCTTAGCTATGGAGAATCCAGTTATACAAGACACTGTTCCTACATGCATGTTGCTTATGATCTACCAGGAGTACTGACCTTGGTAAATTTGAAATCAGGAGATTAACCTGGGATTTTTTACACTCTGATCTTCATCATCATCACCTGTCCTTTATTTAATTTTTATTGAGCAACTATTATATGCAAGGCACTATTCTAGATTCTGGGATTCAGCCGTAGACAAAGCACACATATCTCTAATCTCACAGAGCTTTCCTCTGGTTTGGAAAAGGCAGGCGATAAATAAGATTTAAAAAAAGTAAAAAGGCCCTGGCCAGCGTTGCTTAGTGGTTAGAATGCCCACCCATGCACAAAAAGGTCACAGGTTCAATTCCTGGTCAAGGGCACGTGCCTGGCTTGCAGGTTTGATCCCTGCCCCGGTCGGCCGATGCATATGAGGGAGGCAACCAATAGATGTATCTCTCTCACATCTCTCTCTCTCTTCCCACTCCTCCTTCCCTCCCTTCCACTCTCTCTAAAAATCAATGGAAAAAGTATCCTCGGGTGAGGATTAACAACAAAAAGTAAAAAGAGAATAGCATATGAGATTGTGGTGAGCAATGAAGAAGGAACCCGTAGGAGATAAGGGAACAGGCCTGTCTAAAGGAGCGTGTTCTAGGCAGAGGGAACAGCAAGCGCAAAGGCCCTTCACTGGGTGTTGGCCATGTGTCTGGCCGGCTGAGCGCTTCCCATCCATGATCTCATTTGATCCACGCAGTGGCCCTGTGTGGTGGGCCGTATTATCATTCACCTTTTGCATGTGAGTAAACTGAAGATTTGCGGGGAGGTGAAATCTCTCGCACAAGGTCACCCAGGTCACTGCAGTGGTAGAGCCTGCACTCAGGGCTGGCTGAGAACCACCTGGATTTTCTTCCCCAGAGAGCAGGCTCTAGAAGAGGCACTTCTGAATTCTCTCTATGTTCACCCTGCCCTGACTCGGAGGCCCCAGGAGGAGGCTGGACAGCTCTGAGAAGGCTCCTGCTGAGGGCAGCGATGTGCCAGGGTCTGCAGGCCCCCCCCCCCCCCCATACCAGACCAGGGGCCTTAGTGCCACATGTCACTGGGTGTCCTCTCCCTGCAGGCTCTGCTCCAGGGGGTAAGGGAGGCCTGTGTGCATGGGGCTCCCCGTCAGATGGCCAGGATACGGGATACCATCTTGCCTCCGTTGTCCCTGGCTAAGCACACTTCCCTCCGCCCAGGAAGCTCCTTGGCCAGCCTTTGGAGCCTTCTCCCATGGGTGGGGGGCTGGTGGTTACCCCGAGGCCCAACCAACGCTGACCTTGCACCTAAAAAGAATACATTGTTTTCACACACGGCTTCCTATTCCTGCCAGATAACCTCGCACATTAACAATGCGTCCAGGTTGTAAAATGTTGGCCAGGGTTTCTTTTTTAGCAGCAAACTTTTTGTCCAGAGACTGGCATTTTCCTCTCCATTCACCAGGACCCGGCTCCTCTTTCAGGGCTGGCGCGGGCCCCTGGGGACCCAGACACACACACACATGCACTCGGCTGGCTCAGCCTTGCCGCCCTGATAACACTGTTATTATTAGACACGGCCTCTGGACTCCCGGAGTTCACTCCCAAACAACGGCTCTTCTGGTGAAATGAAAGAGCGGCTCTGGTTATCACGGTGGCCGCTGGGATCCATTACCTCCCGGGCCTGTGAACGCAGATGGCCCGCGACAAGAAACCCGCCCCGGAAAGTTAGCCCGGAACCAGGCTGGAACCTGGGCCAGGCCAAGTGTATCCACCCTCCTCACTGCCCTCCTGCCACCCCCACCCACCCCATTCCTCGGGCGGATCTGACACCGGGTGAATCGGACCCTGGGCCTCCTGGTTCCCTGACTCCTTGCTTCTGCTCCAAGCCATTTTCTGTGTCTCCATTGTCCCCCTCCTTCTCCCCACTAGGGGTGCACTTGCCCTGTGCTCCCTGGAGCAGAGCCTGTAGAGAGAGGACCCCCAGTGACATGTGGCGCTCGTGTGAGCGCCCCTGCGCAATGACTGTGAGCATTGACTGCCTCATCTTTGTAGGTTTTGTCCTAAGGGTGATTTGAGATTTGTGTGTTTTTATCACAAATTAAGTGCGCTTAAGTGTTCTCATGTGCCTTTCCAGCCAGATCGTAAGCTGGGAACCTCCTGATGCCCTGTCGCCTCTCATGTGCTTAATATCAGACTGGGAGGTCTTTGGGGGGTGGGGGAAGTGTTTCTTTTTCCCCATTGAGGTATGAAATATTTGTAGTCAAGTTGGTGAAGTGCACTAACCTTAAGAGTATAGCTCATGCCCTAACCGGTTTGGCTCAGTGGATAGAGCGTTGGCCTGTGGACTGAAAGGTCCCAGGTTCGATTCCGGCCAAGGGCATGTACCTTGTTTGCAGGCACATCCCCAGTAGGGGGCGTGCAGGAGGCAGCTGATCGATGTTTCTCTCTCATTGATGTTTCTAACTCTCTATCCCTCTCCCTTCCTCTCTGTGAAAAATCGATAAAAAAAAAAAAAGAGTATAGCTCAGTGTGCATTTGCAGTATATATGCTAACTCACGTCCAGATCAAGATTCAGTGTTTTGAGATTCCTCCTGCCCCTTCCCAGTCAGTGCCCATCTCACCCCCTGTGATAACTACTGTTTTGATATCTAAGAGGTGCCTGAAATGTCTTTCCATCCCACATAACAAGTGCTTGATAAATGTATTTTTTAAGGAAACCGTATTATGCCTTGCACCCCGTGAATGCCACAGAGCGCTATAGCCAGTCGACTGCCTGAGGTTGGCTCTTGGTTATTAACGGGTTAATCAACTAAGCCTGGGGTTATATTTCAGTAGCTTTTCTCCGTGCTGGATTTAAACACAGTGGAAACCAAGTTAAGGGCAGTGCTGTTCTGTATATCAGTATGCCCACTGAGCCAAGGAGACCCATTTATTTTTAATTGAATTAAATTGCTCACAAAATGAAAGTAGCATAGTTTCATTAATATTTAATTACATACAGTGTTAAACAATGATCACAAAGAAAACTTTGCTGCTTTTTTTTTGTCTCTCCTTTTTTTTATTTTATTACTTTGTTGAACATGATACTCTTATTAGCTACTTTATGCTTGGAATTTTAAGGGCCCTGCTCTTAAACCACTCAAGAAGTTCTTAATTGGCAGGACTCAGCTGAGTGAGGCAGTAGGTTGGCTGTGACGTTGGCCACTGGCAGGTGTGTGTGTGTGTGTGTGTGTGTGTGTGCGCGCGCGCGCGCGTGCGCACGTGTACTCATATTTATGTTCTAGCCTCAGTCACTGGGCTACAGAGAGATAATTGTGGGAGCAATCAGGGCTCTAGCGAGGAGATAAAAGTCCAAATTCTGGGTATCTTGAGGTCAGCCAGTCATGCCTACTTCTCCAAAAAATTCTGTGTATACTGAGAAAAGACACTACTCCAAAAGAAGAAGAGTTCTACATTGCATGACAGTATATTTCGGTATTTTATCAGATGTTCTCACATCATAGAGCAGTGATTCTCAAACTTTTGAGCACGTAAGAAGCCCCTGGGTTGCTTGTTAAAATACAGAGTTCCTGGTCCCATGGCCAGAAGTGTTAATTCAGTAGGGGCCCAAGAATCTGCATTTTCCGGGTGCCCAGTGTTGTGTTGATCATGCGCAGGGAGTTGGAAGGTCACACTGTGAGAAATATCACCATTGAAGGTATAGAGCAGAGTTAACGAGATCATCTAGTCTTATTTTAGCAGTGGAATTATGTTTCAAACGAAGTCTTATGTAGAACCCCAGTAGATAAAACAAATGGAAGGGTTGTTGCTGTGATTAATGATGATGGGGTCCCTTGCCTCTCCTTTTCCTCTGTCTCCCCTTGGCCTTTTCCTGGGGTTTGGAACCACAGGGCTATTGCACTTGGAGGCACAGTTTGGAAAGCCCTGGATTAGTCCTAGTGAATAAATAATGGAGGTTTTGACTAGTTAGGTAAATTCATAATGTCTTCAGGAATTGAGTAAGATGTGTCAAAAAGATAAAATAACTTCCCAACGAAGTTAAAATTCTCTGTCATAAGAGGAGTCTAAGCAGTTACTGGCTGCCCCTTGACAGGGATATTCATCTGTTCATTCATTCATCCAACAAACACGGACTGAATGAACACTCCGCAGTGGACACCGGTGCCAGCACTGGGAGTGTGCAGTGGACAAGGTAGATCAGGTCATTGCTCTCACGGAGCTTGTGCTGCAGTGGAGGAACCGATGGTGGACGAGAAAGCAAACAAGTGCTATGGAGGACGTAATTGGAATCCTGTGTTAGTCGGGGAAGGTCTCCCAGAAGAGGTGATATTTGAGCTGTGACTTCAGTGATAACAGGGAAGCCTCCATGGGCAGGACTGAAGGAAGGAGCATTTTGGGCAGCAGTCCCAAAACTCTGAGGTAGGAATAGAGAAGAGAGTGGAGAGAGTATAGCTGCGGCCTAGCAAGCAATGACATGAGATGTGGGCAGACACTCCAGCAGGGGCTAGGAGTTTAACTGACGTAGAGGCCATTCTAACTTGGGCATGCTATTAAACTAGTGACTGTGGCCGGTTACATTTTCCAAAGCGATCATATCTCTCAACCCCCCTTTATTCTGCATGTGACTTTGCCTCTTTCCCATCCCATCAAAGGTGGAGTTTCTTTTTCTACCCTCTTGATTCTGGATAGGATCCGTGACAGCTTTGACCAATAGGGCACAACAGAGGTGATGCTGTGACAGTCCTAGGCCTAGCTCTTAACTGGCCTGGCAGCTTTTGTCTCCTTCTTCTTGGAACGTTCACTCTTGGGACAATCCCTCTCTGAACCCAGCCACCACACTGTGAGAAGCCCAAGCCACATGAAGAGACCATGTGTAGATGCTCGGATTGATAGCACTAAGTGAACTCCCAGTCATCAGTCGGCATCATTTGCCAGCCATGAGGGCAAGCCATTTGGATGTTTAGCCCCATGAGCTTCAGATGGCTGCAGCCCAGCCAGCACCTGCTATAAGTGCAGGGATAAATCCTGAGAGAGCCACCCAGGAGAACCCTATCAACCCTCAGAACCAAGAGATAGGGACATTGTTGTTTCAAGCCAGTATATTTTGGGGTGAAAGAAAGATCCAGATCAGTAACCATTCAACACTGAGATGCCCTGGCAATGTGAGCCTAGAATGCTAGCCCAGTTGTCTTTCCCTCTATTGTGTTGCCATAGACCTCTGAATTACTTAGGAGCTAAGAAGGGCTTGTAAGACAGCTCTTTTTTTAAAAAAATATATTTTATTGATTTTTTACAGAGAGGAAGGGAGAGGGATAGAGAGTTAGAAACATCAATGAGAGAGAAACATCAATTAGCTGCCTCCTGCACACCCCCTACTGGGGATGTGCCCACAACCAAGGTACATGCCCTTGACCGGAATCGAACCTGGGACCCTTCAGTCCAGAGGCCGACGCTCTATCCACTGAGCCAAACCGGTTAGGGCAAGACAGCTCTTTTAAGATCTAAGTTGTTCTAACCCCTTGTCCCAAGAATTTTAGTAATTTTGGTATTTTAAATACTTCCCTTCTTTTATTACATCATCCTCTTACTCTAGGAGCTTAAGCATCACAGAGCAAATGAGAACTTGACTTTAGGAAATTCTCCCAAAAGATAATTTTTGGGGGAAGAGAAGAGAGCTTTTGATGATGAGCTGTACACCCCAGTATTAGGAAAGACCTGGGCATTGCAGTCAGAAAGAGAAGGGATTGATTCTGTGTTCTTCCACGTCCTGGTTGTATAATTTGGGTTGAATAACTTGAACTTTGAGTCTGTTACCTCATATATAATGTTGAAGTATGGGGAGGATAATACCAAATAACAGTGGGGTGAGGACTCAATGGGATCTTTGCAAAGTTGTCTGGTGTGCATCCCACTCTCTTCCTCTCCTCTCTGATTTTCTCCCTCCCTTTTCCTCTGTTCCCTTCTGGTAGGACACAGAGGTTTGGAGCACACAAAAAAGGGGAAATTGGTGAATGGGAAAACGGCAAACAGAGCCTGGGTTTGACACACGTGCTTCTTTGCTTAATTATCTGAGGTTGGAAGGAGGGCAAAGGTCTTCCTCAAAAGTCCTTGGAGGCTTGTGTTTCTCTCTTTGCTGGGTGAGTCATTGTCTTGAGGCAATTTCAGGTTATTGTTAATTAGCCTTTTAGTTTGCAAAGCACTTGCACATACCTTATTGCATATGATCTTCACAATAACCACAGGGCAATTATTATTTTTCTCATTTTACAGATGAGACAAGTGAAGCTCACCATGGTTAAGAATGAGCCTCCAGCTGTGGCCCATGTGGCTCAGTTGGTTGGGCGTCATCTCGTGCATGGAGAGGTTGCTGGTTCGATTCTTGATCAGGGCACATGCCTGGGTTGCAGGCTTGATCCTGAGTAGGGGGAGTGCAGGAGGCAGAAAAATCGATGTTCTGCTTTCACATCGATGTTTCACTCTTCTCTCTTCTTCTCTCTTTAAAATTCAATAAGCACTTCTAGGAATATCTCCTAAGAATCCTAAAACACCAATCAGAAAAAAATATATGCACCACTATGTTCACAGCAGTGCTATTTATAATAGCTAAGATCTGGAAACAGCCCAAGTGCCCATTGGTAGATTAGTGGATAAAAAAGCTGTGGTACATATACACAGTGGAATACTATGCAGCTATAAAAAGAAGGATTTCTTACACTTTGAGACAGCATGGAGGGAACTGGAGAGGATTATACTAAGTGAAATAAGCCAGTCAGAGAAAGACAAGTATCCCATGACCTCACTCATATGTGGAATCTAATGAACAAAATAAACTGATGAACAAAATAGAGACATAGAAGCATGGTACAGACCGACAAATCTCAGAGGGAAGGTGGAGAGGTGGTTGGTGGAAAGAGATTAACTAAAGAACTTACATGCAAATATGCATAACCCATGGACACAGACAATAGTGTGGTGAAGGCTTGGGGCAGGGGGTGGGTTCAGGGTGGAGGGGGTTAACAGGGAAAAGAAAGGGGACACCTGTAATACTCTGAACAATAAAAATAAATTTAAAAAAATCAATAAGCTATTCTTTTAAAATAAAGAAAGGAAGAAATGAGCTTCCAAACTGAGAACAGGAGGCAAAATCTGAATTTGAACCCAGATAATCTCCCTCCTTTGTTAGTGCAGTTCCACTAGTCTCACCCTGTCACTTGAAAATCATTGTCACATTGGTAACACATTAGTGGTTCACTCATCAAGAAATGTCTATTATATGAACTTTTTATAAGGGCACTTCTGGGGCTAGAGAAATAAGGACAAATCACCTCCCCTGCTCTGGAATAGAACTGCCTTTTAGGATAGAGGAGAAAAGAGCTTTCTGACCAGCCCTTCGTTCCTTTCCAGATCTCTCCTTGTAGTAGAGGTACCCCTGCCCCGCTTTTTGAAACTTCACATCATACCACTTAGCTTTGACCAAAATCCTTTAGTACCTGTTTTCACTAGTCGAAAGAAGTCTGAAGGGGATTTTCACTTTTTACCCCAAAAAAGGTGAAAATAGTGTTCAGCGTTTGTTTTACATGAGCCGTGACAGAGGTAGCGTGCACCCCAGGTGTTGAGAGTGCCCCCCTCCCAGAATCCTTCCCTGGGAACTATACTCAGCATCCCAGCATCAAGCCCCCACAGCTGTGAACTGTTGCTGTGAGCATCTGGGTTTTATCTCAATCTATCTTGTCACCTGTTAGCAAGATGTGTCCCAAGGTGTCAGAAAAGCCTAAGAGAACTCATAAGGATGTTACACTTTGCATAAAACTGGGCATAATTAAGCATTTTGATCATGGTGAATGAAGTAAAGACATATAAATGAATGGTAATTGTTTCTTTGATTAATGCCATTTCGGCCTACTAAAGGTTTTATGGGCACCCTCTAGTTGTGGATCGTGGGAGGAACCTGTACTCTGACTCCAGTAATTCCAGTTATCCTAGCAGGATGTATACCCCTTGATCCTACTCCCATTTCACCATCCCTGATGTAGATCCTTGTTTCTATCCTTCCCTAATTGAGAGTTTAAGGTCCATCATTAGAGTAACTCCCTTATGTGACATTCTGGCTCCCTTGTCTCTTCTCTCCTCATTGGACTTGTCTGGCAAAGCCTTGGTTAAATTAAACTCTCAACCCAGAAGGCACCAGCACCTTTCTAGCTGACTATGGTTGGAGAAAAATGCACAATGATGGTGAATGGTCTTGATTTAAATTCAGGACGACTAACTTCAACTTGGCTGTCAGTGTTGGCTGCCAATTCTACTATAATTCCCTAGTCCATTCACTTTCCTTCTTACCTAAACAGCTATTTCACACCCTTTCTTTCCCCCTCGATATTCAACATCTCCCCTCCCATCTGTGCTCAGAAGGGAAATTCCATAAACGTTACAACCACGTCTACCTGCCTTTGTAGTATGTGCTGTACCTTCAATACACAGGTTCTTAGATAAGGAAAACCCCTTCACTTTTGCTACTTGATATGACAAGTAGCCTTGAGTCTTGCTACTCAAGGACATCACCCTGACAATTCTCCTATATCATCTAGTTCTTCCTTTGTAATGTGTCAGTCCCATCAGAATACAATCACTGCTATTTTTTCCCATCTTAAAAAAATCTCTGCCTTGACCCCTTTTACCCTGTAGCTTTTGCTTTTTTTTAAAAAAAGTATTTTTTTTATTTTTCAATTACAGTTAACATTCAAACAATAAGTTATTGATCAACAGTATCAAATGTAGCAGAGATATGATGGAGGAAATAGATAAGAGGAGACCTACTGGATTTGCATTAACATGTGCACAAAATATTTTACTTTTGTAGACAGACGTTCAAGATTTAAAAATTATGATCATAATCAAATAATAATCCTGTTGTGACAAATGCAGGGGCAATAGAAAATATTTATATTCTTAAAGCTCTTCCTAAAGAGTTTACCATCTCAAGGGTAAGGCAAAGATTTGATCAGTACAAACACATACACAGATTGAACAATTATGGCAGCATTGGCACAGCATAAGATATTTTCAAGTTCTGGCTTAGTTGTCTCTAAAAGAACATTGGACAAAAATAAATTTGAATTTAACAAAAATTTTTGGACTGCTCCTTAAAGTTCAACATGACAAAAAAAACAAACAAAAGCACCTCAAACATAATATCAAAGACATATTTAGAGAGGCACTAGTATTTAACCCTTCATCCCCCAAATCTACATTAAAAAATGTAGTAGAAAATTGGCAATTTGTATATCTGATGTTAGTGCTTTGCACAAAAATAACCCTTTTTCTTATGAATGGACATTCTTATTCTTCAATTCGGACTTTCTTCATGGTCACTGTCTCTGAAGATTTCTAGGTTTCCCCCGACTTCACCTGTTCTTTCTTCTTTGCTCCTCTCCATCATCCAATGCCTGTTCATTTCTTTGTTTCTTGTACACAGAATTCCAGCAAGTTTTCTGTTTTACAAGCCTTCATCTTTTACCTGAGGGACTTAGGAAAGTTATATAATCTTTAACCAGCTGGAAATGCTTTCTTTCATTATTTGAAAGTAAGGTAAGCAGTTGCATAGAACTAATGGAAGCAAGAAACCAAGCATTAAGCACAAATTCCCTCTATATTTTATATTTTTGTAATCCTACTGAGGTCCTACCTGCAGATGAGCTCATTGATACTATGTGGTGGTAGCCTTGACATCAGCTTAGTAGGCTTCTAACTCTAAAGAGTGTAATTGACCAAGGCCTCCAGCTGCCGTGCTCTGCAATCTATGGCCACATTCCCATCAAGGCTGTGCATGCCGTGGGCTTCTCCCAGCCAGTGACTGGGTGTGGCAGGAATTCGAAGGCAGGTTGGACTCTAGGAGACAAAGGGCTCCTCTGATCACTGGCTTTGGTTCAAGGATTCCCCAGGGTCTTGTTGAACCTTCGTGAGGCTGCATGGCAGTGTATGATGCTTCTGTACAAGCTACCCTCATTCTCTTCTTTCCTTGGAGTCAGACTTGCATCAGTGCCTGGCAGCTCTTCCAGCTTTCCCTACCACAGAGCCTTCCCCTAATAAAATGTTTGCACATGTAAAACTTTCTTGGTCTCTGACATGGTCTAATACATGTGCCCAGGAGAAGAGCAAGGCTTACAATGCCAGGTCCTAAGCTTTGGTATTATTAATAGCATTTGGTTCTGCTCACACAACCTATATCAAAATAGTTGAATGAAAGTGATCTTATTTTCAAAGGGGATGGTGGCTGCCATACAAGCAAATTTGGTGACGAGTCAACAAGATTTTTATTGAGACTTATGATCAGAAAGTCAGTTGCTGGAAGATCTTTGCCGAAACTGTATACTTAACTGCACTCATGTGTCAATGCATGTCTCCCTCCTATTCACATTTCACATAAGAGATAGGATTGAGTAAATGGATGTTGGCTGGTTAAGGTCTGATTCTCTGATCTCCAACAGGTTTATTCAACACTACCTGCATATTTGAGGGGAAAAGATTGACTCGGCATTACTATGAAAATGTCCTGACTCAGAGAACAGAAAGTTAGAAATATTTGGTTTTCTACAAATGATCTGTAAAACTGAGATAAAATTTTTCACTTATCAGATTGGCAAATATTTAAAAGATTGATCTCAGTGTTGGTGAGGGGATAAGGAGATAAGCAACTTCTTTATACTTGCTAGGATTATAAACAGATTAAAAAAAAAACCTAATCTTTCATAAGGTTAATTTGTCAGGAGCTATCAAAATTAAGGATGGACACAATCTACGGTCCAGGAATCCCATTGTACAGAAATGTTTGTACAGGAATACAAAAATTTATATACAAGGATGTTCACTGTAGCTAGGGTTGTTGCAATAACAACACAGGAAGCAATCTAAATGGCCAGCAAGATGAGGTTGGTTAAGCAAATCACAGTACACTCATACCATGGAATATTATGCAGCTGTTAACAGGGCTGCCACCTGCCCAGAGGGACCTTTGTGTAAATTATGGAAAGAGAGCCTCTCCTCTGGGTGAGCAAAACCAAATGCCAGTAGGCACTTGTATTTTCACTCCCATTATACCCCTCCGTCAGGTGCTCCTTTGCAATGTACAGTCCGAACAATACTTAACAACTGTGGCTGCCAAAATGATGAGCGTTTTCTATAATGAATGGAAATTTGTCCACGATTCTGTTAACCTCCTCCTCTATAAGAAAAGAAAAAATAAATAAATAAAAGAAGACAAGGTAGGAGGATGTGTTACTTACTTCGGCATAATGTGTATTTCCCTAAAACTTAGCATCTTGAAAAACAAATATTTATGATCGGTTTCTGTGGGGCAAGGTTCCTGGCACAGCTTGCCTGGGTCCTCTGGCTCAGGGCCTCTCCAAAGGATGTCATCAAGGTGTTGGCTGGAGCCACAGTGATCTCAAGGCTCCACCGGGAAAGGATCCGCTTCCAAGCTTGTGCATGTGGTTGTTGGCAGAGTTTAGTTCCTTGTCTGCTGTCACACTGAGGGCCTCAGTTCCTCAATGGCTGTTGGCTGGAGGCCACCCTCCGTTTCTGGCCATGTGGGCTTCTCCATAAAGCAACTTGGAACATGGTAGCCATCTTCCCTTAGAGTGAGCAAGTGGGAGGAGCCAGAGACACAGTGTGAGCTAGTGGGAGGAGCCCAAGACACAATGTGAGCCAGATGGAAGTCACAGCCCTGTGTGTAAACTAATCTTGGGATCAACAGCCATCACTTTTGCAGTATTTTAATCATTGGAAATAAAATCACTAGCTTCAGCCCACACAGAGGAGAAGGGAATCACATAGGGGTTGAATACCAGGAGGCTGGGGGCATTTGGAACAATTTTAGAATCTGCTTAGCACAGAGGATATGCATTGAACTGTAAATACGTAAACAGTTATCTCTGAGGCACAGAATTTGAGGTTTTTTTTAAACAGTATTCCAAACTTAAAGAAAAGTTGTAAGAATAGTACATGACCCTCCTATATGCATGTTTACTGATACTAACCAATTGTTTCCATTTTGCCCTAATGCTTCATTAGTCTTTCTCTCTCTATATATGTTCATATATGTATGTGCATGTTATCTTTTCTTTCTGAATCATTTGAGAGTGAGTTGGAAATACAGTACCTCTTTACCTCTTAATATTTCAGTATTTGTTTTCTAAGAATAAAGCCATTTCTTATATAGCTACAGTAAAGTACTAAAATTACTTAGGAAATTAAACATTAATACTATACTGCTACAGAATTTGTATTTAAATTTCATCAGATATCTTAAGAATTCCTTTATGGCTAACTAGTTCTTCTTGGATCCAGGATCATGCATTTCATTAGTGGTCATGGTCTTTTAGTCTCATTTATTCTGGAACAGGTCCTCAGCTTTTCTGTGTCTTTCTCGACCTGGACATTTTTTTGAAGAGTACAGGCCAATTATTCTGTAGAAAAGCCCTTGTTTGGTATAAATTTAGCTCATACTAAGATTTAAGTTATATACTTTGGGCAGGAGTACCACAAATGCAGGTACCATAAAAGCATTGTGCTTTTAATAAACATATTACTTGCCCTAACCGGTCTGGCTCAGTGGATAGAGCATCGGCCTGCGGACTGAAGGATCCCAGGTTCGATTCTGGTCAAAGGCATGTACCTTGGTTGCTGGCACATCCCCAGTGGGGGTGTGCAGGAGGTAGCTGATTGATGTTTCTCTCTCATTGATGTTTCTAACTGTCTATCCCTCTCCCTTCCTCTCTGTAAAAAAATCAATAAAATATATATTTTTTAAAAAGGTTAAAAAAATAAACATATTACTTGTCTTCGTTATAATAAAGATTAAATTTTGTATATAAAATGGAAGATTTTAATACTAGAAAAAAAGAAACCCTCTTTCTCCATTTTCACCAGTTTCAGTCTTTCCTGTGATAAATGACAGGATATTGCTTTTGATGTTTACATGGATGCTGACCATGGGCCTACTTATTCTCACCATCCTCTGATCATGGCATTCTCTTGGATGCTCTAAAGAAAAAGCCAGATGGGGGGTGACAATCATCAGTGAAATGAATAAATACTTTGAAAATGAAGTTTTAACACAGGGAGTGACCTGCTAATCTTTAATGGCTATCAACTGTGATGTGGATTTCAGCGGCGGATGCCAACAAAAATTTAATTCTGGTTCATACCAACGTTACCTGGCCAACGATAACATTAGTTAGAGATCCAGCTAATCTTCAAAGGACAAGGAGAACTTTCTAATTTTAGAACCCGCATTTATTAGTGCTTCAAATGAATGGGTGATTACTTTTCAACACTACCACTAGAGCAGCGATTCAACCTTTATCTTCTCATGGCACACACACAAACTACTAAAATCCTGCGGCACACACGAAAATACATTCTTTGCCGATCTGACAAAAAATAGGTGTAATTTTGATTCATTCACACTGGACGGCTATTGTTGTGTTGGCTGTTGTCATTTTCTTATTTGACAATCTAAGGGAAAAGAGGTCAGTGCCCCTGACTAAGATAGGTATTGCATGATTTAAAAATTCTTGCAGCACACCAGTTGAAAATCGCTGTGCTAGAGGAATGATAACTAAACTTAAGGCAGTTTTAGTGAGTAGAAGAGAGACAGGAAATGAGGTCGAAAGAGGTAGAGATCACACTGGAGTCTGAATCTGAGAATACATCTCATTCGAAGATGTGTTGTTTCTCTGTGATCTCTGAACATCTTCTTCATCACTGTTGTTCACGTAACTTTTATGAATCCTAACCGTGATAGCTTGGGCTTCTGAAAGAAATGAAAACACAACAACAACAAAAACTCTCCCCGCCCTAGCTGGCTTGGCTTAGTGGACAGAGCATCAGCCTGAGAACTGAAGCGTCCTGGGTTCGATTCTAGTCAAGGACACAGGCCCAGGTTGCGGGCTTGATCCCCAGTAGGAGGCATGTAGGAGGCAGCCGATCAATGATTCTCTCTTATCATTGATGTTTCTCTCTCTCTCTCTCTCCCTCTCCCTTCCTCTCCAAAATCAATAAAAATATATTAAACAAACAAACAAAAAAGAAACCCTCCCAGGTAGACCATTCATGACAGATAAGCAATGCAACTGGGGAGTGTTTAAGCTCTAGTCAGCATTTAATTTTGCAATTGGAAAAAAAGTGAGGGAGCCTTTTCTGGAATGTTCCCATGGGCACTCAGCATTTGAACCCATGCTGCCCTCCTTACCACCCGGATCTAGACCTCAGCCCTTGGTGCTACAAAGCATGCCCATCAGGAGAGCCGAGTTCGGAGCGTGGCTGGCCTGGCTCAGTCGCACACAGTTGTTGCTCTCTTTCTCTCTCAGGAACACAGTGCCGGATTTTTTTACCCCCATTGGCACAATCTCCCCATATTCTCTTGCCCAACTGGCTGAGTGCTGGGTCTGGAGCCACTGAACTCAGTCTCCACCCCCTGGGTTCCCATCTTCTGATCAGATTCTCTCCCCTCCTTAACAGGAGACCCGGGGGAGGAGGGAAGGGATTGTTTTGGCTGGAATTTGACAAGGCACAGGTGGTTTTACCAGCTGCAAGTTCTTTAGTTCTTGTTGGCCGCCCACCAACTCTTGGTCTTTTCACAGTTCTTTCTGTGGTGGTGGAGGAGGAGGGGGCAGGAAGGGACAGTAGGTCCTTGATGTTGTTGTTCAACATTAGCAGCTGTCTCAGGTTGGCATTGAGTCCAGAGCTGTTCTTCAGGAGGATTTTTCTTCTTTTATTCACCCCCACCTCCCGGCTCCCCAGTGTTCTTTCCCCGGGAGATGGAGATCTGGAGAGAACAGTCACAGACATGGCAGCTCTGCCTGCGTGGTCAGCTCGCCCAGGGCTAGAGGGCCCTGTGTCCCGCCCCCCCCCCCCCCCCGACATGTCCCCCTCGCGGTTGTGTGTGGCTCCCTGTCTCCGATCACCACTTGCAGCCTCAAATTTAGACTTCACTCAGCTGCGGGCCCCTTCACTCTCGGGCTGGTGCGATCCACTGACACCAGCATCGCCGCCCTAAATAGACTAAAATAATCTTCACTTCGGTGTCTCATGCGCCTCTTTCTGAGGGAAGAAAAAAGGAACTCAAACCTTAAAAGCCCTTTTCCTTCTTCCTTTTCCTTTCTGAGCATCTTTTTTTTATAGCAACAATGAAACGCTTGCCCGTGCCGCTCGACCTCCTTTGCTACCTGCTCACTGGCCCTTCTCAGCCTCTTTTATTTTGAAAACATTCATTGGACCCCTTTCCTGAGAGTGGTTCCGAGCCCTGCTTCACAGTCCTTCCTGCCAGGCTCCTTGATGTGTGTGGGCGCTGCCTCCCCCATTCATCTGAGCCCACAGGAAAGGGGACGCCCAAATGGCCCTTTATTGGCTAATTCCTCTCGCTCTTCTTTCCTCTGATCCTTCTGCTTTATTTCTCCTCGCCCTCCTCCTCGCTAATCATCTCATCCCTCAGCACTAGACAGACCCAGGGATCTTCATGTGGCCTCAGCTGATGACAAGCGAGGGCTGCCTAGCAAACCTCCACAAGGGCCGATGCCCGCCCAGTCCCTGACGAAATTGCCGGGGACTGTCACACCACAACTCCCGCTCCCCCTTATCCATCACAAGCTGTCTGCATCCCTCACAGGACTGTGCCACGCCCTTCCAGCTCTGACTGGTGCTGGAAGCTCTGGGAGGCACATCTCCATAAGCCTGTGTGCGTTGAGTCAGGTTCTCCCAGCCCAGAATCGGCTCCTCCAGGGACGATAAGTCCATTAGCTGTTTAATAAAGCTTTGTTGATATTCCACGGCTTTCTGTTTGCTTTGCACACAGAGCATTTCTTTGAAACCCAAACAGCCGGCCATGAGGTGCAGAAAGATATTAAGGTGGAAGTGTGTGTGGGAGGCAAAGGTGGGGGATCAGAAATAGCAGTGGTGGGAAGGAGATGAGAAGAGGAAAGATGGAGAAGCTGTGTGCCTCCCAGACTTTCCTGAGGGAGGATCCTGGAGCTGCTACATTGGTACCTATGGATGCCTGGAGCCCCAGAGACACTCATCGCCGAACATAAGTACAAACACACTTTCTGAAACCCAGTGTAAATGAGTTTGGGGTCAGCCACTGCTTTGGAGTTTCCATACCTCTTTTTTTTTTAAATCTTCTTCCTTCAGTGGACATTATTTGATTTGGCCAGCACCAGCACCTTTTAAAAGCCACAGTTCTGTTTTAGATGCCACTGCAAAGTATTCATCATACTTAAGGGATGCTGCAGACACCTGTCAGTTCAATAGAGAGAATATGTATCTTTCCTGTCTGTCTCTCTTTGCTTCAGGGGCCCAGCAGTGGTAATCTTCAGCAATATTCTTTCCCCAATAAGAGCTCACATCCAATCTGAATGCTAAATAATGTTGTCAGGAGGTTGCATGGGCACTGGTTAAGATCTATGCCCAAACTATAATGAATCTCTCTTCTACATAACTGTTACCGTGGCCAAAATTGGTGAACAGCCCATCCTCGAGGGAGCAGTGGGAGGAGACCAGAATATTATGTTGGATTCTGTCCTGGACATATCTTCAGCTAGACTCCTGGAGCAGTTTAAATCAAGGGCTGGGCTGAGCAGGCCTGAATGGCTTTCAAATGACAGATTTATGGAGGGAGGCCTAATTAGATCATGGTAATTTGTAGTACGACAGTATCTTTTGCTCAAGATCTCAAAGCAAATTTCTGCCTTGATAGGTGAACCAAACAAAGACCCACAAATGGGAGAATCTCGATTGCACAAAATAAATCCTTGGGCAGCCCAGAATAAGAGTCACACCTTGTATTTGGAAAACGTTCTGTGGTTCGGCTACACAGTCATATAATTTTGTCTTATTTCAGTTTCACAAAATTTTATGGTGGAGGTAGGAAAGGCAACCAGTACTTCCTCAGTTTTGGAGAGGGAAAACTGGAGGCATTGATTCATGGAGAGACCTGCCCAAGGTCATAGAGTCAGTATTGGGGTTGGCTTTTATATACTGCTCATATAGATGGTCAGGTTTTCTGGAGAAAAGAAATGACATGATTCTAAGCAGTAAGGGAGGAAGGAAATATCGAGATACTGAGATTCTGCTCCTAATGACTTGGCAGAAAGGAGCATGGCCAAGGAGCATGAGCCACAAAGAAGCCAAATGTGGACCAGTAACAGGAGGACGGGAGATTCAAGTAGGTCAAAGGCTCCCAATGGATTGCAAACACAAGCGATAGGAGTATGTCAAAGCCTTGAGTTTGCACATCATGGTGTCACTTGGCAAAAACTACTGTTACATGTACGTAGCCATGAGGAGACTGTGATGGCACCTCAGTCATTTTACAACTGCCGACAGAGGTGGTGATGCCTGAAAGAGCAGGAACAACAGTGGATGGAGTTTCTGAGTAGTTTCCCCAGGGCCTCTCCATCCTAAGATCACAGAGTGTTGCCTGACCTGCCTGATGAAAGTGTCCATTTCAGGTAACCATTCATTGAATTCATTGGGAATCTACTTCCTGTTGGTCCCTATTATTGAGGTTGAGGTGATGCACGCATGGATTTTGCCTTCAAGCAATTTAGCTTCCAGCAAAACATGTGCTATATAATAAGGAGCAAGGGGGAAATTGATACCATACCTATAACAAAAAGAGCTTCTCTTGGTCCCTTGTGGCCTTGCTAATTGTCATGGGCATCATTTGGGTCTTTAAAAGGGAAAGACTGTGCCTTATTCTTTGGTTTCCCCAATAGGACTCTGCACAGAGCTGCTGTTCATAAAATTTTACTTATACCCAAATGATGATTTTTCTTTTCCCTTTTGGTTTCTTGAGACCTCTTCCTGAAAAAGACCTTATTAGACAACTGACCTACACCAGTTGTTTGGGTATTTGTTTATTTTTTCTTTTCCATCTCTCTGTCTCTCTCTCACTCTAAATATGAATTCTCTGCCATTTTGGAGAAGGAGCCAATACCTACTACTCAAAGACCCATCATTTAATGCAAACGGCAGAGGAGTTTCATTTTGTAATTCTTAAATATGGCCAGCATGTTAGGGAAAAATTTAAATGCAGTTATGTATGTTTTAGCAAATCCAAATACATTAATTTCTAGGGAGTAAAAAAGAAACAAGTTTCTCATTCTCAACAAGGTCACAGCCTGTGGTCCTCGGCTCAGGCTTGCCCCACCTCCTCCTTAGAATTAAACCCAAGTGGGCAGATAATGGGTGGAAGGCAGCTTTGGAGACCTGCAGAATTTTGAAACAATCTCCCCTGACTATTCAAGCACATGGATTATGACAAAACGCACAAACTGTGGACTTGGCAGAATCTGCCAGAGCAGGAGGGGAAGGTGATAGCCTTCTCCAAAGTCAGAGGAAGGATGGGTATTGCATAAATCACAACAAATATGCGATATGTCCTGCAAATGATATGAAAAATTAAATACAAAGAAAAGTGACGACAGGGCTTCTCAAGTGACAGAGCCGTGGAGAGGGTGAAGCGGGAGGGAGTGAGGGAAGGGGCGAGGCAGTGGGGGTGGGGAGAGGGCAGAGTGCTAAATTTGTGGAAAGAAAAACACTGATGCTATGCGTAGTCTGAAAGATGACATGTTTCCCTGGTCCAGATGGCAGTTTTTTTAGAGTTTTACTTGCATTTTCGGATTGAGCAGACTTTGCTCGGATACTGTTATCCATGTTAGAGCCTGGGGCTCGGGCTCCTGTATTCTCACCAATGCAGGTCGACACTGCTGTCCAGGTGAGGGGGTGGAGAGTCTCAGGGGCAGCAGCTTTTGGGGACATGGAAGGGTGACTCCGGCAGCCAATCCCACCACTCCATAAAATGGCTCCCCATCCGGATTCTCTCTGTGATTTGGAAGACAAATACCTCCACTGAGTTGTCTACGAACAGGTGCTGCAGATGGTTGGACCCTGGTTCTTACAAGCTGTGTTGGAAGCAAGGGAGGCTAGTTTACTCTCGTTCAGCCCGCTCTGTTGTGAGCTAAGGGCAGGCTCTCAGAAGATACTGAGTTATGTGTCGATAAGGGCACATAACTCCGAGGGCAGTATGGGGGATGGAGGGGTGGAGGCTGCCATGTCAGGTCTCACTGTGCGTGGATAACATATTACAGAGAGTTGCTCCTGGGATTAACTCACTGTGCAGCTTGGAGGTGTGACTTGATTCCCTTTGCTGTAAGGCAATTGCTGGATACCTTTTTCTTAGGGAATCCCAAGCAATAGGGAACTCCTCAGCATCTGTTCTCACCTTGATACTGGAATCCAAGGGATTTCCTTCTAAGATCAAAGGACTTCCAGGGAAGCAAACAAGGGAAGGCACAAAAATGACCTTCCAGAGTGTTTTGCTTTTCTTGAGGTTTCTAGATAGTGATGGACGCCTAATGCCTTTGCTCAGAGATGTCAGCCTGTGAACCAGAGGCAGAGCTCCCTTTTGGTTTTAGTTGTCATTGGTGTCTATTTATAGTCATGGCCAAATGTGACCTCATCCTCTAGGTTCTGCACACTCAGCAATGCGAGGCCAGGTTAGCCTGGCCACAGGTCTCAGAGGATCACCCCAGATGCTGCAGTGTTGTCTTGTCAGCAATGCCAAGGTTTTTCTCTTTTTGCTACTCCTCAAATGCCTTTCAGCTCAGCACATTGGAGAACAAGGTGATTGGAGGAGCCTTCTTTGAAATCAGAAATAAAATGGAAGTCCCTGAATATGTACAAGAGTTGCTGATTTTTCTTTCTTTTCCTTTCCTCTTTCCTTTCTTCCCTCTCTCTCTTTCTTCCCTCCTTTAATCTTCTGCTTTTCTTTTTTCTTTTCCATGTTTTTAAGAATAGAACCGAGAAAGGAAAATATGGTAAAACAATGAAGAATTGGATCAGTTTGTAATGGGAGAGTCTCCCTGAGGCCATACCACTAAGAGTTTCCAGGGATTCAAAACCTGATCCTTTCTCCTAAGTACTTAAAGAGTGAGAGGTAGGCAGAAAACACATCTGAGAAAATGACAGCTCTCATCTTGGGAGGAGCCATGGCATTAGCTCTACCGAAGGTCAGAGCCATTTCCTGGGATCCCTTCTTCATCTAGCCAGTCACCTTCTACCCATTTTCCTGGAGTTTTTCACCCTCTGTTTGAGAAAAGCTAGAGCTTTACTTTTTAAAAAATATTTTTATTTATTGAAAAAATGTTTGACAGAGAGAGGAGAACATCGATTTGTTGTTCCACTGGTTGATTCTTGTACGTGCCCTGACTGGGGATCAAACTCATAACCTTGGTGTATCAGGACGATGCTTTTGCCAACTGGGCCAAGACTTAGAGCTTTACCTTTGAAGAGAAACTCCATTTCTATGACAGTCTACTTTGTTGAAGTCCATGAAGAACATTTTTACTCCTACTCCAAGTCTTTACTAAGCTGTTGATGGCTCCAGTGACCCCTTGCTTCATATTTCATCCAATACATATTATTTGGGCGTGATTGAAATAGGGCATCTTCATGTCTACAAAAATCAGAGGGATATGTTGATCTGGTTAATTCAGTTATAAGATCTCAGCCTATTGTTAAAGAGAGATGAATGTTCAGTCAAGAGCTGTGGCTGTTGGCTGTACATTGATGTTGCCAGGCTGGGTGATACTGTGTGAGGCCCTGTAGGTACAGATATGGTCCCTGCCCACCAATTAACCAACACAGATTAAAGTGTAGGGCACTCAGAGAACCCCAAGAAACTTGGGAGAAAACAACATAGTACTGAAGAGAGTTCTGTAGTAATTGAAGGAAAGCCAAAGGTCTTATACTTGAGGACAGGGCCCATGTTCTGCCTTCAACTTCTACCAGGAAACAACAATATTTAAACCACATTCATGCCATAACAAAGACATATACTGTAATGAAACCTACCTCAGTCTTTTTGGTGTGTGTTTAAACTTTAGTTTTTTTAAGATGGAAATCACCTGAAATAAAGATGAACAAAATGGAGGCGTAAACATGTGCAGGAAGAGAAGAGCAATACAAATATTCCTCTCTCACTAACATTCCCATAAACTGAAATCCCAAGCAGCTTCTTTGATTTCATTTTTGGTAATTGCAACGGAAAATTGCATCTGGGCTGACAATGTGTGTACCACGCTTCAGCCCAGCGTGCTCACAAATTGCCAAGCCATAGCACACCCCCAGCAGAAATGATGGAGAAATACTGGCAAACCTTTAAGAGCAGTACCATTTACTGACACTACGTCCTAGAAAAAAGAAATGAACTGGAAACTGTACATCAGGGTGATCATCAATGTCAACGGAGTCCCGATTTTTCTTCTCACCCCCCCTCCAAATAATTTGGCTTTCAAAATTGCATCTGCTGTTCTCTCTTTAGTAGATACAAAAATTATGCAGCATCTAATTGGAATTCTCCTTCTTTCCTCTTCTCCCTACCTCCTGGACATTTGTTCATTTCGAGAAAAATCTGGATATTTAGAAGCAGTGGGAAAAGTATTACAGACAAACCTATTTCATCCATTTTTGAAAGCTAGAATATAAATATTTTAGGAAGTATTTCATTCTAAGCTGGTTTTGCTGGTCCACCTAGAACTCTTTTGGTTGTCTCCCCCAGGCTGTCAGTAACTGTGCTTTAAATAAAGAAATCCAAACTTATTTCGGTATTTATTTGAGTGAAACATGAATACTTCTTAATGAAATAGAATTTATTTTGCATGCTCACTGGGTGGGGTTAACATATCTCTGTGATTATGAAAGATCTACAGGTATTTGGAGCTAGAAGTGGGTGTTGGCCGCCAGCTTTGGATCAGTGACTCTCTGTGTCCATTAAGCGTCATCTGTGTATAAAACTAACATCACAGGATGCTGATCCTGTAGAGGGGTCCTCATGCTTGAAAGGTTGGGGATATGTCCCAATATTAGAACGTTCAGGGTCTAATATTGGGCTTTGGCTGGGTTCACTTGAAGAATTAGGAGTCTGGTCGTCTTCATGACAAAAGGCAAACAACAACATGATATGGATATTTCCCAAATACTACACAGCAGAAGCAGGTTTTGGTGTGTATGTGTTTGTTTGTTTGTTTTGTACTTAGGCCATGTTTATACATCTGAGCCAGCTTGAAAAAAATATAGCAGTATCCACCTAATCTCAGACAATCATTTCAAACAACTATTAACTAATGCCTTTGGTGTTTTTAAGATAGACATTGTTTGGCAAAACTCAACTATCATTCCACGTTATTCCCTATAAGGTGAATAAGGACTGAACCTTTCTCTATTTTCTGTAATACATGGCCAATAATAGGTGTTTACTACATGCAGTTTCATGTATTTACATGCTTTAAATAATTATACCGTAGTAAAAATAACTAATCTTTACTAAAATATAGTATTGGGTGTATCTTTTTAAACATCAATCACTACTAGAATATTAAGTGGTCATGTGATAAACATTCCCATTAAGACAGGAAAACAATTGAAAAATATGCACAAAGTCTAGTGCTCTTTAATTATTCATCACTGTGCAGGAAGCCAATGTCCAGTCATCTGAATAATTATCAGTCAGCATCATCACGCTAACGTGGGTTTCTATCAATACTGAGGTTATCTTAGCTTTGCCTCGGCTGACCCTGAGTGGGCAAGGAAGACTGGCCAGGGCACACCTAATGGCTACTTGCCGTCAAGCAGCCGTGGGAAAGGCAAGTGTACTGAAGCAGGGGAGTCAATCACCAGACTCATTAACCCGACAGCCTCCCCGCCCTCCCATGCGCTCCCCAGCCTTACAACTTGCCACCACCCTCCTTCGCTCTGATCCAAACTCACCCACATCACATCACCTTCAAGGGGCCGTGCACTTGCTCACGACACCACACTTCCTTCCCGGCCCCTGGCGAGTGGGCAGCTGAAACTGAAAAGACAGTGTTTTCAAAATAAAACCTTCACTTGGCACACAGCACACACACACACACGCGCGCGCGCGCGCGCGCGCGCGCACACCTGCACTGCATGCAAATGCACATGTGTGTACACATGCAAATGCACACACACATGCCTGCACACACACTCATGCCCTGCTAAGATTCCACCAACGTCGATGTTGTGGGCAACCCCCCCACTCTGTTCATGGTTGCTAGCCCCCCTCCTCTCGGCCCCCACTACCCCAAGCCCTTTCTCTCTGCCCAAGGACATGCACAGCCCTCACTCTGAGACCCGCGGCCACTGCCTTCCCTCTCTCTCCAGCTTGGAAGCGGCAGCCTCCCATCAGGGCTCTGTTGGCCGGCCCTGTACTGTACTTCATTAGGCAGCTCTATTTAATGGTTTCAACAAAAGCCATCATTTTAGCCCAACTGCCTTGACTAAATTAAAATTTCCAATCTCTGTTTTAGTGTTCTGCAACTGATGTATACACAAGCAAAACTGGTCAACATCTGCCAGGGGGTTGGCCAAAAGTTCCGTAAAGATGTCCTTCGCATTTCTGAAGCATGTGCAAAGTAACAGCGTCCTTATCCTCCCGAGAGCTCTCAGGGTTTTACTTCGCCATTTGTTCAAACACACTTGCGCTGC
This sequence comes from Myotis yumanensis, assembly GCF_028538775.1. NCBI lineage: Eukaryota > Metazoa > Chordata > Mammalia > Chiroptera > Vespertilionidae > Myotis > Myotis yumanensis. The sequence goes on from NW_027223768.1 coordinate 27,877,051, forward strand.
GTCGAAGCCATCCAGTTCATTCTCCCCTTGGTTGCCGTTTTATCTGTAGTGTCATTTTGAGTAATTGGGGTATGGTAGCTGATCAACTTACAGGTTTCTCATTGGCAGGAAGGGACCATATTGGCACCAAGAAAGAATATGATGGGTCCTCTCGGTGCATCAGCAAGTGTCCCTCTCTTGCACTTGGCTACCCAAGGCCATTAGGAAATCAGCTTCCGAGAGCCTCCAAGTGTATATGTCTCCAGGCTTCCCAGGCCGAGGGGGGCACCTATAGGAGGAACACCGCAAACCAGTGCGGAAAGATGGTCAATGTACACATTTAGCCAGTGATCTGTGAAAGTTTTTGAATTAGTTTTTAAAGCTTTGTTAAGACCAGAACGCACAGATGTTGAAAACAAGTTCAGATGTAGCGACAGATGGTATTTGATTATGAAGCAGACTGTTCATATAATACAAAGATGCTGCTTCTGCCATACACAAGTAACTGCAGAGAGTGCCGCAGAAATGTTGGAAGGCAGGCGGTTCGAGAGGGTCTTTGTGCAGCAATAACTTTCCCATTTTCCAGCAGTGCTAGAATTGGGATAACCTCCCCCTTTTCTTTGCATTCAGGGCCTCTCTCTGCTCTTCCACGCCCTGCCTCACTTTCCAGCCTCTTTGACTCCCCTCTCCCTTTGGGGAACTGTCTTACCCCACCATCCTGTCTTTCACAACAAGGCATCAGACAGTAGACGTACGGCCTCATCAGAGGCGGGCCTGTGCCCAAAGCTAGGGGCACATAGGAAGCGATTGCCAGTGCTCCCACCGTCTAAGCAAAAAGACTTCTTAGTGTTCACACTTTGCCATGAGAACTCCATCCTGAAGCAGAAGCCAGGACCTTGGCTGCCCAGGTGCCGCCACACCCGTGCTGAGGTTGCTGGCACAGCATGAGCAATGTGGAGACCCGGCTGCCCCTCCTGTAAAGTGGGGAGAACACTCACACTGCTTATCTCTTCGGGGTGCTGGGACGATCATACAGATGCCGCCTTAGACAGTGTCTTGAAAAAATACAAAGTGCTGTTCACACGCATGCGATTGTCATTGTCAAGGTCGGAGAACGGGAGAGTGTGGGCTCTTAGGTTGAAAGGAGAAATTACCCTATGCATTGGGAGTTCTGAATCAGAAATCCATTCTCTTTCTTCCGTGTAGGTTCTAGAAAAATGCTGTGGTATCAGACGTGCTTATTAAACGATGTGAGGCCATAAGAACCACAGATGGTTATTTTATGTTTACAAACTGGGAACTCTTGTGGCTCAGTGACTTTGAGATCATGGTGCCATGAGATCCTGGGATAATGGTTTCGCGTTGGAGTTTCTGAGTGTAGACACGCTTAGAAAAGAATGTGATTCGACAGCCTCCATTCCCGCCTTCTTCAGAATCCAAGCGTTTAAGTCTAGCTGAGTTACCACTTCCAAAGCTTTTCATGGCTTTATCAGCGTTCTTTCTCAACACAGTTGTGCCCTGATCTGTGTGACGGTGTGGCTGTAAGAGAGGGAGGGGGGCAGGCAGGGGTGGGGGGCGGCGAGGGCAGCCTCAGCATAGTCTCATTCCTGCCGGACTTGACTCACAAGCCACTGCCTGCCCCTGCACTCCAAGATTCTTGTTTTGAAGGGCTGACTATGTGTGAAATATTTAACCAACACAGATGAGCCATAGGAGATGAGAGAAAGAACCAGCATGCCAGGATGTTTGGGAGAAGGTTTTGAGAAAGTGTCCGTGGGGAAGGGGTGTGGGTAGAGTAGTTCTAGATGGGTTCAGGGTGGAGGAGGGTGAAGGGGACAGAGAGGAGTTTTCGGGTGTCCTGGGGTGAAGGGCCAGCTTTGATGTTTTATATGCTGCTCCTACCAAAACCATTTCTGTTAACTTTATTGGTTTACTGGTAAAAAAAAAAAAAAAATCAACCTAGTTTCATTGAAGGTAAAGCTAGTAATGATGGTATCCTATATAATAAAGAGAGAATTGCTAATTAGACCAAACGACCATCCGGATGACCTTCCAGACGAAGCTGGGGCTGTGAGAGCCAAGGCAGCTGGGGCTTCGAGGGCCGAGCCCCTTGCACGAATTTTGTGCATCGGGCCTTTAGTGTTACCATAAATGTCTGGGGCTTCATTTGCCAATAAGAAAACAGAGTTTGAGTCTCTCTTCGGTGCCATAACTGGGAGGCATGGTTGCTTGGAACCAGGCTGGTGGATCCTCTTTTTGAGTATTGCACTGAGTTTTAACCATTCCGAGACCCTTTAAGTGAAGATATGCAAGCCCTTTGGAGGTACATACCACTCATAAGCATTCACACTGCCAGCTCTGAAAGAGACTATGTTAACCCATGAAAACTACAAATAACAGTGAACTTGATGAGCAGAAATAATACCTGTGTGCTGGTGAATTGATGCCCTTAGGTTGAAGAGCTTCATTAAGACACACAGTTCCAAATCCTGAGCTGAGGGGTAGGAGGGTGTTTGGCCCTGGCTCAGGCTCTCTTCCCTGTCCTTTCTCTGCCAGCTGTTTTTCATGATGATTCATCACATCTTCACACCCTGCCCCCACCCCAAACCACCATCACCCCTACATTGAGCGCCAGAATCTCTAAAGGAAGTATTTCCGTCACCTTGGCTAGGACTAGCTCTGAAGAAAGGAGATGTAAACAGCTTAATCTTCCCAAGTGGACCTGATTTGTGTGTCCTGCTTTTGGGTAAATTGCTCCTGTAAAAGTGACAGCACCCAGCCAGCCTATGCCAAGACTCCTGCCCACAGAAACTATAAGATAATGACGTTGTGTTGCTTTAAGCCACTAAATCTGTGGCAATTTGTAACGCAGCCATAGAAAGCTAATACACATTGCAATATTTTATTATTAAATAGTAATAACTACTCTCTTTTTGGTGTTTACTGTGTAATTGGCTTGTTCTAGGGTATTTATACACATTCTTTTAATTCCCACAACAATCTTGTGATGGAGATAGTTTAAGGACTATTTTAGAGATGAAAAAGCCGAGGTTCAGGTAACTTGCTTGCGAGCTCTGAATAAGGGATGGAATGTACAGTGGGCCTTGACTTACGAGTTTAATTCGTTCTGAGACCGAGCTCGTTAAGGAGCTCGTTAACTCAAATTACTCTGTCAACTCAATGCAAAAAAATCCGCAGAGAGACAGCTGGTATCTCAAAAAACTCGTTAGTCGGGACACTCCTAAGTCAAGGCCCCACTGTATTTGAACCCAGGTCTGTCTTATATAGAGTTCATTCCAAAGATGAGGGCAACTGTCTTTTACTGTGATTTCTTCTGTTTTTTCCCCAGTCTCCAGCTAGTTCATTGCCTTTCTGGTTTGGTAATATATCAAGATCCTGCTACATGCTTGAACTTCCCACTTCTCCCTCTCTACTCCCATCTCTGCAAAGTGCTTGGGGAACCCAGCCCATCTCCTGTCCCTGGGTGCCACGCCTGCCTTCAGAGACACATGCCTCCTGGGTCGAGATTCCCAGAGCTGTGACACTTAAGGCCTCAGGCGTTCTTTATAAAAGCAACCATATTTGGTGCCTATAACCCCCTATGAGACACTGCCATTGACATTGTAATATGTATTCATTTTCCATATTGGGTGAGTTTCCCACACATTTCGTGGTACAGTGTGTAACAACACAGCATAGTGCATACATCAGAGGGCTTTTGAGTCATATATTTGGATTTAACTTTTGGATTTCTTGAGACCCCTACTTACCACCACTTAACTTAGCTCTAGTCTAGCATGTAGAAGACGCTTATTAAAGTTTGTCAAAAAAGGGGGGGGCGGTTAAGAAAAATACTCATGATGATGATGTCAGCGAAATGGTGGAACAAGAATAAGCCTCAGGCCTTATTCCCCCACAGAGACATTGATTTAGCAACAATACCCGGTCCCAAAGCATTTACAAGAACTCAACAACTTAGTTAACAACTTAAACTCAACGCCAAGAATTGGAAGTTCAGAGTGTTGCGGACCAGAGACTGTGCAATAGAGACAGGCAGCAGCATGATCCTCCGTATTGACACATGGTCTTTGGAAGATGCTCCGCAAATTCAGCCAACCACCTAGAACTTGAAGAAAGCCCGGGCATCTCTGAAGACTACGGGCTCTGAGAGGCTAGGAGGCAGCTGGTGTCATTTCTAATGATGCTTGAAGGAACTTGCAGGTGGATATACCATGGTCCATCAAGATAAATATAACCCTGATGGCTTGGGTTCCCCTCGTCCAGAGAAATTTAGGACTTTCAGTGTATACAGTCCCATACTTTGCAGTAACACAGTTTCTTCCATGCATTTTGTTTCTCTGACTTACATTAGGGCAAAGTTTAATACCATTGTATTATGAGTGCTTGCAATTTTTCTTCTTTCCCTTGTTTTCTAAGAGGGAATATATGCTGCCTCTGGAGACAGCTCTCAGGATCTCCTTTGGTGTGAAAATTGGGTGATGGGCATATGACAGAGAAGGCAAAAGAAACCTGAGTGTTGTAGCCCAGATAATGTGGTCGTTAGAGCACAAAACTCTGGAGCCAGACAGGCAAGGTTTAAATCTCACCTTCACCACTTACTAGGTGGGTCATCTTGGGCAAGTACTTTCTAAGTCTGTGTTCTCATGTATGGGGTATAATAATAGTATCTACCTTCCACGATGGTGAAGATTAAACGAGTTGATAGATTAAAGTGGCTGGGCTGGAACAGTGCCTGGCACACTGTAATTCCATACAAGCATTTGCTGTGATTACCATTCACAGAGTAAAGCACTGGAAGACATTGGGGAGGAAAGTAGGAGTTGAGAGTTGGTGAGTTTCAGGGAGTTGATGCTGCCTTGTGGGAGGTTTTAGAAGGAGCAGAAATGGAGAAAAGGAAGTTTTTAGATGTTTGTTGTGCTCAAAGACTTCACTTTGTCTTGTAGTATTTTTATCTTGAGATTATGTAAAGACTTGGAATGCTTTTCATTTCTTTATTGTTTCAAGAGCAAATTTCCCTAAAGGTGCTGCTGGGCATGTTAAATTGAAACGTTCAGTGGATACCCAAATGGAAATGTTGACCAGACAATTGGATGTAAGAGTCTGGGAGATTATCCAGCTTAAGCTACACATTGGGAGTTGTCAGTATAGATGGTATTTCAAGCCATGAGCTTGGAAAAGATCATTTGGAGGTTGTGCATAATGGAGAGGAGTCTGCTAACAGCTCCTGGGTGCTCCTGGTCCTACTACTGGTTACCTTTGTAACCTTAAGTAGCACCTGTAAAAATCTAGTTTTAGTTCTAGCACCTTTAGACTGTGTCCTTTGACTCCCCAGATAAGGACATTAATACCCTCACCTTTACCAGTACTTCCTAACTTGGAGCAATCATACCTTGTTTTCACATTGCCACAGTTGATACTGTTTAAGTTCTTCTCTGTAACCATATTTTAGTACTCTATTATAGCCATATGTTGATTCTCAATAGTAATGAAGAGTAAACGCATTTATGTTATTACAGTTATATAAATTGTGGACATCGCTAAGCTCGGTAGTGTTAAGAGTACATTTCCTTCTTTACTGGTTCAAATCACTCATTAAATAAATAGTTATGACTCCCTGCTACATCTCAGGCACTGTTTTAGGTGTCAGAATTTCATAAAACGAATTGCCTGCCCTCATTACCTTGTATGGACCCCAGATCACTTGAGGCAGAATACTTCTAGAGTACATTCAAAAGTAGTTTCTGTTTTTAATCCTCTTTTTATCTTTTCAGGGCCTTCTTTTCTGATATTAATACCACTGCACCAGTTTTCTATTGGTTAGTGTTTGCATGGTGTTTATTTTTCTAAGATTGATTTTCTTCACATAATTTATCAGTTGCTTGCCATCATGCCACTTTTTCTTCCATTTTAGTTTCTTGTATTTTTATTTTATTTATTCTTTATTTTCCTGGAGTTTCTATTGACTATTTTTCCTTTATTATGACAAGGAACACATAATTTCATTATCATTTCACAAACATTTTCCAGCTTCTCATTCTGCCCATTGTGTGGACTCTTTTAAAATTTGCCAGTGACATCTTTTTGGAAACTATTGAGTTCTTGTACCAATTGGAACTAATTGCATTCTAAGCCTGCTACACAGCTGTCAACCTGTCTTCCATGTAACTTCCATGAAAAGTTTGTTTTACTTTTCATTCCACATCTTCCTCTTCTTTTGTTGTTTGTTTTCACCTTCATTCTGTATCTCACGTAAATTTTTCAGAAAGACTGAATGAAAAATAAGTTTTTGAATCAGTGCATATCGGAGTGTTAATTCTTCTACTTGATTGATAGTCTGGAAAGATAATATAGGTTTGAATGTTTAATATCTGGATAGTGCTTTAAGGAGTAACAAAGGGTTCAAGCAGAAAATAAGAAAACAAAAACATTCAGACGGAGGGAATATTTATGTAAATGTACTGAGTCATGAAATAGCAGGGTATGTATTAGGAACCACAAGCAATTTAATGTCCTGGAGGTGAAATGGCAGGAATTAGAGGGAAGGGAGAAAGAAATGGGAAATACAGCAGGAGGAAAAGGTGGGAGTGATATAAGGAGTATCATCTGCCATGCTAAGGGGATAGGATATAATACTGAAGTGAAAGGGAGTCCTTATTAGTCCTAATCTGGGAAATGCTAGAGATGTGATATAGAAAGATTGGTTGCTGATAACAGTCATGTGGAGGATGGCCATAACATTGGGAGAAAAGGGACCAACTCAAGGAGAATGGTAGAGTAATAACGAGAGACAGATCATAAGAGGTGTTAAGAGCCAGCTTAAGGCATTTGGACTTTACTCTGGAGCAATGGTAAAACTCAAGATTCTGAACAGAGAGATAGGTGAAAACTTTAGAAAAATCATTCTGGGTACAGTATGGGAGAATGAATTGATAATGTTGGGGTGCAAAGACTGGAGGTAGGGAGGCCAATTGTGATATAGCTTACTTCTTGCCATTGCAGAACCTGAGATGAGGGCTGAGGGGCGGGGGGGGGGGGGGGGGGGGGGGGCTGAATTAAGTACTGTGGCTGGAGAAAAGTGAATACATTTGAATGATATAAGAAACATGAATTGACAGCCAAATAATGATTGATTACATGTGGGAATTAAGAGAAAAGAATGACTTATGGGTTCTCGATTTTGGCCAATGGATGGCTGGATGACGACACCATTCACGTAGAAGAAGACATTCTTTGGGAAAGATTGTCATAGGATCCGTCACATGTGGATCTCCTTCCTTCTCTCCTGAAATATAAATCACTTTTATCTGTCTGGTGAAGCAAAGAAAAGAGCTTTGTGTTCTCTCCTCCTCCCGTGCGATAGAATGTCCTCCCCATTCCGCACCCTCTCCTGGAACAGCTTCTCCTTGGCTCACTGGTTCCAGAGCATCTTTCAGGCCTTCACATGTGTCCATTTCCCCCAAACACAGGGCTTAATGTCTCCCCCACTAGAGTTTAATAGCTTCCACCAGGGTCAGAACTCTGTCTGCTTTACTCATCACCGTTTCCACAAACCTAGAAGGACTGATTATTGAAGGGAAGAATGCCCAGGAGCCCAGTGTGGCTGGGACCGGAGGCTCTCTGCCCTCAGAGTGAATGACTTCCCAGACACTCTCAGCAGCTCTTTGAGAACTTGTATGGCGAATTCCCAGACAACAGCTTATCACAGGCCACGTCGGGGTCGCTGCACACAGTTCAGGCAAAACTCTAACTTCGAGGCCTCCAGGCTTCAAGGTCTGAGTTGGGAAAGCCACACTTTCTGCCAGGTCACTCTGGGGCATGACCAGCAGGAAGCATGTAATTTTACCCAGCAGCCCCGAGGGCACACGTGGCCAAAATGCTCCCCTCTGGCTCATTTGCCATCTATAGACTGTGAGCTCCTTGAGGGCAGACTGGGTCTTGACTGTGATTTCCCCCTGGATCCACCTGAGTGCCAGGCACTGAAGATGAGCTCAGTACCGATGTGTTAGATTAGCACAGCTACACATTCTGATGGAGTCACTGAGCTGCCATCATTGCTTTTTAAAAGTAAAATTTCTTCTTTGTAATTGTTTAAAAATTATAAAAGCAATAATATTTATAAGAATTCAAGTAATAAAAATGTGATACAATGAAAAATAAAAGACACCCTTCATCTCTCCTCTCCAATCCCAAGAATTCTCTCTCTTTATCCACCTGCCTATTATCTATCATCTATCTATCTATCTATCTATCTATCTATCTATCTAATATGTCTATCTCTGGTATAAATTTGTCCTAAACATTCAGAATCCAGCACTGAAAGAAAGCAACAGGGCATTTCCCTTTATAACATGCGCCTGCCCCCATTTACTAGAACTGGCTGGATGTTAAATGTTGGTTATCTGGAGGGACTCTCTCTCTCTCTCCCTTGAGGTTGGTCAAGAGCCCCAGGTGTCTATGATCCAGGAAGATTGAGGATGGACCTTGGGTCACTACTCAATTATGCTTCTGTTCTCACTGCTTCCTGTTTATAATTCTAAAGGCTACAAAAGGCGGGTGGTTCCACTGGGGACTTGTCCGTGAAATTCTTGCTTCTGTCCTCAACACTGTATGCTTAGCACTCGGTCCTCCACAGACGCCCATGTAGCAATTCCACCCACCCTTCAACTTCAGGGAAGCAGATCTCTGGCCACCTAACCCAAACCCTAAATTCCCATCTCCTCCTAGTCACCAAAGCATGGATTGGTCAACATCCCTCTGTTTCCTTTGAGGCACAAAAGCATCCATCCTTACTTTCTCAGGGACAGTGCTATCAACCCATAGATCTAATGCTTAAAGGCTTGTGAAGTCCCCAGGAATGAGTGTGCCAAATCAAAGGCATAAGGACCAGATGGCCCTGAACAGGAAAAGAAGAAAATTCACCTCTTCCTCACTGTTCTTCATTTCACTTAAAACTGGTACACAAAAAAGGCATCAATTAAGTTCTTGGTTATTCATTCTGTTAGGTATGTACATAAATAGAGTTTAAAGAATTCTAGCCTCGCCTGGCTGGTATGGCTCAGTGGTTGAACATCAACCTTTGAACCAGGAGGTCACCATTCAATTCCCGGACAGGGCACATTCCCCAGGTTGGGGGCTTGATCACCAGTGCAGGGCATGCAGGAGGCAGCCAATAAATGGTTCTCTCTCATCATTGATGTTTCTCTCTCTCTCTCTCTCCCTCTCCCTTCCTCCCTGAAATCAATAAAATATATATTAAAGAATCTCAGCCTTTCCCATGCTAGAGGGGAAGTGGCTAAGGGTTACATAATCTACCAGAATTTTGAGATACGGTGCTTTCAAACAAGAGGTAGTGTGTAGACCTCTGGGTAGAACATTGCAGCTGAGGCTGCTATGAGTCTAAAAGTCTTATCACCTCTCCCTGGAGCAAACTGCTCAGGAGATTTATCAGCTCATTGGGCAACTGAGACACAGCAATAATATCAAAAGAAGAATATGATGGCCTCTATGGTGTTCAGATTTTTAAAAAGTCCCCCAAACAAAGGTTTCCACATGGAGGCTTTTTGTTGGCTGTGTCCAGATCTAGAAAACAGTCACACAACTGTATGTTTATTTATATATTTGCACCCCCCCCCCCCGCCCCCCATGTCAATAGAGCTCACTCAGTTTATACTCAGATCATTTAAAAGTGAATATTGATCTTCTGAACATGGTTTAACCTTTTCTTTTCTCTACTCTGGTGGTGTCCCCTCAAGTGTCACTGGCCCGGTTCCACTATGTCAAATGTATGCAGCAGAGAAAGGGGATACACCAGCAGCTGGAGGAGCTGAGCGGAAGGAAGGCGACTAAAACGTATTAATCCCATTTTAAGCAACAGGCACTGTGTTAAATGCGTTCAGATACAATGCCACATTTAATCCTCAGGGCAGCCTTGCCAAGAGCATTGTTATGATTATTGTCACACAGGAAGAAACTGAGGCTCAGAGAAATTAAGATTTGAACCAGGGTCTGTTGAACTCTAAAATCCATGTATCAGAAGTGCCAGTTCATCCTGAGTTCCAGAGATCTTAGGGTAGGTAGGTCTCTAGAAATCCTTGAGCCAAGACTTGTATAAAATTGAGGTCAAAGCTGAGTCTGAATGAGTTGGACCAGTCCATTTGGCAGTGGGTTTCTTTACTAGCAAAATACTCTGTCAAGCTGTCCCATGATGGAGAAGTCAAAATTCTTTCCAACCAAGAAGACCTAGGGTCCTCATGAGAATGTTGCTATCTTGTTCTTCCAGATCCAAAATCCACTCCTTGGAACCAGGTGCTGGACTTTTCCATCTGCAATTTTGCTTAGTGTGTTATGATCAGAGGAACAGGGCTGAGGAAGCTGTAGGCAGACAGAATTAGTGAGAATTCTTTCCCACAATAGTGCACTCCATTCTTCTAACATACCTCAAGCGCATGCCCGGGGCCAAAACAGATCTGGCAAGAGGAAGATTAACAATGATGACAAAAATAGTCCCTGACTTGATAAAGCAAATATCAACTGAGTCAAGGGACAAGCACTGCCCATAGCCAACCTTGGGATCTAATAAGTTCTTCATTAGGCCAGGATTGCACCATCTTAAGTATTTCACCTCATGCTAACTCTGAAGTTAGACCTTATACCACTGCCCTTGAACTTAGTCAATATTTGCAAACTGGGAGAAAAAAAAAAAGAGAATACAGATCAGCAGGAGAGGTAATGTAAGATATTCTGGAATAAGTCTTTTGGTTTTTTGTAAGCACATAATTCCCTATTTGTTGATCTTTCAAAATTGATTTTTGGAGAGTAGGTTACTCAGGTGGATGTTTATTGGATATTGTGTGCACTATGGGGGGGGGGGAAGGGGTAAATTTTCATTGAATAAAACGTGGCTTTGTCTTGGTCTGGGCTCCATAACTTCCTCTCAAGGTAAAGATGAGCTCATTTGGACCTATCCATCTCTAGATCAGTAAACACTCTGCATGGGTCAAATTCCAGCCACAGACCCTGGGCACTTAGGGAGCCCATTGATTTTCCCTTTCCTGAGGCTTCGGGGTGAGAGGTCAGGGCAGGTGGGGGTGTGAGTGGCTTACATTCCCTCTGCCTTCCAGCTGTGCCTCCATACACCCTCTGCCCACGTGTCCAATTCCCAGAAGTGCGAGCATTCAATCTTACAAGCCCAGAACAGGTTTCAGCATCCTTGTTCACCAGAGCGTGCCTTGTTTCCCGGCGCCCCTCTGTTCCCCTATGTTGCCCTCTACCCAGACTTACAACATAATTTTTGTGTCATTACTTTCTTTTCTGATCACTCTTCTTAAACTTGGGTCTTCCTAAGTAAGTTATTTTTGCTCTTTCCCCCACTCCTTCCTTTCCTGTGGTAGGGACCTGCAAACCCATTATCACACTGACCCAAGCAAAACATAGCATGTGCCTTCTGTGTATTTGATGCCCCCCCTCCCTTTCATCTATAACACACACCCGTACACACCACCTGGAGCGTGCTCCTTTTGAAGACGGGGTGTGTAGCTCTCTTCTGTTTGTGTATCCTGCTCTCTTCCTCTACCAGGTGCTCAGCGAGGGTTGATTTGGACTGTCCAATTGAGGAAAGGAGAGAGAAAGAAATAAGGCACCAGCGGTGGCATTCAGAATATCAATGCCCGCTTTGTGGGGGCAACCATGCTTCCCACTCCCCACGGATAACAATCATTCTTCCTCCCTGAATCCCTCTCCTCCTGTCTTTCATTGAACACATTCTATACCAGGCATTCCACAAAGCACGTCTCATTACATAGGACGAGCTATGACTCAACAAGATGAAAACCCCAACAACCATGGTTGGGGTTTGGCCACAGGTCTGTCCTGCCGTGCCTCCTACCTTCTTCTCAATCCCGACCTCCTGGTGAGCTGGGCACTGCAGACAGCCCACCCGAGAGCACAAACAAGCCTGGAGCATCGATCCAGGTCAGGACCTCGTTTCCTCTCTGCTGCTGAAGGGCACACTCTCCCTCTGTACTTTTGTCTCTTAATATGTGTCTGCCTCATACAAGCAAGAGTTGTGTTCTCTGGCTGCAAAAAGTCTAAACACTTCAGAAACATATAAATGTAAAAATTACCCCCCTTCTCTGCTTATTTCCATTTCTCAAAAGTAATGTTTACTATGGTGGTGTGTGTTTTCCAAATTCTGTGTGTGTGTGTGTGTGTGTGTGTGCTTTTTAATATTTTTTTATAGGAAAGACTGTTCTTAGTGTCAAAAGTTAAGTGCCAAAGAAATCAAGGCATAAAGCCCCATCCACAACAAAAAAACAGAGAGAGGTAACAGGTGAGGAGCCAGCCTCACTCATCCTCACTGGCTGGCAGTATTCTTGGACTAGGGGACACATGGCTAAGGGAGGAGAGACTTAATCAGACCCCATTTCTACAAAGGGACCTGCTCCTTATGTCCTGGGCTGAGTCTGGGATTTGGGTAGAGGTGACAGAACAGTGAAGTGTATTCTGGGTCTAGAAGAAGGAATTTGTACCTATGTTCTTCCTGGCACCTAGAACATAGTAGTAATGCAGAAACGCCTTGGGCCCACAGGCTGTCGCTGCAGAAGGGCACAGATCTTATGAGCGCCAGGAACAGAGGGCCTCAGACTCTGAGTGGCTTGAGAAAAGAGTCAAACATTCATGGGCCCAGACCATGAATTATAATGGGAAAGAAACTGAGCCAGTGATGACCTGAGAATGCCTCAGTGGAAAGTGGTGTGAACCCCAGAAACCCAAGGCAGTAATGGCTATATTAGTAAACAAAGCATGGCGCCCCGATGACAACTTGGGACCAGATGGCTCAGGACTCCTGCTCCAGGACCAGAGGGGAAAGCATTGTTACGGATGAGCCAGGGCCCAGGAGCCTCCTCGCAAACACCCAGGCACCTAGATGCCACCATAAGGAAAGGAGCAGAAAGGGATGGATGCTGGTCTGAAAGTGACTGAATTATTCTCTACCATCAGACAAAGAAGGAACTTGAAGTAGAGATTAAATTGAGTTGTAGTGGGGGGAAAATCACATGTTTTAACCTAAGCAAATATGTGTCTTTGTGATTCTATCTGCTTATAAGCGCAAATATTTCTAAAAAGTTGACTGCTAGATGTGGTCTGGTAGGGCAAATGCATGCACGTTTTTAAAATTAAATCTTTATTGTTGAAACTATTACATATGTGTCCCCCCCCCCCCCCGTTGACCCCTTCTAGCCTGCCCCTGTCCCCTGCCCCAGGCCTTCACCATCCTATTGCCTGTGTCCATGGGTTATGCATATATGCATTCAAGTTCTTTGGTTCTTCCTACCCACTCACCCACCCACTGCCGCCTTCCCTCTGAGATTCCACAGTCTGTTCCATGCTTCTTGCATGCACATTTTTAAACATTATGGATATTGCCAAGTTTCTTTTCAATGTCCTGTTGCTCATAATTAAATTCTCATAAGCTTCACCAAATTGCATGAGATTAGTGCTGCCCAAGTCAACACTTCTTTAGAGCCTGATACCTTATCCTGTCTTCTTAGGATATAAACAAATAGGTTTTTATGTTAAGTTAGTAGTCCAGAAAATGAAAGTTTCATGATTCCTTTTATATAGAATGAAAAGCCTATCTTTAATTTGCATTCCTTTTCTAGATTTCTTTTCTTTTTAAAAAAAATTACTGAGGGAAATCTTTAAGCCCTACTATAAGAATCTTGCTTTTTCAAAGATTCCGAGTTCCAAAAAGATGTATTAACGTGAGATCTGGCCTTTGAATTAGGCAACCTGGCAAACTAAAATGGCTGAAAGAGCAAAGGCTGCTTGGCTCCAGCAAAAGAAGGACTTAGGAGGCAGTAGCATGGAGTGGTTGAGTTAGCTGACAGTCCCAGTGAGAATATTTGCTTCCATTTTCATTAGGAGGCAGAAAACACAAATCAACATATCAAGAAAATTGTTCCTGTTTTTTACCCAGAAGTCTAGATCTTCCTTTATCCTAGGTTGTTACAAGTTAATGAACCCTGCTTGCTGGTAGTATAGTATTTTCTTAACTCTACTGATGAACTGGATTTGCTTATATTTTTACTTAGGATTTTTGCATTGAATTAATAAATGTGGGCATCATAAAACAAGTTGAGTAATTTTATATAAATATGAACATTTATACAAAATGATATGATGTTTATCTACTATGACCTATTTTTTAATATTGGGCAGCACTCACCCATAAAACTATAAAGGCCAGGTGCCTTTGGGGAAGGAGAAGAGTTTTTTAAATTTATCTTGTGTTTTGTTTGGACAATGTTTTTAATATTTCCTATGGCCTTGGTTACTTGTTTTTACTTTTAAAAAAATTTTGTTATCTTTGGTTTTTTTTTGGTTTAGAAATGCACCCATTTTGCTGAGATTTCTCACATATCTAACCATAATGTTGCTTTTACAAATTCTTGGATATCAAATGAAGATAAGATGCAAATAATACTCAATTGGTAATATATAACTTTTCATGAGTTTTAATAGAGTGCAGATACCTACACTCAGATGCCCAAACCACACTTGGGTGCATAATCTATCCTCCTCTGTGTCAGACTTCAAGACTTTCTTGCTCAACCCTATGTCAGTTACTGAGCTGTGAACGGGAATTTAGGGAACACATGTCTCTGGTTACCAAAGATTTTCCAGTTGCAAATAATTGGAAATAAAACCATTGGCTTTGGAATTATTTCCCAACAGGTCAAGGGTAGCAACAATGACAAGAAATCCATAGCTCCCATTTCCATGGCCCAGAGCTACTCACACCAAGGAATTTCCAATACCAGCAAAGCACAGAGCACTATTTGCACAAGCACTGGGGAAAACCCAGTGCTTTCTCCACCAGCAGATTTATTTGCAGAGACACAGGCATTTTTTCCAGGGTGGCTGCCAAACCATCTCCTGAGCTTGTCTAGCTAGCACCTGGGCCACTCAGCAGGGGGCTTTGCAAATAATACCCTCCCCTTTGCCAGGGTAGAGGCAGCCCTAGTGATTCTGTTTCAGTCTGTCATGGCACCTTAATCTTTCTAAGCTGCTCCACTCCTACTCTGGGGCCTGCCCAAGCGCGGCTGGCTGGAGGGGTGGCCACAGCAGCTATATGTCTGGGGCTGAGGGCTAGGGCCTGTGGGACAGAAGCTTTCATTGCCTGGAGCATTTCTGTGTTCTTCACATTTGACTGTCCTGAGAAGCTGTGATGGGTCTGGGTGTAATTCTTACATCACAACTTAAAAAAGCATGGCAAGATGGCAAAAACCACCAACTGAAGGGGAAGAAAAGGAACAAATAGTGATTCACCCCAAACCCATATGCCAGACTCTGTGCTGTTTCTAGGGTATAAAAATAATCTTTTGTTGAAGGTTTGATAGGACTCACATAAGCTATTTCTTATTTTAATTTTTACGTTCATCCTTGAAGATCTCTTCCTCTACCCGATGAGTATTGTATTGTTTAACAAAGAACTCCTTTCTTTAAATCAGCGGTTCTCAACCTGTGGGTCGCGACCTTTGGGGGTCGAATGACCCTTTCACAAGGGTCGCCTAAGACCATCGGAAAACACATATATAATTACATATTGTTTTGTGATTAATCACTATGCTTTAATTATGTTCAATTTGTGACAATGAAAATACATCCTGCATATCAGATATTTGCATTATGATCCATAACAGTAGCAAAATTACAGTTATGAAGTAGCAACAAAAATAATTTTATGGTTGGGGGTCACCACAACATGAGGAACTGTATTAAAGGGTCGCGGCATTAGGAAGGTTGAGAACCACTGCTTTAAATGAAGGTTTGACGGAACTTACCCACATTCGTACTTAGAGATCTGCTCTATCATACTCGATGAGGTCTTTGTTGTTTAAGCAGAGAATTGCTCTTTGTAAATGAACACTTTATTTCATGCCAATCTAAAGATGAAGCTCCTTTGGTTAAAGAGGTCCCAGTCTGGTGGCCCCTGAGACGACACTGCATTATCCTAGAGATCTAAAAAATAAAAACCACTAAGTTATATTATCGCTAAAAGTTCTTCATTCTATGTCATTTTCCTCTGCAACCAGGAAAATAAACCAGTTTCCAATGGAGAAGAGTCCTCCTTCTGTGAGTTCCTCTGAGAGATTTTGGGGGCATTTGGGAGGACTCTGTGACCAGGGACAGGAAACAAGTCCTAGAGAGGGAGAGGAAGAAAGCCTGGGAGACAGAAACAAGGTGTAGCCATGGGAGGTACCACTCCAAAGACCTGGCCTTGCGTTTGGCGGGGAGGCCTCCAGCCCCTCATCACTCTCAGTCGGTGTCCTTGGACCCAATGTGAACACGTAGACTATATTCCTGGGCACCAGGTATCTTTTGATGTATATATCACTGGAAAAGAAACACCCCAGGACAGTGATGTCTTACTGTTGTCCTTACCTGGCGGCTCGTCCCTGTGAACAGAGGGCGGGCTGGGCTTCCTGAGAGCACTAAGTGCTTGTCAAGGGGCAGAGATGCTTCCTGAAGGGAGATGGACCCCAGAGAGATAAGGACCCAACGTCACACGTGGCCAACCTCAGAGTTTTCTCCTCACCCTGTCCTGCAACTTCTTGCCTTCCTTATGAGAAGCATAAACTTTTTAATAAACTTGTTTTTTTTATTTTATTTTTTTACATAAGGATCCTACCAAGTCAACATGGCGGCTGCAATAATTCTAAGAGTCCTTTAGCTTTTTATAATTCTTTCCGTCCCCCTGACGCTCAAGGGTTAAGTGACTTACTTTGGTTTCCCCGGGTGAGCCCATAAAGATCTTAGAAATAGACTGATCAGAGGCAGTATTTCTTTGACACCCAGAGCAGTGCTCTCTTGATTCTTTTTAATTTAGTTTAAAAAGTTAGCCTTCTGGTTTTTACCCCAGTGTCTTGAATCTCCCTGCAGAGAGTTACGTTGTTGGTGAAGGCGGTGGAGCACCATTTCTTTCTTCAATAATCTTTCATAATTTTGCTTAGGCATCATGTCGACTACTTTCCAAAATTTCTAAAATCAGATGTTTTCTTTTACATCTGCTTCCCTTGTATTTTATGCCCCTCGAAACATAGGAGTGTTCACACCCCCCGAAACCTGGTGATAACATGCAAATATTTGATGTTTTCCTCTGATTTTTATTCAGGAGCCTCTATCCGTCACCTCAGTATGTATCAGTAAGTTCATTTTGAAAATGCAGTAATTTTAAATTGTCTTTAAGAAAAACTTGTAAATCATTTATGATGAAAAGTGAAGAGAAGAGTGAACAAAACCAGTCCTTTCTTTACTATGAGCTTGTGAAGCTTACACTTTGAAGAACATCACATACCT
Source organism: Myotis yumanensis (assembly GCF_028538775.1). Taxonomy (NCBI): domain Eukaryota; kingdom Metazoa; phylum Chordata; class Mammalia; order Chiroptera; family Vespertilionidae; genus Myotis; species Myotis yumanensis. Next base: position 27,894,412 of record NW_027223768.1, read on the forward strand.
GGTGGACAGGTGTGGGGAAAGGTGTGTGGCCAGGGTTCAGGTCAGTGTTGAGAATGGTGCCTACGTTATTTTAGACCCGTGCCGTCAGATAATTTGGTCAATTATGTGAAGCTACATTTATAATAAACCTCCTAAACAGGAAACAGTACCACCTGCTGTAACTTCTTAGTGATTTAGTCACTACCTGGATGACCCAATCTGTTCTAGAGCAGATCAGTATGAACTAAGTACAGAAGATGGCGTCTCCCTTTCAAGAGCAGGTGTATGTGTGGGGGGGAGAGGGCGGGAGGTGGGGGGAGGGTAGAGGGAGATTCCTTTTTTTCCTCCAATCAGGGAATAAACATGTTGGGATAGGAGGGACATAGGCATGCTCTTCTGAATAATTTACTTAGGAAGACTGGAATTTAAATTTGTGCCATTGGCCGAAGCCGGTTTGGCTCAGTGGATGGAGCGTCGGACTGCGGACTGAAGGGTCCCGGGTTCGATTCCGGTCAAGGGCATGTATCTGGGTTGCGGGCACATCTCCAGTGGGAGATGTGCAGGAGGCAGCTGGTCGATGTTTCTCTCTCATCGATGTTTCTAGCTCTCTGTCTCTCTCCCTTCCTCTCTGTGAAAAATCAATAAAATATATTTAAAAAAAAAAAAAAAAAAAAAAATTTGTGCCATTGATAGAAAAAGAGCTGAAAGTGGAAAAATACTGTTATAACTTAATAGTTTTGATAATGCATTGATTCTAAGCATCCTCGTGTATAACAGGGTCAAATGTAAAGTTTTCATCATGTAGGTGAAAGCAAAAGAAGAAATCTGAAAGATTGAGACCTAATCTACAAAACTGTGATAGACAGAAAGGGAGGTGCAGCTGTGAACAGTGTAGTAACAGTCAATCTAAGGCGCAGTGATTTCTGCTAATTCTTCACGTTTCCCATTTGCTGTGCTTTTTAAACCACAGCAAAAGAGATAAAGATTTTTTTAAAATCCTCCCCTGAGAATATGTGTATTTTTTTCAACTGATTTTTAGAGAGAGAGAAAGAGAGAAAAGAGAGAAACATCAATGTGAGAGAGAAACATTGATAGGTGGCCTCCTGAATGCTCTCCGAATGGGGATCGAACTCACAGCCTATGCAAGTGCGGGACGATGCTTCAGCCAACTGAGCCACCTAGCCAGGGCAATAAAGGAAATTTTAAAAAAGCCATACAGCCGATGTTCTTGGTATAAATCATGCTGCCAATTGTGTCCAAAGGAACACGTTAGAAAGGCTTTGATGTTTTACATTAGTACTTAGTTCTGAGTTCATCCAGAGTAGAAACAAGTTCTCACTCCCCATATTTCAAGTAACGTATTTGCCATCTTGTGACTTTTAAGAACATCTTCTCTTGTCCTTCGAATCATTAGACATTAGCGATTGAACTGGTTTTAGCTCACATCGTTTGGAGCCAAAGCCGTTGCTGTTTTTAAATTTTGAGGGACAGTTAAGTCTGTGAGAAGAGGTCTCAGAGACACATCTAGCCAGTTGCTACAAGGGTACAGGAAAGGTCATTCCTAGGAGCTGCGAGCATGATGCTAGGCTTGTGTAATGAAGAACTGCAATGAAAGGGAACGTCCACAATAGATCTTACAGTCACAGCTAGCCCCTTGTCCTACAATTCGACACAGGTCCAAAAAGTAAAATCACATGTTTTGACAAAAATCAGACGGCACTGAGCTTGTAATGTATATTTTATTTTGCACAAGCTTGCATATATACTGCACATACATTCAGTTTAAGAGAAGATGGAAGGCACACAAGGCAATTGGACTACTGTATCCTTTAAGTGGTACAAAGAAAAGGTAAAAGTTTGGAGAGTATACAAAAGCTTAAAACACACAAAGTAAAACCCCCCTCCCCCCAACAACTGTTTATCTCCTGTTTTAAAATTTAGTAGCTGCCAAACTAAATTTTTTTTTTACTTTTACTTTAAAATCAATTGTCTACTGCACCTTTTTATTTTCTTTTTAATATGGACAGGGAGTCTCATTTTTTTAAAATCATATCAATTAATATTACAGTACATCCTTGGTAATACAAAAAATTGTACACCTTCATCAAATAAATTAGGATAAATTAAACCAATAAATTATGCAAAGTCTTCAGAACAATAGACAACAACAAAAATCCACAATTGAAATTGCCTCTAGCTAAAAAAAAAAATAATTGACTTTATCAATTCAGTTATTGTACTATATTCAAATCAAAGGATCTTTATTACAAAAAAAAAGAGCTTAATAATGCTATTTACAACATATTGCTAAATAATATAAAGGCAGTGTTTTGTCACGGTTTATACTATATACATATGAGAAATGGCTGGGACAGTTTCGGGAAAGCCACAACCTTTGATTCTTCCAGGTAGTGCTGAGACCAACCCCAAACACATTTGTTTCTCTAATTCTCATTTTGAAGTGGTAATATACAATTTTAAAATACTATTCCCCCCTGATGTGGAGGATCGCAATATTTTAAAAATACAGAATGGATACCTTTTCACAAAAGAAGGCCAGTCTGTTTCCCTTTTCTGCTCATGTTTGTGCATTTGGGGGAGGGTGTCAGATTTGAAAGAGGGCTCAGCAGAAAAGACTCGGAGCCCAAATGCTTTCAGATTCTGTTATATTCTGAGAAGGATAATTATAAGAAGATGCAAAGGTTGAATACCAGTTTTGATCCCAGCTCTGACGATGAGCATTTCAGCTTTCGTCTCAGGGAAGGTTTACAACCGACAGGTCTACAGAAAACAAAGCCGCATTTCCTTCAACATAACATTTAAGTGCAATACAGTAACCGCTTACTCATATCAACCAGTTACATTCTCTTAAGGGGAGCTTTTGGAAAACAGTGCTTCTTGTAATTTGCAAACACAGAGTTTGTACCAGAAGGGAAACCTTGTACTATTCACACCAATGAATATTCTATAATATACATGGCAAAGGATTTGCTCTGTCCTCACATGTACACTGCTTCTTTCAGGGGAGTCTATAAACCGCTTTTTCTTTGATGAATTTGATAGTTCCTAGGGGTCATTTTCTTTTTCAAGCCCCCAAATGTTCAGCTTTATGACTTCATATTAGACTGCATGTGTGTGTATGCGTGTGTGTGTGTAGGGGGAGGGGTTACTTACTATATGTCTTCATGTACATAGAAAATAAATTTCATAAATTTACAGAAATGGCATCACCCTTGCCCTTGACATCTGATGAAAGAGACTGTTATCTTTTAAAAGTAGAGAGCAGGATTTTCAAGAATGCTTTCAACTGTCTATACAGTCGCTGTAGTGTTCGTAATAAATTCAACAGATGTTGTGAGAATGTAGTTATTTATTAAAATCTCATGTCTTACGTAACAACAGCCATGAGGTTAAATATTTACATTGCTTTATAAAAGTTCCCCTCTTGCTTTTTGTTTTGCTTATTTTTTGTTTTGTTTTTAAAATTCTTAAAAATGATAGTCACCCACATCCCTAGCACAGCAACAGAGATTCTCAAACATAAAACACTTTAATTAAATAATACTCGGAGGCACAAAGCAAACTTCAGGAAAATGTGGGTGAGCGTTTCCTTAAATAATTACTACATTCTACCAGCTTCCACATTGCTTTACCACTTAATGAGAAACATCCTCATCAAACAGCCGGAGATACAGTAAGAATTAAATGTTTCGTTGATGCAAATAGAACGTTCTTTTCACAAACATAACAAATGTCTAAAATAGGTCCTTAAATCTAGATAGGAAAAGGTAAGCTTTCCACTTCACACGCATATATATATATATATATGTATATTTTACATGTGTGTATATGTGTGCATGTATGTGTTCTTATGCTCACACATCTGCACACACATATATAGCACATGGTATGAAATATTGCTTCTATACTACTTTTCATTAGGCTAAGAAAACACAAGATTTGCACCACAGTTACAAAAAATTGGCTTCTACAAGAATTTTCAAAACTCGAATGCTGCTCAAACAATTGAGGAAAAAATAATTTGCGGTATCAAACTGTTCTAAAAATTCTCTTCTTCAAAAACGTATTCTCCCGCTTTATTTTAAAAAGACACAAAATATGCATAGCTATCAACGTTATGTCAAACAGCCAGAAAAAAAAATCTAGTGTTTATTGCAGCTGTAGTAATTGGAAATAAAAGAAGATGAAATCGAAAGCCACGGAAGGCACAAGAACAATTGTACTTGTGGGGAAAAACTGGTATTTTGAAGGATTTTAAAAATCCCCCCGCTGGTGCATTTTAGTTCTAGGCACAGACTATAACCTCAAGTGTAAATGCAAAAATAATTTAGCAGAAAACAAGTGCTAGTGTGGTTTTTCAACATGGACTTTAGACTTTTGTTTCCTATGCAAACTGTCCCTCATCCTTCGCCATCCCACCATAGAAAGTTAACTTTCTCCCTAGTAACCAATTTAGTTGAGCTAGAGTTGAAAGATAGTGGTTTGAAAAATCAAAACTATTAAATAGGAGTTTTGACTGACAGGTTTTTGCCATTTTCCAATGCACTTGGAGGCACAAGATTCTACAGTTGTAAAAGGGGGAAAATCACCTAAAAGCGTAGTGAACCAATTCTATTTTCAAAACAATGAGGTGAGTTTATCCTCATGCTGCAATTTCTACTCCGAAATAATTTCTATGCCTCAGTGAACACTGAGAGGATATCGTTGGTAAGCGCATTGACATTTGGTTGTGAACATACAGTTTTGCTTAATTTGGCTATTTAAATTAGAGAGGCAGGAGAGAATACTACTAAAAACCCAACTCTGGAATCAATACTGAATTTGCCCCAGCTCCAGAAGATCCTAGCAAGCTGACTACATAGGTGAATACCCTAGCCTAGGGTTTTGCCTTTTACCTTGCAAATGGCAATGCCTTATTGATATGAATTCCATGGAACAGCCAAGACCCAGGGGTATCTGATGTGAACAGTGCAAGTCACACTCTTTCACATGAAACGAGGCAAAGGAGCGTGACCGAGGGTTGACAATGCTTCCCTACTTTGTGCTGATTGGATTTGTTGTTGTTGGTTTTTGGTTTGCATTTTATTCCAAGGTAATGATTACCTGAACATTTTTTTTTTTCTCCTCCAGAGCAAACTGGGACAAGAACACATGGGAACTGATGGCTCTGTGTGCCTTGTGGAGGGGAGAGTGAGCTGGGCGGTGTGCTTAGCTGTGGGTGGTGCTCCAGCCCATGTCACTTCATGCTGTCCACCGGTGAGAGTGGCTTAGTCCCCTCAGTGGTGCAGGCCATCACAGGACTGGGCTGTTTAATTTAAAGTCAGCAGGTTTTAAGGCTCTGTGCTGACAGTAACTGCCTTCATACATTCCTGTCCATCAGCAGAATTTATAAACGACGCTAAATTACAGCGTTTGGGTCAGCTAGTTAGTCACGTGGGTCAACCTGCATTCTCCAAAGTAAAATGTATTTTTATAAAAATGGAGGATAAATTGGTATTTATGTTCTGTATGATCTAAGTATCTGGCTTGTTACTGTGTCATTTTTGGAGGTGTGTATCAAATGACCTAAGGGGAGGGAAGGTTCTGAAAACAAAACAAAACAAAACAAAAAACCAACTACTGAATGAACAAGGAATTCTTACTGCATCTGCACACAAAACCCATCTAACAAAACAAGTGTGAATGCCACACAAATTCTTAAGAGCAAGTATGGGACGTTGCACGCCTTTGAAAAACTGGAAAAAGGAGAAAAAGAAAAAAGAAGAGAACCACTGAAGAAAGCATAAAATAGCAGCCAGCTTTCTTATGTGTGCTGAAATTGTGTCTTTTGGGTCAACCCCCAAACTTTGCTATGCTACCCACTCTTCTCACATTTTGGTCAATATTAGCTTCTTAATTAGAAGAGACTTTATCCATTGCTCTGAAATGCTATACCTAAAATGAAGACACACTTAATTACACTGTCACCACTGTGCCTATCCATCAGGGTAGTGTGGAATTGTACATGAAAACGGATAATTCTCATCTGGGCTCCTCTCAGGAGGTGAAGAGCAACTCATCTAACGGCTGTCAACAAACTTCTCGTGTAGGCAGAAATTTTATGGTCACATTGGGACGTCCTTTATTCCTTACTATAGAAAACTATTCAGAAAATAGTATTTTTGGGGGGATGGGGGAGTGTTAAATATTATACAGAAATAATCATTCTCTTAAGCATATGAACAAAGTTGAGCAAAGAATACGTGTGAAACTTATGTGCCTTTTAATATCTGAAGCAAGATAAATAGAAAAATGATAAGTTCTAGGGCTTTTTCTCTATGAAGAATGATATAGATTCACTTACTATGAAGAAGAACCTGTGGTAAAATTTAGAGAGGATCGTGGGTAAATTTCCAGTCTCATCTTGAAAGAGTCAGTTTGGTGCAAAACTGTTCTGTCTCCTTAAGAAATGGGTACTAGTTTGGGGTGTTTGCCATGTCTCTTAGGAAAGACTTGACAGTAGTGATTATTTTTCTTTTCTAAGTTTGGCCTTTTTGCAATACTTTTGAGAAGTCAGCTGCTCATCTGCCATTGGCTTTTTTAAAAAAAACACACAAAAAAAAACACATGTCATCAAAAGCTACTGAGTTCAAACCAAACAATAGATTGAAGTTCACGAAGTGGTTTCATTGAGTTTTCTGACCTTCTTAGCAGAAAAAAACTAGAGACACACACTGTAGCATTGCTGTGTCATGAGTTTCCCTCCGCCAACCGCCATTCACAATACAGCATCAGCCAAGCAGAAGCACCGCTCACCAGTGCCCTTCCATGTTAATGTAGACTTTACACGTGTCAACATTCCTCTTTTCCCTGAAAATTAACCCTATTTTAAGTCTCCCAATGTTAAGGGCCTTGGGCAAAAGTAAACGGAAGGCAGAAGGAAAATAGCCATCCCCTTGCAAGTGGAAAACAAAAAAAAAAAAAATGAGAGGAAGATGATGAGGAGGAATTACCAGCTGATTTCATAACCTATCCATGCCTCCCAGACACATACATATATGAAATCAAAACCTAGACACTTATAACTTGGACATCCAAAGGGGACTGCTACTATTCATACATTCGGAAAGAGTTGTTGAAATTTCTACTCATGAAGCAGCTCTTGTAGGCAGTTCGGGGATTTGAAAATCTCAGGGACTTCGCTGTCCAGCTTGCAGATGACCTTGTATATGGCCTTCTTCCAGGAAGGATCAACATCTTTGCCTGCAATAATGGCATTGAAAAACTCCCGTAATGTGATCTGCGCAACTTCCAGGAATCTCTCTGGAACCTGCTGATACAAGGAGACAATGGCGTTAATAAAGTTTTCAGTTTCAAGTCTCCAGTTCTTCAAAGGAAACGGAGCTAAGTTCTTTCTTTCAGAAGGGGGCTTACATGGCACCTGCATTTTCTAAAAATGGCCGGCCTCTCTTCTCTTATGCAAAGGCGTTATATATAGAAGCATTGTAATGGGGGGGGGGGGGGCGTTTGAGGGTGACAGCTTTGTAGAGGTTTAGGAAGAGACTTGTGCCAAGGATGCATGCCGACCTGTTGAAAAGCTAGGATTCTATTGCGAATGTTAGGGCAGGACAAGGGGACACGCGGTTGGAATTCCTCACTTCATTAAGTAGGTGTGTTCCAGAAGCAAGTCTCCGACCCATCTGTCAGAATGTGAATCGGGTTTCCTTTTGATTTCCGTTATGAAAACAAAATATGTTCTCATAAGTAGAATAATAAATAATTGGCCTTTGATAGGAAATGAACCCAAGCCCTAGCCGGTTTGACTCAGTGCATAGAGCATCAGCCTGAAGACTAAAGGGTCCCAGGTTCAATTCTGGCCAAGGGCACATGCCTGGGTTATGGGCTTGATCCCCAGTGGGGGACATACAGGAGGCAGCTGATCAATGATTCACTCTCATCATTGATGTTTCTATCTCTCTCTCCCTCTCCCTCTCCCTTCCTCTCTGAAATATATATATATATAATCTCCAAGAAAACCAAAATTTCTGTGTCAGAGGATTGGCTCAAATGCTAACTTGTTTATTAAAATGCTAACTTGTACTATCAAGTAATATACATACAAAAAGGAGTAAGATGATAACATTAACGCTGAGTCCCAAAATATGAAGTTTGTAATGAATCCTAAAAATTACACATCAGAAAATACTTTACTTTCAGATTAGAATTGCTCCATAAGAGACTAGTTTATGCAGGTGATAAAAATAATAAAAACTAACATTTTTGGAGTGCTTATTATGTGTCAGGCACCGTGTTATGAACTAAATGCGAATTATGTCAGTCAGCTCCCCAACATCTTTATGTGCTGTTATTATACCCATTTTATGGTGAGAAAGCTGAGGCTCACCGAGATCCAGAGAATTGTTCCAAGTCATTATACTCCAAGGCAAACATTCTCCAAATATTCTTTGTAGAATCCCTAATTTTTAATCCTTTCTTTCACAGCAATTAGTGTGTGTGTGTATATATATATACATATATTGTGTGTGTGTGTGTGTGTGTGTGAGTGTATGTGTCGAGTGTGAGCTTAACTTTTTTTTTAATAGTCTGACTTCTTGTCTAGGGAAAGGAGTAGCTATTGATGCACTTAGTATTCTAAAGCATGGCCTATCTCTCCCTACACCAAGATAATGGATTCACAGAATCTTCCCAGGAACTCATAATTTTCCGAGTATACACTGACACTCAGTAGATCTCTTTTAGTGGGGTCCTTCTGCATTCCTGTATTTTATTTTTACAGTAAGAGCAAACATATGAGGAAGTCCATGCCCTGTGGTTGTACATGTAGACAGATCTGTCTACACATGTAAGAGGAAAAAGATTTTCATCTCAGTTCAGACATGCCACTTAAAAAAACAAAAGGGACATAATACCCTGTTGAACATATTTGATCCTTTTCTCTCCATCTTTCCCAATTTGGGCAATGGACATTTCTGTAATTGATAGGAACTGTTCAAGAAAACTAGTAGGATAACCATTTTTTAAACATTTAAAATCAGACAAAGAAGTTCAGTGCTTCCAATGGTAAGTCACTTGTCCTTTGAAAGAAACCTAATACTTCCCCAGGGCGTGGAAATAGGCTCCCAGCTAGGGCTGATCTAGAAAAAGTGAGAATTTTTCCCAAAGACACACACACTGGCCAGTTTCTCAGGACAGTTCCCAACGCTTCCTGGAAAACCAATAAGACACAACCTTGTCCCCCATCAATGTGAAAACCCCATCTACCCCAATGGCCATTCCCTGCTGCGAAGTCACCTGGATTTTCTACAGAACTTTGGTGATTTTCCCTCAGATCTCCTGCATATACTAGTACATGAGTATCTGTGGGACGGGAGGGGCCAGGAGGAGAGATTAGCACTCCCACTCACCTTAGACTAAGTAAAAAGTCATTAAGCAGTTTTGCTGAGTACTCTCCCTTCTTCCCCCAACGATAATCCTTCCCATTTGATCAGATGGGCATTGCTGAGAGAGGGAATCTGGCTGGAGAACAGTTAGGCAGCACAGCTACCCACTCTAACTACTTGGTTTGGGAGCTGTTAGCCAAATGCTGCAGAAACATAATCATAGGCATTTATTAAAATAAACATTTCAAGAAGTGTGGTGTTACTGGCCATTGGCAACAGAGCCACGACGAAGATCTATGTTCCTTGAACACACAGGGTTGCACATGCATGGATTGGAGAGAGCTGTGATTACAGAAGGTATGGCAGCTGCTCCAGGGCAGGACAGAGAAGGCTGGAAGCCCCGCCCACTCCCAGGACTCCACAGGAGGTCCGGGGAGCCAAGGGCCAAGGGGGCAGGGGCACTGTTTAAGAGGAAGGAGAGATATCTACAATAGCCTCAGCATTGGAGGAGTAAGGAAGGAGTAGTTCTAGGGTTTGCATAAGAACAAATAAAAGTAACTTCTTTGGTGGGGGGGCCTCCACCTTACTGTTCTTCTCATTTGCCATGCTTGTTGATGGTTTTCAAGGCTTTTATCCTGTGGTAAACATTCATTTTTTTTTTTTTTTGGTAGTATTCTTGGGCTGTCCTTTAACACCTTTTGTATCTGTCTTGATGTTACTTAACTTCCTTCCTACTTATAACTAGTTGTAATGAATTTATCATAAGATGTCTTTAGAAAAAAAGAGCCATGGTTTCTATTCTGCACATCCCCCACAATGCTTAGCAGTGCTCTTTTGAAAAGTCTTTGATATATAGTTCATAATGAGATCTTGCCTATTGCTTTAGCATCACACTTATCTTCTCACCCAATACTTAAGGAATTTGTCAAATAAGATGGAATTTAAAGAGTTGGAATAGATCTCAGAAATCATAATTGCACAGATGAAGAAACTATGAGCTGAAGAAATTATGCAATTAAGTTGTGCAGGTGTCTTTCCATTAAACCATGTTGGTTCCTTTTTAATGCATTTTTGTTATTACTACTTATTTGAGGCATCAAAACCTTGACAAACTGTGGCTCTATGATTGAGAAAAACCACGTAAGAGTTAGTAACTTAAAATAAGTGGGAATGGTACCAAAGATCCCAGGAGGGGACTTCAGTTTTGGGTTTATGTTTGGGAAGGGATGAAATGCTTTGCTAATTTAGTGTTTGCTTTGAGACAATACTCATACAACGAATTGGGCGAGATAAAATAAAGTTATAATGAGACCTGTTAATACTAGCGCAATTAATCGTTTTTTCTTTTTGTGGCTCCAGAGAGGTAAACTGATGGGTAGCAACTAATCTTCCAAAAGAGTGGGAAGGAATTCCACCTTCAGGTAGAAATATCACCCATGAATAAAAGAGACCCTTACCTCTCCAATAGAAAATTCTCCCAACTCCATTTAACAGAGTAATTTGGGGGGTTACTTTCTGATTTTGGGGGGGTACCTTAGTGATAATGTCCATATTTTTCTGTACCTCTTCACACCTAATGGATTTCCAATCACTAATAAACATCTGCAGAAAATCCCTTAGTGACAAGTAATCCCTTATCTCGGTTTCTTTTAATAGAACCCAACAATGTGCAGAATGAACCCTAGAGTATCTCCTCAGCATCAGGTGGCAACAGTCAATCAAGCCCCAGGAATGCAAGACAATGCAGGCTGCTGGGAGGGGGGAGGGAAGGCCATGCCTTTGGACATGCCACAGGGGAAAAACAAAAGGCTTCCAAAGTCTCTGGCTGGGACTCGGAGGCTATTGTGGGAGCTGCTGAGATGAGTGTTCTTCAGGAGAGGAGAGTGGAAACTTTGCTCTGATAAAAGGCATCCCAATATAGGAGCCTCACCCCACATGGTCTTGCCTCTCCTTGCCTTGATATTCGGAGGAGAATACTATCGCCATGAGGTACTTGAAGGCACTCAAAAATGTGAAGGGGCTGGCTAGCAGCATCTACCAATTTCATCACAATTGTTTGTGCTTGAGTCTCCTCACAGCAAAAGAGGGCCCTGTGGTCTTTGATGAAATGGGGAAAATAGGAAGATGTTTTTAAGTCTTCTCAGTCAGTGGCAGGGTTATGTGCATGAGCACACATGGGCGCGCACACACACACACACACACACACGTGCACATGCACACACGGTGTGTTGGGTGGGTGGTTATTTTGCACCTCTTCTTTTTACTTTATTTTTATTTATTTTTTATCAGAATGAGTGTCAAAGACACATTTCCCCCCAGTCTTCCTCCTCCTCTTCCCAGTTGCTTTACCTTCAAGGATGATTTGTTTTATTAAACTGACTGTCCCCAGCCTCTGCAGTACATAATAAAAGCCTGACATAGCAGGCTGCCTGCCTTCTGTGTCCTGCAGACACTCATCATAAGTGTCAGGACATACCAAGGTTAGCGGTCACTGAAAGTGTGCTCGCTGGCCCAAACCTTGCCAGACGCTCTTGGCAGCTGAATGAATGTCACAGAGAATAGAAGGGGAATTAGAAAGGTTAAAAAGAAGACAGCCTCTCCTATTTTCTGGACAGAGAAGCTGATTTTTCACACCTTTGAAACGTCCACAAGCTCATCCATCGGCCCCTTGCAGGGGACCTAACCCTTGCCCCTTGCACAGCTCCCCGTAGACACCTCTCCCTCCTCAGTCCCCTTAAAAAAATGGTCCACTGGCCCAATTTCATCAGTGAAATGATCTTTGCTAGAAATGGACAGAAAACAAACCAGGCATATACCTCTCTCCCTAGCCCCTCCCCAATGACCAACGACAACAAGAGCTTGTCTAGCTCATCAATACATTGCAATCTAATCAAAGGAGATCATCTTTTAAACTATTGTTTTGCTTTCAAACCTACCTGAATGGGGAAATGGAAAAGGAGACCTATGTATGGGCTGGAGCAGCTAACTGATGGGGAAGTAAAATGCTGGCTAGTATCGGGGTGAATTAGTTTGTGTGTGGATTTTCTTTCTTCCTCCTCCTCCGTTTTTTTTTTTTAATACTATAAAAGGGCAATAAAATGCTGACTGTCAGAAGACAATGTCAAGGAGAAAAGGGTACTGGTATTTTGGATACTCTTCACTGCTCGCCTTGGAGAGAGAGTTATTCTTGTCACAAACCCTTTTGTCTGCATCTGCTGACTGCTTGCCTGTAGCCAGCAGCATACTTTAACTGTTTTGTCACCTCCTAACATCACATGCATCAGCTGTTGGGCTTTTGTTATGGGTATTGTAGAACTAATCCGCTGTGGCTGTTCTACTGTGCAGTAAATAAAACAGAAACGGGCTTCTCAGACAATTCTGCATGAATATTTCAGATGGCTTCACAACTCCGATTCACAAAATCAAATAAATAAATAACTCCCGCCGCCCCCCTCCCAGCCTCGACCCACACACAGAAACAAAACCCCTCCAACCAGGCCCAGATGCCTCCAAGTCCCCGGCATTGAAGGCCCTGACTGGAGCCTTCAAGCAATTGTTTCAGTGAAGTTGAAAGAACAGCGCTTTGGAAACTTCCACACCCCGCCATGCATCTTGATCCTGAGAGTTAGACACAGCTCATTCTGAAAACGGGGTACGCGGCTGTGAAAATCTGGGGAGCGCCTTTTCCCCTTGGGCTTTCTGGGTCGGGGGGAGCCTAATGCCATCAGAAATCTATAGTTGGAGTTCCTCGTCCGACTGCCTTTATTGTTTCCATGTGCATTTTCTTCCCTTCCGCTCATCTGCCAGGAGTCAGAGGAAGATGCTCACGCGCCCAGTTCATCCCGAGGGCCTTTCTAGGTGTCTGACCTGTGCAGGAAGGAGCACAGAAGGAGAAGGAGACCCCGGGGCTGGGTTTTTCAAAGGAAAACACACCAGGAACCCTCTGACAGCATAAATAATGGAGTGATCACACCCAAGGAGGCATTTTGCTCGGTGACTTCTGAGCATCCTTGGAGAAGTTAAAAGAGAACGGGCATGTGCCCGGGGATGCGTGCGCACACCCACGCGAAGATCCTTCCAGGGGAGAGAAAGTTGAAGTGCTTCCCCGAGCATTCATTCACCCTGGTGCGCACATGATCCCGCTAAGCAAACGCTCCCATCCCTGCTGTTTGTTAAGTAAATATTGATCAAGGAGAGACACATCTCCTGCGGGGGGTGGGGGTAAGTTGGGGACCTTACTGCAGACAGAGTGTACATGGATAAACTCAGATGGGTTGAGTAAGTCCTCACAGAGATATCAGATGAAAAGGAAAGAGCAGACTCCTTATGGTCGCTCCTCTCCACTGTCTTGCTCTCCCTGAATTCTCCTGCCAGAGGCAGAGAGAACGCATGGAGCTATGCTGCTCCTAAGGGTCTCCCTCCGCAGCCAAGCGTGCATTTACCCTGAGTGTACAGCCGGGGACCCACTGGCCCCTCAGAAGCGGGGAGGGGGGGGATGCAGGATGCTATCAGAGACGAATCCGGGTGATTGTGTCCCAAGGCCCCCTCATCACGGGGAAAGCTCAGGTGGGAAAGCAGGCATGACTACGCCTTGGGAAGCAGAAAACACCATCCGAACCGAAGGCGGTGGTTTGCATCTTTAAAGAAGAGCCCGATTCCTGGGAGGTGTTCCACTGTGATTAATGCATGTGCGCAGAGCAGCGTTTTGAGAGGTGCTCTGAGGAGGTTCGCTTGGCTGATTTTATTGGCCCAGCCAACAAGTTGAGAAAAGTTGCTTTGTGTTCCCAGAGTTTTATTTCGGTCATCTCACGATTGTGACTTGAAGCCCTGTCAAGGGCTGAATGGGCCTGGTGCTTCCCGGGGAAGGCCAGCTTTAAAATCATCTCTGGAGATTAGGTTTTGTGTCTAAAACATGGAGCACCACGGGCAAAGAGCGAGGTGTTATATTTAGGGCGCCCATCAAATGGCAACACAGCGCTTGCATTTTATGAGGACGCTCGCACGTACCTCTGGAAGGACTGGCATCACCCTCCAGGGCACTGGCTGCGAAGCCTCTCGCAGACGCCACCCACCACTGAGCTTCAGACTAAAGTCTCTTTCATTCTGATGCTTAGGCCGCATGCAGTTTTCGGGGACCTTACGGGGTCAGATGAATGTGATGCCCATGCAGTTTTAGGCCTATGAGTGGGCTCACTTCCTGGTTCCATGTTTGCTCCTTAAATATGTGAGGAGCAAATGCTTTTAGGAAGTCGCTAGAGTTCAAGGCTGTCCTTAAAAAACAAAACAGAACAACAACAAAAAAGAACCATAAAAAAAAAAAAAAAAAAAAAGCCACGTTTCTTCCGTCTAAGCAAAGGAACACATGGCAATAACAGTCTGTATCATTGTTTTTATAAACCTTCAAAAGAACAATGTTCTGTTGAGCGAAATTCAGTAGCATTCTGTAAACATTAATTTAAGGAAATCAATAGACCCAGTGAGCTAAAGCCATATTGCAAGATAAACTGGCCAGAGTGCCACTTCATCAAATAGATTTTCGTTTTCTCAGCTAGATAAAGACAGTTTCAAAACGGCGCAAACGTGTTGCAACCAAGGTTTGAGAAGTATGTGGCCTTCAAACAGTCTGCTTGTTCCTACTACAAAGCTGGATAAACATACTTTAAAAATGATAAGATGGCTCGGCATTGATTCGGCTCTCAATTTTTACAGATGGATTTCTTGGTTGTCTCACAGGAAAAGAACAAAACAAAAAACAACAACACACATGCATTCAGAATAGAAAACCGGACGTGGGAGAAGGAAGGGGTTAAATTGTCTTGAGAAAGGGAGCTCTGGGGGCCGTCAGTTGATGCCCGACTTTAAAAAAAGAAAGGAAGAAAGAAATCTTTATTCATGCTGACCTGATGGGCAACAGGCCTTCTTGCCAAAATCCAAAAGCCAAACTCTCTCGTGGGTTTGGGATCAGAGGTTTCAGCTGGTGGAAGCTGCTCCCGGTCTGTGGTCTGCGCGGGCCATGCAATGTCATGTTAATATGCTAGCGGGTGGGGGCGGGGAAGTCAGCCCAGGGAAAGGCTGGGGAAGGACATGAGCGAGCCCCGCACCACAGCCCCACGTTTCCCTCCACCAGACTGAAAGAGCTGCGGGGATCATTAGAAAAAGTGGCTGAAGGAAAACAGGTCTCTCCTTCTGCCCCCCACTGCAGGGACCTATAAGGCGCATGTATATTCCCAAGTTAGGCCACCTGACACCCCCCCAGGGCCCCACCCGCCCTTACCCATGCCGGCAGAGTAGCAACCAGACGGCCCACTGGAGGGAACACAATAAAAGGAATGAACAGTCGCATGGAAACTGCGAGGAGGGAGGGTAAGGATCTACCTTGAGTGGATGGTGGGACTCCATGAAAAAGGATCCCAGGAAGTGGACTCTGGTCTGTGTGTGGGCAGGGGAGGCCGCGCCTGGCCATCACCACTTGGGCCGGGCCCTGAGGATTTTCTTGGTTTCCTCACCTGAATTTGCGTCTTTGTCTTTAGGAGTGGCTATTTAGAAAATACAGAATCCACACACAAATTTGTACACCTTTAAAAAAAAACGTTGGTAACACATGTCTCGATAAAAACACCATAGATTATCAACAGTGGGCTAGAATTGAGCACTTTGACTAATGGTGACTTTCGGGGAATGTGAAAGAATGTCTTATCGTCTTCTGCTCTACCTGATAATAATTTGTGTGTTTTCATTTTACACTATGTAAACATTCCCCTGGCAGCTCTGCATATAGACATCAATAGAAATAAAGCCACCTCTCCGTGGCCCCCTGCAAAGAAGGAACTAGCATGCGGGGAATAGAAAGACAATTGTTATCGTAAAGTCTACGAGACTGTCAAAATTATTGTGTGGGGCCGAGCGTTGGTCAGTGAATATGCTTCAAGCGGCTAGTTTATTTGCTCATGTTTGGAAGTCTTGGTTTTATATATGTCAGGAAACTCAATGATTGTCATGTCATTTGGTGTTATGGAGTAGATTTTCTGTCTTTCGCAAACTCGGCGCATGTTTGAAAGAGTGACTCCAAGTTTAAACAACAATAAAACAAACAAAATAAAATCAGAGAAAAAGCATCAAATACTAAAATGGAATACTTTCTCCCATCCCTTTAGCCCTGAGATACTACAAAGACACTTTTAGATCTTGAAAACAATTGGAAACTCCCTGCTGGGGTTACGTGTCTGGGAGAGGCTGTTCAGGTTAGAGCTGGACCCAGACTATTCAATCGAAGAATCATAGTTTTGGAATTTCAGAAGTAGAAGGGATCTCAGAGAGTATGTGTTCTGCTCAAGAGAGAAACAGCCTCAGCCAGGGGTCAGCAGCCTTTTCTTTCTTTTCTTTTTTTAAAGTAATTTTTATTGATTCCAAAGAGGAAGGGAGAGGGCGAGGGCGAGAGAGATAGAAACATCAATGATAAGAGAGAATCCTTGATCAGCAGCCTCCTGCACGCTCCACACTGGGGATTGAGCCCGCAACCCAGGCCTGTGCCCTGACCGCAAATCAAACCGTGACCACCTGGTTCATAGGTCGACGCTCAAACACTGAGCCACACTGGCCAGGCCAGCAGGCTTTTTCCACAAAGGGCTAGATAGTCAATGCATAGGCTGTGTGGTCATATTCAATCTCTGTTGCATATTCTTTTTTTACAACCCTTTAAAAATGTAAAAACTATTCTTATCTCGAGGTCATAAAAATCAGACTGAGAATCCCACCTGGCCTGTAGACTGAAGTTTGCCAGCCCCTGCTCTTAGCCAAACTTGGCGGCTGACAACTTCATTGAGGGCCTAACGTTCTTTCATTCTTCACTCAGCCTGCGTGCCTCACTGGGTCAGCGCACTGGTGGTTCTTGCGGGATAGCTGGGATCGCCTCCCCTGAATTCAACCTGCAGTGTCATACCATCCCTCCTAGGTGCATGTAAGGCTTGCCCATGGCTATGGAATAGAGTTAATGGACCACACAGAGAGACGGGCAAGAACCAAGAAGGCTTCAGTCTCGCCCCGCTTTGATTAGGAGATTTTCATGAGGCGCTTTCCTGCCAGTAAATATTTAAATGGACTCCATGGAGGAACCTGTCCCTCCTTTACCACACATCTAACGAGTCAGCTCAGATGGAAAAAGAAGCAGTACACCTGTCACTCTGTAGTGTCAACTAACTTCCCTTCAAGTCAGCCCCCTGAAGGATGTGCCATTGGTGTCTCAGTTCGACAGGCTGGTAGAGCCTGACCTTTCACTTTTGCTGCAATCCCTGGGGAAGGTGTTACAATGAATAGGGCCAAGTGTGGTGCCATTCTTGGATGGGAAATTATCCAATAACAACTCGGCACAAATCTCCAGCGTGGCACGAAGGGAAGCTGGGGCACAGATAATCCGGGTGCTCCTGTTCGTTGGAGAATGCATTACCTGATTGCTTTCTGCGGGAGATTTACCTTCCTAACTAGGCTTTGCCTGGGCTAACATTAAAACGCATCTGCGTGCCCTGTATGCATGGATGGGGCGCTGTGAGCGTGGAGCCTCGAGAGGAACTGTTAGGAAGCTGGGTGAGGCAGGACCATGAGAACAGCATCGCTCAGAGTGAGCAGCAAAGAAAGTAAGTACCGTGAGATACAGCTGATAGTCAAACTGCTTCGGAGGTCCTGGGAGACACTGCCTCTCTGGTGACAGCAGCTCACGTGTCCCACATAATCCTGGGCTGCGCTGAGAAAGGGCTGGGATTAAAGACCTCAATCCTATCATTTGGTTTTGACCGAAAGATCTTGGTTCTGTCAGAGAAATTCCATTTTGTCTTTCTAGAGAATTCTATTGGGTCTCCCCTCGATAAGTGACCCTTTGCAAAAAAACAAGGATGAGCTATATTTCAAAAGCAACCCAAGAGCTTATGAAGGACTTTGAAATTGCTTTTTCAAGAAAGGTAAATAGTTTGGGGAGGCCGAGAAACAGGTTCCAGAAGGGCCCTGAGAGCCTTTGGAAGTCCCCTGCCGATGCCTCAAGGTGCTGCTTGGGGTGGAGTCTGAGGATGCTGCCAGACCTAGGACTGGCCCTGCCGAGAGCCATGCCAGGAGTTGTACACCTGCAGGTCCCATAAGCTGACAAATCTCTGAAAATAGTCTTTGTATGAAAGGAAGTGGAGTGGCCTTGAAACCATAGCCTTTCATCCTCTTCCTCCTCCTCCTGCTTCTGGCATTTTCTCTGCTGTCACCCCTCTCAACCCCCCTATACTTGTTCTCAGTGAATCTATTACGTTTTACTAAAAAGCCACTTTTAGTACCAGATTTTAATTAAAAATGTTAAAGTAGTCTGTTCAAAACAGAAGTTGGGTACAGTAACCACAAGAAAGATGAAAAATACATATCTAAATGACTTGTGAGGATTTCATACCTACCCACCACACTCATACACACCCACAAAACCCCAGTGGGGAAAAAAAAACTTTTAGGACTTCGGTTACTATCATTTGGGGAATACTTAAAGGAAAGAATGGTTTGCATTTGTAAAAGTTACTAACTAAGCCTGATAGTGAAGGTAGTGATACCATCTAGAACTACTAATTCTGTCTTGAAATAGGGGAGATGTAGTGTATTATTCAGAGGTTAGAAATATACTACGAGTGCTGATTGGCTGAGTTGGGGTGGGACACGAGCGGAATGCTTGTGGGGACGGGTGTATAGACACCCCATTAGTCCAGGCCTGTCCCATCTTCTAGGAAACCCACAGGCATGAGGGCTTCACAGGTGAACTCCTTACTGTTTGGCTGCCTTAGCCAACACAGATAAAGTGAGCAGCAAGTATAAAGATTAGTGCTAATTCAGTCAATAGATTGTTTATGAATTTGAAAGATGAGTCTCTATAGTCCCAGCGAGGGAGTTGCCATGTCTCCAAAGGTACTGTTGAGAGATCTGCAAAGCGGGCCTTGGGGGAACCCCACAGTGGGCACCCTGGAGACTGTTACTGAGATGACTGAGCCACAGCAGAGCCACAGGGTGGATGTGGCCCCGGGTGGATGCCATCTGGGTTCCCAGGCGATCCACAGTCACCGCCTAAAGCTTTGCATCACGCCAAGGATTTACTTAGGGAATGCAGAAGGCCTTCTATCCTCAAATCACAGAATTGCAGACCTAGATCCTAGCTCTGTGTTTAATCTCATCACTTTACGGGTGAGCAAAGTAGAGCCTCCTGAGGCAGGTGCTGCCCGAGGCAGACCCCTCCAATCGGGTGCTCCTTCCATGGTACCCTTCTCACCTGGGACCTATGACTCCAGTTCTGATCCAGGTGGGTGCCACCTTCACAGCCACACTTGGGGCAGAGAGATCACTTTCTCTTTTTTTAAACCAGTTTTGCATTGACTCTTTGTCCCAGTTCTGATGAGAACTCCCTGTTTGCTCATTTGTTTGTTTTCCTATTTAGGGTCAGCAGGAAATGATGCAATAATTGGACAAGGTAACTTTCATTTGGCTCCGCAGATGAATAAAAACAAATGCTTATACAGCGCTTACTCTGTGCTAATAAAGTCACGTGTACTCATTTAATTCTCAGGACAGCTCTGTGAGGTAGATGCTAAGGTCTTGCCCATTTTATAGATGAGGAAACTGAGGCACAGAGAGGGGAGGACACTTGCTAAGCGTTCACTGCTGGGAAGCGGCAGAGTTGGGATTTGAACTCGGGGACTGTGTCCAGAAGCCATGCTCTTTTAAATGTTACACTATCAGCCCAGGACCACTGACCGTGGCCTCTCCAAAGGATTTCCTTTCTACGATTTCAAGGTGATGCTTTTACATAAAATAACATCTGCTTGTAAGTAAAGTTTCTGTTACCTTCCTGAGAATATAATTTAGAGACCAGAGCATTCTTTTCCCTTAGGCTGCCATTTTTATAGACTAGAGCCTAGGGATAAGGCTGGATCTTCAGGATGTCAAACGCTTCTATACTTTATCTACAAAAACACTGCAAACATCTGGGCAGCATGGTGGACCTGCCCACTGCTTATTTGGCTGACTATGTCCTGTAGACACAATCAGATTTGCCAGAATACTTGTCAAGAGTTCCATACACTGGTCTGTAGGCTCTTTTCACCAATAAGTGCCTCTGAGAAGCTACTCAAGAAATCCAACTTCTCAGGATAAACTTCTGGGGCAATAAAAAAAAGTCCCCCTGGGTGTGTCGGTGAGGTGCAGTTCCACACCTGGAACTCCGCTCAATGGTCTCCTAACTGTAACTGTCCCTGGGAAAACACAGTCACGCTGAAGCGCATTACAGAGGGCAGCTGAAACGACCAGGGGCAGCCCACTAACTGTATGAGATTAGACTTTTAAAAAGGATTAGAGCTCCTTCATCTGCAGAGATGAAGATTAAGAGGCAGTAATGATCAAAGTCTATAAAATCAGAGAGGAAATGGAGAACATGGGCACAGCCCTGTCCACAAATCCTAGGATATTATAACAAGGGCTATCCCTTCGGAGTTCCAGGGAAATCACTTACGAGCCATAAAAAAGAAGATACTATTTTCTCAGCAGGTAATAAATTTAGAGAATTATTATCTTGAGGAGTGGTATATTCTGAGAACGGGGCTAGGCCTGCAAAGGTTTAAATAAACCTGTGGGTAATAAAACCATAATGATCCAATAATGGGAAGTTGGGAATGTTGTGGGGACATCCTGAGACTTTTGAAAATGATTCAGTCGATGACAGGTACCAGATTCTCCCAACACGCTCCCTGCCCAGGGCTGGTGGCCTGCTGATCTGGCCACCCCTCTCCTCATTTTCTCAGCTGGATGGTTCCTAATATTCAGAACAGGGGCTCAGCGACAGGGAAACCCAGGAAACTGTACAAGATGGCAACTCACTCCTCGGGAGAAATGCTCTTTAATCTTCTCCAGGGTCTTCGACCTAGGAGTCTGCATTAGAATTCCGGACAGTGGTCTGACCATGATTGCTAAAAATATAAGAACTTACTCCTTTGGGTGTAAAACTAAAATCGATGTTTTACTCAAAGACAGAGACATTGAAACATGCCATGTTGGCGTGGTTGGGGGACAAAAACTGCTTAAATTCTCTGTGGGGAAAGCTGCTCGTAATACGCTAACACAGATCAATTAATTCCATTTTAAGGAGGAAGTAAAACATACCAATTACAGAGAACCCACCACAGCCCAAGATATGGAGCTCTAACATTTACTGCAGTTAATGTTGGAACCATTACACCTTCTATAAAGCGCTGGCTCCGTTAAATACGGAGTCAAACTTCAGAGAAATGTTTTAGCCTGTTTCCAAAACAGCCCACTGTTAATCACATTCAATATCTAATAATGGGTCATCGTTGGGGGCTGGGGAGGTGATGACAGCAGAAGGAGCAGGCAGGGCACGACAGTTGGGGGCAGAGGGGAGAAGACGATTCCATTCAGAGGAAAGGAACCTTCAGCCGACTATCACATGCACAGCGAGGCATGAAGAATCTTTGCTCTATTCCCAGTTCGGACCGCTTTCTGAAAATTGGTAAAATGAGGCTATGCGCTGAAGCAAATAAAGGAGCCAAGGAGAGAGAAGGGGTGGCGGAGAAAGGCATACACAGAATAAGTAATACCCAATAAGTCCGAATTCCAACCCTACCTACCATCCTACTGGGAGCAACCACTTGGTATCTGTTCAAACTGCAAGTGGGAAAGCGTCAGTCCGCACATTGGGGCGCTATTCAAAGATCCCATTCACTGGGCGGGTGGAAAGTGGGGAGGTGGGAAGGGGTGAGGATGGGTTAAGGAGCAAGGAGGGTTTTTTTGTTTTTTATGTGTTTTTTTTTTTGGTTTTTTTTTTTTTTTTTGCTCCTTGTTTCTCGGGGCGTAAACTTTCGAGTGATTTGGGCAAGAAAACTGGGACATCTGGAGTTCAGAAGTCGAGGGGAACGGGGAAGAACTGGGAAGATGAATGCATGATCATCAGCTACACAAAAGAACGGAGCAAAAAGGAGCCCGCATTTGGGCACTCGCGTCTGGCAAGGAGGCCAGCAGCAGGGCTAATGAAGCATTTGTGGTGTGGGACGTCTGCCAGCGCAACAAAGAAGATGTGCTTGGGCTCTGCAGATGTGCCAGGGCCCCCAGAGCAAAATAATGACATAATCACCATCAGTGTCACAGACCAGACTGTACACAAGGTGACAGGGGAGGGAGGGCCTGTAATACACACACAGGGAGGACTCTCCATGGCCCGTGGCGCTGCTGCCCTGAGGCCTGGGAGGCAGGCAGGGCGACCTGTCTATCTCTGACTACATCTTAAATCCTAAGGCCAGGCTTGTTCTCGCTGTTGGTGGGTGTTTTTCAGGCAATCCCAGCTACTCCTGGGATGAGGCAGCAGACATGGAAAAGCTTAAGAGAGATCTGGACTGGTTGGAAAAGGCTGAACAGAGAGAAGCCAGGGGAGAAATCAAAGGAGTTTTGAGTCAAACTCCCTCTGCCTTCTGCTAAGTTCTGTGCTCAAACTTTTACGAATCAGATTCAGGCCATGCAACCCGAGGTATAAATATCATCATGGATGTCCATGTTTCATGTTGTAAAGAAAATGCAGGAAACATCTTGGGGAACTTCAGGGGGTTGGGGACACAAATTAGCAATAAATGGTCCCTCCCCAGGTGAGTACCAAAGCAACACAGGCCGCCCTGAAAGGTCCCTGGGCCCGTCACCTGCCCCCGGCTGCTGCTCCCTGAGGTGGGTGTGTTAGTACAGCTGTCTGGCTTCTGAGTGACTTTTGTCAGCTTGAAAGTGAAAGTCTGTTTGAGGAGCTGAAAGAACAATAGCCCAGAGCCCGGAAGAAGGGCTTGGAGCACAAAGGACTTAGACCAATAGTGTCCCTTTTCATTGCTTCTAATGAAAGATTCATAAGAATAACTTTAATTTTTTATGACTCCCCCTGTTTGGTATGACTATATTTGTTGTGATAACTTCCACAGATGGGTTCCCTTTAAATACCAAAAGGTCTGTAGTGGAAGTGTTTTCAAAGAGCTTTGGGGACAGGTTCTGGCCATCCTGTGGGCTCCTTTAGAGATTGCCTCTAAATCTGGTCCCCTTCAGCCTAGAAGTCGCAGTGGACACTACAGCGAAGTGAGCTTACTCCTTTCTCATGTGCTCGGTTAAGTGCCTCTTGGAAAAATGATTGTATTTGTTTTTCTTGGCTTCATTCTATTTACCAGGAACAGTAGCATGATCATCATTAGTGGTTCTCCTTTTCCTTCACTTCTCAAGTAGCTGTCTCCACGCTGCGTCTTAATTTTGTGTCTCAGCCCAAAGGGGGGAGGGGACCAGCCTGTATTTGTTTTATGTCATGTTAGCAAACAGCACTGAAGGTTGGCTTAAGGCAATCCCTGAAGGTGAAACGTTATTTTTAAACTGGAATAATCGACTTTCAAGAACCAAAAAGAATGTTTGCAAAAATACTTATTCTTGCAAATTTATAACTGAGGTGGTTAAGAGAAATGAGTGAGTGAATGATTGTGAAAAGTTCTTCTCTGTGTCTGAGAAAGACCCAAACAGTTAAAGTGAAATAAAATCAGGGGTGAGAGGGGGGAACGAGGCAATTTGATGTCCATGTTATCTGCCACGTGAAAAGGGATCGCAGAGTTTGGAGCAAACTTGGGTTCGAGAAATGAGTTTGCTTACTCGAGACCAAATAAACAGGCTCGTTTTCAAAAGCTTGTTAGAACGTCTTCAGACATTTAACCCAGGATGGGCCAAACACAACGGTAACATCCCATTGAAAGCTCCAACCACCACCAGAGGCTCTCAGCTGAGGACTTGCCCCCTCCCCGCCATGGATAACCCTTTGTGGGACCAAGAGAAAGAGCCTAGGCAAGGAGAGCTGAATGTCAGACAATAGGCATCACTCCACGCTGTCTCTGAACTTTCCTCATCTCTGAAGGACAATTAATTACGAAGGCCTTAGGGGTAGGTCGCAGCAAGGGAAAACCCACTGCTGCCCCAGCGCCACGGCTGCCGCCTCTGTGTTTGCTAAATGGCTTCGCCTGTTGGGGTACAGCCACCAAGAGAGCCAATAGATCACGGGGGGGAGGAGGGGCGGGAGGGAAGCAAAAGATTTTTTTGTGTGTGCGCCTGCCCTTGTATAATTCTATTCTCACTGTGAACTCATCCATACACAAAACACAAGGACATTTTTTTTTTTTTAAAGAGAGAAGAGCCACAGGGCAGGTTGCAGCCGAAACGGCCTCTCAGTGGTGTGTTAAAAAGGATGGTCTTTTCACCAAATCATTTCACAGAGGCAAAACAGACCAACACAAAGAGTTGAGACTTTTTCTCCGACATTAAATGGAGTAACTGATAAGGTCAGACATATGATACCTAAAGACATGAATCTGTGAACTCTTGAAGTCAAAGGCCCTCTCTGTGCCGAGGAACAATCTTTCAAAAGAAATAGATCATAGAACTCCACTGAATCTGCTTTAAACTTTATGAAGCAGGAGGAGAAAAAGCTCTAAGTAGGGAAGCTTGACAGAAGAGCCTTGAACTATTTTCTGAAGGAAAGATGAGACCCTCCCTAGGCTGCCACAAAACATCTTTTTTTTTTTCCTCTAAAGGCTCCTCTGAACTCTGATAGGTGCCAAGACACTGCCATTGAAAGCTGTATAATTATGTGCTATAGCCACTGTAGAAAACGCTTTGTTCGCCACAACAAAGGACAATAAGCAAAGTAAAGCGACATTCCACTGTATCTTTTTCTTTAAGAATGTTGAAAAAGGTCATGGAATGCTATAACTAATAAAGCTGTTGAGTAAGGAGGTTTTCAAGTTGATCTTACTGTGCTTGAATGTAACCCAATGACAAAAAAAGACACGGGGAGCTAAAAATGCAATGACATTCCCAAATAGATGGTAAATCAATGGACCGGTTTCATTATACTGATCAACACCTTGAATTCCAGAAGGACGGGCGGTGCAAAAATGAAGCTCCGTGCATGCACATAATCCCACCTCTGCCCCTCCCCCACCCCCACCCACTTACACCCCAGCGTCTCTACTGCTCTCTCCTTCACATTTCAGGCGATCATTCTGTACAAGGAATAGGTTCCCAGACAGCCATGTGTGTACGTATATTTGGAGAACATTCATTTCGTCTCTTAAGAGATCAATTTGGCTTGTCAGTAGTGGGGCTGGCAAGGAAAGAAATAGTAAGCGTTTCTTTGCCTCCCCGCCACCCACCAATAGTGTGTTGCGCGATCATTTAAACAGCTCAGCGGCTTTGAGGCCAAAAGACTGCAAGAGCAGTGAAAGGTTCTCACTCATGTGCCAGTGCTCCAAA
This sequence comes from Myotis yumanensis, assembly GCF_028538775.1. Classification (NCBI taxonomy): domain Eukaryota; kingdom Metazoa; phylum Chordata; class Mammalia; order Chiroptera; family Vespertilionidae; genus Myotis; species Myotis yumanensis. The sequence continues at coordinate 27,920,124 of NW_027223768.1, forward strand.
CGATCCTCATATTTAAATATCTATTTGGAGCAGAGGGAAGAACTTCCTAAATCCACCTGTCCTCATTTTTCTTTAAAGAGATGGTGACATGAATGACAGATCTGAGGTGGGTTGGGATGGAGGTAGGCATGGTGGAGAGAATACATTCTGTGTGTGGATTCCAATGGGCCTGTGTTTGGGAGTGTGTGGGGGAGTGGGGTGGCCGTAAGGGGTACTGCTTTATTTTCTCTTTCTAAGAGTGAAGTCAGAAAGCACAGGAAGAGGTCTGCAGAAGTCTTCTCCTTGCCTGTCATGTGACTCCAGGAAAAAGCCAGACTCCGGGCTTGATGATGGATCATCTGCCCAGTGAGATGTTAGTATCTTAGGAAAGGGCATTTATACACCAGCTAATCAATGAATCAAATTCCCATTCTATTTATTTTTAAACTCTCCATCCAAAAACCTGGGTCTTTAATGAGGGCAAGGGCGCTCAATCACTCTTCCTGGGAATTAGGACCCTGCCTACAGATAGACAGCTAGGCACGCATGGGTCTAGGTGGGATGCCTGGCCGACCACAGGGCGGGGCAGAGGGAAACAAAAAAGCGAAAACATCCAACTCACATTCCCCCAAAGTCAGAATTACCTATCTGGATGAAGGTGTTGGTCACTGTGCACACAAGACCATCTCTAGGCTCCCAATCTTTGGGCCATTCTGCCTTTCTTAGCTGTACCACATCACGTAGCTGGCCGAGGTAATGGAACCAGATTAGGGTGGTAGGTAGGCCTTTGGGCCCCTTAGCCAGTGTGATTCATCTTGGTGACTTACACAGGTCAGTGGCTTAGTTGAGTTCTTTGCCCAAACCTGTAAACCAGCCTTGGAAATTGACAGCGATCATTGCCTTCTTTTCAGCCACAGTTGTGAGAGCAACAAAAAAGCAATAAAATCCAACTCATATGCCCCTAAAGTCAAAAGTGTCAGGATGATTTAAAAACTGGGACAGAATCCCAAACCTCCCTTTTCCCTTCCCATAAAAAAAAAAAAAAAAATTGGAAGCTCTTCAAAGTGAAGTGAAAATGAAGCATAGAAATATATACCATAACACCTGGAAAGACAAATTTATTATTGCCAGTCTCATTAAATGTGAGAAGTAGGAGTGAAGGATGCACTTGTAACTGAACACCCCTCTTCCGCACACTTTAGCAAACTCACGTTCAGAGGTTCGGAGCGAGAGCCCCACTCCACACAGCGTGGCCAGCTTTCTGGGCTTTAGCACAAACCAAAAATATAGTTCTTGTCACACCCTCCACCCCCTTCAGAGTCTTCTTCCACATCCCCTGGGTCTTCTCAAGCTCTCACCACCCTAAGTCTGAATGCTCTGCCAAGAATCTTGGCAATTGTGTAAATTGATACAAAAGGCAGAACCACTCTCCTGTCACTCAGAAGGTCCTGACTCATAAAGGCCAGGAAATGCAGGGTCTAGAAGGGGAGAGAGATTCAAGCCACTCCCTCTTTGCTAGTGATAAACCTTCCCCATCTGCTCTGAGAGCCATCAGCAGCAGGGGCTGAAGGGGGATGGTGCTAAGAGTGACAGAGGCAGAGATGGAGCAGAGAGCTGAAAAAAAAAAGATGAGAAGGAGAACAGAATGAAGGAGAAGAAAGTCTAGCAAAGGGGGAAAACATTAGCTTCATTTTCTCTCATCTCATAACCCTCTCTACCCCTGCCTCTAGCTGTCCCTCCCCATTTAGAATTCCTTTAAAACAGTATAAATCTTTAGGCAAACTGAAGTTTTTCTTATCTTAATATCCACATTATGATTATTACTGCTCACATTAAATAATAGTGGTAAAACACTTAGAAGAGTATCGTAGACAGTCAATAAATGTTAGCCGTTTTATTATTGCTGCCAACAACTGACTGAGAAATTTAAAATGCAGTCAGTAAAATGTTTTATTATTGGACCAGATAGCACTCTGTTGGGTTAATATACTCCTTTGAATTGACAGGATCTTTGGGCATCATGCAGACACAACTTCAGAGTCCCTCTACATGCTTAAAAATTCAGAAAGAAACAAGGTGTACAGTTCTCTACTTTGCCATCTTCTTCTCTTGTTCATAGTAGACTACAGACTCATTTCACTCAGTCTAAGAGTAGAAACTTCAATGCCAAAGTCACGCAGCGCGCACCCTCTCAGTTGAGGTATTCGGCTCCAAGTGCTGGGTCCACCCCTGGCTCACAGCCGGGGCCCACACTGGTAAAGCTACTGTGATAAGACCGGTGGCTTCTTAAGCATCTCACTTAAGCACTGACCTCCACGCACACGGGCACAGAAAGGAAAGGATCGTCTTATCTGAAGCTTTTGCGAGCACATGCGCCAAAATGGAGAGGTGAAATGAAAAACTGTTGGGTGATGTTAGGACCCCATATGGTGGTGGGTGCGCACTCGCGCATGTGAACGCCTGAGCCTGTGAGTGGAGGGGGCAGGGCGGGATCCAGACTCCTCCTACCTTGTCACCACACTTCCAGAAAGAGCCTAGTTTTACCGAAGGAAGAATAAGACTCAAAATAGACCAATAACTTGTCCGAAGTCACATGGGAAGTGACAAAATTACTCCCAGGCCCCATACTCCTTGCACTGAGGCGGTCTGAAAATAGACACTGCAGATAAAGGAGAGGTGGCCTGGCTGGGAGTGGATATGATTCAGAAAGAGAGAAATATCAGATGTTAATCATATTAAAGGAGGATTTAGATGATGCTAAATGGAGCAGCTTGTTGGGTATCTCTTCATGCCAGCCGTCCCCTGTTTGTGTCATTTTGGTCTTTGTGCTGTGAGCAGGGGATTAAATTCTAACCAGGTAAGGTTTAAACAACACAAAAAATCCTAATGTGTGCTGTCAGGATTTGGTCTCTCGAGTGTGTTACACAACTAAAATGCAGAACTCTCCCAGGAATTGTGGGTGATTCTTGTTTGAAGCTTGATGCATGCCACTAAGTGAATATTTGTCCTCATAAACTATAAAGAGTTCATCAGCACACAGTCAAATTCTCATAAAGTTTAGGGCAATGGACTTACCAGAAAGGTGTGTGTGTGTGTGTGTGTGTGTGTGTGTGTGTGTGTGTGTGTGTGTAAACAAAGTTCTTGAGACTTTTAAAAACCTTTAGCTTTAGGAGAAATCTGTTGGTGCTCTGTTGGTACATAAGCCAGTGCCCTGTGATGACAGACTTAAAAGTTGGGGAGCAGGACAAGGATCCTCACTTTTAATATGTTCAGCCCAAGGACAAAGTTGTTTATAACACCAGTGGCAAGCAACCTCCATTGGTCTCGGATAGCAAAGATAAATGGGCGGCTTGTAGTATAAGCATGCACATTTTCAAGGCAAAAACCATGACTTCCCCACTTCAAAGCTTCCCCAGTCAGTTCTTTCTAAGCCACCATAATTGATCCTCACTGCTTAGGACAGTGGGAGAAGGGCCCAAAAAGGAATGGAGTGTGGGCAGTGGTGGGCAGGCCAGACCAAGGTGTCCCTCTCTCCTTGGAAGTTGAGACCTTCCTGGGCATTTCTGGGTAGTATCTAGCTATGTGAGGAAAGCAAGATTATTAACCTAAGATCCCTGCATGAGAAGGTGAGGGAGAAAACATTCATATCCTATCCTTGAGGTAATATAAGAAAAGGAGTATCTTGGTCAAGCCATGGCCTATCTACTCTCACATCAGGGGGCGTGGCCTGTGGAACTCTCCCACATTCCCACTTCCAATGATTGTTGCCTCAGCCAGCAGGGCTCAGCAAAATGCCTTTGTGAGTA